>NC_139530.1:2823443-3076705 GCF_947247035.1 Vipera ursinii | reverse complement strand
GAATGGTCGTTAAGGCGAGGACTATCTGTCCCCTGAGCTCTTCCTAGGAAAGGCCTCTCCTCCAGCACTTACCCATCTTTTAGCTGTCCGCAAAGCCGTTAAGTTTAACCGAATCAAGCAGGTAAGAAATCGGGCAGCAACTTTACCTGTGGAACTGCGGGCTCTGAGCAGTGTAGAACTTGTACCAGACCAGGCTGGGCATACGGCGGGTGGCGGAAGCCGAGACAGAGACGCGGAAAGTGACGGTCGGCTCTTTCACGTGGAGGAGGCACACCTGCTCTCCCATCTCGTCACAGACGGAAGCGTCGGAAACGGTGAGGTGGAAGGCCGGGGCTGCAAGCCGAGAGAAAGGGGAATTTATGAGTCCTTTTATAATAATAAGTAAAAAAAAAAAGCACGCTAGCCAAGTAAAACCTGAACATTTTCAGCATGCCAGATATATTTCAGTCCCCTTTTTTTTCTGCACCCCACCTTGTGGAGAGGCTTGTTACTAATCAATGGCGAGTACTTGACTTAACGACCGTTCGTTTAACGACTGTTTTCGAAGTGACCGCAGAGCTCAAAAGACTCATGAGTCTTCCTCAATCTTATGACCGGGAGAATTATGGGAGCTGAAGTCCTCACCCTGGGAGCTGCAGAGGTCACCTAAAAGGATCCATAAAGTAAAGACACGAGCGGGGACTTGCCTTGGCAAAGATGGACGCCATCTCCGTCGTAGCCTGGCAAGCAACGGCAATAAAACTCCGAAGAGAGTTTGTCCAGTTGGCAAATGGCTTTTGGGTGGCAGGACATCTTCTGGCGGATGCATTCGTATTTATAGGGATCTAAGCAAGGAGCAGAAGAGAAGCAATGGAGGAGAAAAGACTATACTCCATCCGGAATACAGGAATGTGCAGCTTCGGGGCTGAGAGACCATGCCAGAACAATAAACTTTAACTTTAGCTAACGAACAGAACAGAACAGAACAGAACAGAATAGAATAGAATAGAATAGAATAGAATAGAATAGAATAGAATAGAATAGAATAGAATAGAATAGAATAGAATAGAATAGGAGTTGGAAGGGACCTTGGAGGTCTTCTAGTCCAGCCCCCTGCTCAAGCAGGAGAACCTACACCATCTCAGACAGGTGATTGTCTAGTCTCTTCTTAAAAACCTCCAGTGATGGAGCATCCACGATTTCTGGTGGCAAGCTGTTCCACTGTTTAATTGTCCTCACTGTTAGGAGGTTTCTCCTTAATTCCAGGTTGCTTCTCTCTTAGGTCAGTTTCCAACTGTTGTTTCTCATCCTGCCCTCTGCTGCTTTGGAGAATAAGTTACACCCCCTCCACATATCCTGGAATACTGCAATCATGTCGCCCGTTTCTTCTTTTCTTTAGACTAGCCAAACCCAAGTCCTGCAGTCACAAAATTAGAGTCCAGCATGCTTTAAAAGAGGGAGGGGGAGAAATAACAGAGGAAATTAAAAATAGTCACGGAGACAAGATTCTTAAGTTTGTCGGAGCGACTCACCGTTAATCAGACTTTTACCCTGCAGGGTGGAGAGGACGATGAAGAGGAGAGGAGAAGGCAGGAAAGTTGTCTGCATTTTGTATCGAGGTTTGTCTTTTTCCTGCAAACCTCTCATCCTTGGGCCTACGAATGCAAGCAAGCAGTCAGCAGCACGTCCATCTGTGTCCGGTCGGAAGCAGGCAAGGGTCCGGAGTCAGGATTCAAGGATGAAAAAGGTCCGTTTCATTTCAAATCGTTCTGAAAGTTCCAGTTCCGGATTCTAACCCGTTTATCACCCACGAGGGGCGTCGTGGGAAAAGCTGAGAAGATGCTGGCCGAAGAAACTGGGATGGCTAGAGTTCCCCCGACGGAGTTGAACCCTTGCCATCTTTTCGAATTGAAAAGTTTCCGGATGTGGGCAGAACAAGAATGAAAACATGGCTGGCTGCCTTGCTTTGGCAAAATATCCACCAGTCAAGAAGCCCAAGGTGGTCTTTAGCATACACAACACACACTCCAAGAAATCTGAAATAATTTAAAGCCACAATAAAGTTGTGGCTTTAAAATAAATCACAAAGAAGCTTTGCTAGCCTCTTTGGCTGGGAAGATGCAAAAGATGGTTTTACATATTTCTGGAGTGTGCGAGCAACATAGCGCGCGGCAGACTTTCCCATCTAGCTAGGCAAAATTTTCATCACCAACTCCATTTTTTTGAAAAAGAAAATCCAGCGTTAGATGTAATCCCTTAAATAGGAGCCAGCCGTGTTCAGCAGCCGCCAAAAAAGCCAACACAGTGCTAGGCTGCATTAACAGAGGGACAGAATCAAGATCACGTGAAGTACTAATACCACTTTACAATGCCTTGGTAAGGCCACACTTGGAATACGGCATCCAGTTTTGGTCACCATGATGTAAAAAAGATGTCGAGACTCTAGAAAGGGTACAGAGAAGAGCAACAAAGATGATCGGGGGACTGGAGGCTAAAACATATAGGGAACGGTTGCTGGAATTGGGTATGTCTAGTTTAATGAAGAGAAGGACAAGGGGGGACATGATAGCAGTCTTCCAGTATCTCAGGGGCTGCCCTAAAGAAGAGGGAGTCAAGCTATTCTCCAAAGCCCCAGGAGGCAGGACAAGAAGCCACAGATGGAAACTAATCAAGGAGAGAAGCAACTTTAGAACTAAGGAGAAACTTCCTGACAGTTAGAACAATTAACCAGTGGAACGCCTTGCCTCCAGAAGCTGTGAATGCTCCAACACTGGAGGTTTTTAAGAAGAGACTGGACAGTTACAGGATTTCCTGCCTGAGCAGGGGGTTGGACTAGATGACCTCCAAGGTACTTTCCAACTTTATTATTATTATTATATAAAACAGGCAGTCCTTGACTCACAATGGTTCACTTAGCGACTGCTCAGAGTCATAGCAGCACCGAAAAACCTAAATTATGAGCTGCAGTTGTAACTGCTGCTGCATCCTCATGATCACATGCTCAAAATTCAGATGCTTGGCAACTTACAAGGGTTGCCATGTCCCGAGGGAGGGGGGTCACGTAACCCCCTTTTGCGACCTTCCAACAATCCAACGAAGGAACCACATTCACTTTAACCACCGTGTGGCTAAACGGTGATTCCCTTAGCAACGGTGGCCAGAAAAGTGGCAAAACTCACTTAAAACCAATGTCTCATTCAGCGACGTAAATTTTGGGCAGGTGGTAAAGCACTTAAAAAATTTGGAATTAAATTCGGAATTTAAAAAAAATAATCAATCCAGATAGAATTCAGAATCCAAGGTCTGTAGCCTGGCCAGGTGTTTGACCTACACCCTGCGGTCAAGACCTTATGACTTCCGACAACTTGGTGAATTTGATTGGGTAGAAAATGGGGATCAGATTTAATCCAAGCCCCTCATTTAACCAACTTTGGTGGGCAATAATTACATCTGTTGACTTCAAGCCGGCATTCGGCCAGATTTCACGGCTAAAACAACGGGACAAATTTTGAGCGATCTCCACCAGCCTCCCTCCTGCTTATTTCATCATCAAGGAAAAGGGGGGGGGAAATAAAAATCATGAGCGCCATCGTTTAATTGGAGATTGGAAAAGGAACAGCTCAGGAGTAGAGTAAGAAATTCAAGAGGTTTTTTTTCCGGAGGGGGGGTGGATTTTTTTAAAAAAGGGGAGGGGGTTTCTCATTTCCCCCCGGCTTTTTTCTTGTGAGTCGTCGGCGGGGCGGGCTCGGAGCTGAGTGACGGGACTTTGACACCTTTTTGCTTCAACATTTGGTGGAAGTCGAGACGATCGGTTATGATTTTCTGAAAGACAGGGGCGACTGTCAGGAAGAGCAGAGGGGGAGGGCAGCCACGCCAGGCCGTGGGTCTCTCCTCCCCCCCCCCCCCCCACCAGCCTTTCTACCATCTTACCTGCAAGGCCTCTAAGACCTCCTCGTCGGTGATTTCAGCCTGAGGAGACTTGGTGCCCGGCGTGCTGTAAGCGGCCTGGATAATTTTGCTACGGAATCGTTCAAACTTTTGAAGAGAGAGAGAGAGAAAGAGGGAAGGGTAACGGAGAAAGGGACGTCCCGCAACGCTGCCCCTAACAGGCTCCAGGGCCAGTCTTACCCGAGCGCTAACGCTCTCCAGAGTGACCCTGGTCTGCTGTTCCGCCCGTTGCAAAATTTCCAGCTGCTTCTGGAGTTCGTTCTGGCTGCTCAGCTGCTTCCCGCTGCGATGCTGGTTCACCAGTAACTCCGACTGAAGCTGCTGGACGTTGCTTTGCAAAGAGTGGATGGTCTGGTCCTGGTCTGCCAGTTTGGCCTCCAGTTTGGTCACCTCCTGCAACCAGGAGGAGAAGAAAAATTCTGTCAATTCTGGGTCTTAAAATAGGAAGAGGAACAGCTGATCTGGTCCACAGAGTGGGGCTGACCCAAACACCTAACCAAGAGCAGAAATCCACAGGTAGATATCCAAGGGTGTGTGTGTGTGTGTGTGTTTCCCTTACCTGTCGAAGTTCGCAGTTCTCTCTCTCGATAGACCCCATCATTTCTTTGTGTTTCCTCTCCTCCCGCAAATTGCAAAACTAAGAAGGAAAGGCAGGATTTGGGGAAAAAGTTCCCGTGTTGGGGATTTCCAATGAGCAGGGTTTGTTTGTTTTTTTACTAAAAGGAATGCATAAAAAACAAGAGTCCTGTGGTGTCTTGCGTGCAAAAAAAATGAGTCAGCAGCTGCTCAAAAAGCCAATGCAAAAAGAGAGCGTCAAGACTTACCAAGAAAAATAAAATATTTTTTTGTAGTTTGTATTTGGATAACAAAAAATATATATTTAATCGTGAAAACAAGGAAGAAAGCTGCTCGGATATGATCCCTCTCCCTCCTTTTATCTAGTCACTAAACAAGTTCCCTCTGTTATAGGAACCGGCTGCTTTTCTTCCACTCCTGCTTCAGTGTCCTTGGAAGTGACTCAGGCTCTCACGAGCTTTGGCAGAGTCGACAGTTTCCATCTAAACACTTTTAAAGCAACACCTCCCACCCAGCTCTAATGGCAAGAAGGAACCAAGAGGCATGTAGCTGCCAAACTTGCATTCTTGACACACGGCTGCATAGTACTGCCCAAGCCCACTGACCAACCTTATTAGACATGGCCTCCAGCTGTTCGCCTCGTTCCCGGAGTTCCTTCTCCAAGGATTCTTGATCCACATGAGCTTTCCGGAGTTGGGACTCCTCAAAAGACAACTTTCTTTGCAAGGATGAAATCGCGCCTGGAGGAGCAAGTGGAAGGCAGCCGGTGAAGCCCACCCACCCACATTTTCCACCCATACTTCCTTTCTTCGCCTTTTATTCCCCCAGCAGACTCTAGAGAGAAATTTCCTGGCAGTGAGGACAGTTTACCAGGAGAACGGCTTGCCACAAGAAGTGGTGGGTGCTCCATCACTGCAGGTTTTTAAGACAGCCATTTGCCCGGAATGATAGCGGGTCTCCTGCTAAAGCCAGGGGTTGGACTAGAAGACCCTCATAGGGTCTCCGGCTTGAGCAGAGGGTTGGGCCAAGGTCCCTTCCATTTCTGTTAGGTCTATCGTTCTATTAATCAATCAATCAACAGATAAAAAATACACTTTTCCACCAGCTCCCCCTCCCCCACTCCCTGGCATTGAAGGGAAATGCCAGAGCCGCCTACGGCTTCTACAGCTTTTTTCCACTCCAGGTTCTCGAGCTTTCTAGAAGTACCTGTGGCCAGCTCGTACTCGTTCCTTGCTTTCTGCAGCTCCTCGTACAGGAGTTCGTTCACTTTCTGGAACTCCAACAGCTTGTAGAGGATCAAGGTGTTCTCCGATTCCTCCCGGTCGCTCGATTCCCCTTCCCCCACTTTCGATTCGCTGCTCGAAAGATTGTCGTCCTCCATTTCCACCAGGCTCTTTTTTCCACCCACGCGAGAGGCAGAAAAACAGAAGAAGACCGTCACCGTTGCGACTGTGTTGTTATTTGGGGGTGGGGGGAATTCCCATCATCAGATCTGTTCCCATCCCTTTTGGCAACACCACCACAACCTTTTTTTGTGTCCTTACCTCCTTCTCTATGTGTTCCAGCTCTGCGTGGTCTTTCAAGAGCTCCATCTTCAGGATCAAGGCTTTCGAGTCCAGCTTCTGCTCCGATTGGCTCAGCAACGCTTTTACCCGCTCAAACTCCTGACTGGAGTCCTCCGCCAGATCCAGATGGATCGAGGGAGTGCTCTTCCATCCCGGCTGGAACGAGGAGCTGGTGTCCAGCAGCTGGCTGACGCCCCGTTCTGGATCCTTGGAGGAAGAAGATTTGGAAAGCAAGCAACCACTTAGAGAGGGCTGGGAAGCCGCGTATAAGCCTACTGCTATTGCTAATTCATAAATCTCGCTAAAGAAAACTTGGTGGCTTGGAGGGGGAAAAAAGCAACAAAACCAAACAGGTCCTGGCAGCTATCCAGGCACGAGATAAAGAAGCGAAGAAAAAAGGGCGACTACCTGAACCGAAGTGCTCCCTAAAATCGTGGCCTGCCATTTTTGCAGCTGCTCCAGCTGTTTCTGCATTGCCTCGACCTCTTCCCGCAGAACCGTGATGACTCCATCCTTCCGGGCACACTCGGCTTCATAAGGAGCAAGGCGGGCCACCTCCTCTCCCATCTTATTCAGACTCACATCCTGGGAAGGGAACCAAAATTACTCAGCCGAACATCCCCTACTGAATAACTTAAATACGCCCCCGTCCAGATTTTCCACGGTTAGATCTCCACGGGACTCGAAAGGGGGAAAAAACCCAGCCTGTTCCTTGCAAACTGCTCTTTTCAGCCCCTATATCTCGTCCCTTCCGTTTGGTTGTTGGGTTCAAGTCCTCACCTTCTCGTGAAGCACAGGGATGTACCACGGCATCCTGTTCCCGGAGCGTGTTTTAATGTTGGTGGGGGGGAGGATGCCTTCGGTAAAGCTCTTCCACTTGGGTAGCATGATTTCCGAGGATAAAGAGCGACAAACTGGGAATGCGGAAAGAGAAACATCACTCAAGGCCAACCCGAAGAGGACAGACAAAGGGTTGTGGGGTGCCCCCTTTTGGTTAGTGGGGGGAAACAAGAGGCCGGCCTATAGAAGAAAAGATTTGTAGCTCCGGGGTTGAACTGTGACTCTCAGTGAGTTGGGTGGCTTCCTTGCAGACGTTTCATGACCCAACAAGGTAACATCATCAGTGCTAGAAGGGAGTGGGGGTTGTGGAGAGGAGGAGGAGGACTGTGGGGTCCTTGGTGCTCTCTGAGCTGGGTGGTTTTCTTGCAGACATTTCATGAACCTACTAGGTATCATCATCATCACATATAATTGAATGAAAATGCTAATGTACTTTTGTGCTCTGGGTTTAAAATGAAGGGTTTTTAAAAATCCCCTTTATGTATAATATTCCAGTATTTGTTAAAAGTTAGTAAAATATCAAAACTAGAAAAAGTGTTTTCTCCCTTCAGGGCTAAAAAAAATATAGAAATAATATAGAGGATTTTCTTAATATGAAGAAGTATGATAAAGGTTAATGAGTAAACAGAAGCGTAGATTATAATTCCCCACAGGAAGGACCAATGCTGCTTTCATGCTATAAATCTCTTGGGAAGATTCTGGGAAGAAAACCTTGTAACTGAAGCCAGACAAAGAAACTTACATCTGATGCGACTTCTCGAATCCCAAACTTCGGGATTTTGGATAAGGGAGTTCCAGTCTTCCAGGGAGATCTGGGAAGTCAGACTGATGGTGCTGAGGTTGGTAGGGAGTTCCACAGGCTTTAAAAAGCTGCTCTCTGCTGGGGAGAGGAATGAGGTGAGGTGGGGACAGCAAGGAGAGAGAGTTCAGTTCTGACTCTTCCACGTCTGGGATGGTATTAACTGCCTTGGGCTGGGGGTTGGACTAGAAGACCTCCAAGGTCCCTTCCAGCCCCGAGATTCTATGTAATTCTAGCTTAAGCTTGAAAAAAGTGGATTCACGCTGCACTAAACTACGGTTTGCATTAGCATGAAAAATGGACATGTAGTGACTTAGGTCCTTTTTTTTTACACGTACGACCCTCACAGCATGCCTAGGGGTCACACGATCCAAATTCAGACGCCGGTCAACTGCCTCGTATTTACTGTGTGATTTTGCTGACCACCCACCAAGCCGAGGGGGGGGGGGGCGGGGGCATCATGGAGGCCAAGCAAGTGAGATGCGGACTACGAGTTTTACCGAGAAAGGAGGCCGATGTGGCCTGGTGGCAATACTGAGGACATCCCGGCCGTTTCAGGAAGCAGCTCTGAAGCACCGAGTCGGAAAAATCACTTGATATGCTAGAAACTTTCCTTTGCTCCTCGGCCTGGGAGACGGGAGAAAGTTAAGACTCAACTCCCTCCGCTTATTATAAGCTGGAGGTTTCTTCAACTTTAACCAAAAGACGAGCTGGGGACTGGAAAGACCCTGGAGAATTTTCTTTTCTAGGGAAAAGGACTAGCAGTCTTTGGGCAACAGAAACTTTGGGGTCCACTGAGGCCATAAGTCAAGGGCTGCCTGCATTAATACCTTTCCAAATATTAATACGACTAATAGCCCTTTTGCAAATCAAGCAGGAGGCATTGCCTACCTGTTTCTCATAATAAAGCTTGACAGCATGAAATGCTTTACTGGGATGGATTTTATCACTGTTGGGACGATTCCACACAAGGGTCTGCTGTGGGGAACTCGTCTTCCTCAATTCATTTATCCCCTTCCTCATTAAGGTAGGATTTTTCTCCATGAATGCAGAAACCTCGTTCTCTCTTCCAACTAAAAAGTCCTAGAAATAAAAAAATCAAGTTTTTAACAATTATTGTGCACCATCAAGTTGTTGTCAACTCCTAGGCGAATAAATATTTTTTTTTACCCATGACCTGATCTTAAGAGGGGAAATAAAAGAGTAGATTATCTTTCTGGCTGTATTTATTTTATTCCTTGCAAAGAAATGGCTGCAATTTAAGGATAGATGGAGGGATAAATAAGTAGTATGTAGATTGGGTGGATAGATGGATAGATAGATAGATAATGGATGGATGGACGGAGATATCAGCAAACATCCCTAATACTCCTATATGTACATAATATATATAAAATACATATATTATATATATACATAATTCACATATTATATAAAGTAATAATATAGTAATAGAAGTAAAGGAGTCAAAATACAGGATTGGTAGCCAGGCTGAACTCTTCCTTTCTGGTGGCTTGACGGGGGTGGGGGGGTTAACCCTTGGATTTGCCAGGCTGGGGCTTATGGGGATGGTAGTTCCCCATTTTGCAAAAGCCAGCAGCTTGGAGGAAACCAGCTTACCTGCCCGAAAATAAACACATGAAATAATGCTTAATTGTGAATAGCCACCATGACAGGCTGGATGTCTAAATTAAGCCACTTGGAGACCCGCATTGTAATTCACAATTGTGTAACAACGCTAATACGGTTGCTTAGCAACTTGGCGGAAAATCGACGCGCGGCGCTATTACGTCTACTCCGCGACAAGGAGGCGCATGCGTGGTCGAGGAGACCCGGACCAGAAAGGGCACCTCCGAAGACGCGATCTGATTGGGCGGCCCGGATTCCCGGGGCTGCGCGCATGCGTCTGAGGCTTGAGCTGGATAGGCGTGGATTTTGGTTGGGAAGCTCCCGGGGATCGGAGGAACGCTCTTTCCTGGCCGCTGGGTCCGGGGTCTCGGCAGGGAGTTTGGCCTTTGCAGGTAAGGCGGAAAGTCACCAGGTGCAACTTATTCATCTCGGACCATAATAATAATACTTAGATCAACTGCATCGGTTGAATTGTGGGCTGCCTTTTGCAAGAAGCTGCCACTGTTGCATAGCGGGGGGGGGGGGAATCCTTCCGTTGAATCAGCGCCTTGCAAAAAGCGAGTGACCCGGTTTTCCCTCTTGCAGGGCTCCTTGCAATGCTGGCAGAAATTCAACAGGTGCAGCTCGATGCTTTGCAACCTGAGTGCAAGAAGGAAGCTCGGGGTGAGCTCCCTTTGAGCCTTCTCCTCCTCTCAGGCGCTGCCTTGGACTTCTGAATGCTCTTGTGTTTTTCTGCAGCTGGGTTTCCCTCATCTGCTAAACCTCGGCTTGTTTGGATCGTGGCTTGTCATGACCTTAGTTTGTAGGTTGCCTTAAGCCCCAAGCCTGCTTTAGCATCCGTACAAGCTGGGATTGCAGCCGCTGGTTTATACCGCGGGGTGTGTGTGTGTGTGTGTGTGTGTGTGTCAAAGGCTTGTTTTTATACTGGTAGTCCTCGACCACAACGGAGCCCCAAATTTATGTTGCTAAGTGAGACAGTTGTTAAGTGAGTTTTGCTATATTTCTTGCCACTGCCGTTAAGCAAATCACTGCAGTTTTTCAGTTAGTAAGTTGGTTGTTAAGTGAATCTGGTTTCCCTGTTGGCTTTGCTTGTCAGAAGGTCACAAAAGGGGATCATAAATATGATTCTGTTGCCAAGTGGTCATGTCACCATGGGGATGGTAGTAAGTTACTTTTTTCAGTGCTGTTGTAACTTCGAACAGTCCCTAAACAAACTGTTGTAAGTCAAGAACCACCTTTATGTTTGTATATTTGTAGGGTTAATTCAGTTTTTCAACTTTTATGCTGCATGGACTTCAACTCCCAGAATTCCCCAGCCAGCATTCTGGGAGTTAAAGTCCACCCAGCTTAAAGTTGCCCAGGTTGAGAAACACTGGTTGTGTGAATCGCGTCTCGGCTTCCCTGGAGACTCTTTTCCTTCTGGTTTGAAATAAAAATACCATTTTGCAAACACTTGGCTTTTTTAGCCCTCTGTTCTTTCCCAGCAGCCATCCGGACTCCGTTACCCTGATTTTTCTCCCCCCTTTCTCTGCTGGAAAAGGGCATCATGGTTCAGCTAGGTAAGTGGCATTACAGAATGCTTTATATATCTCCATGCCCACCATCTGGTGCTTTTTTCATGCACCACCACCTGGCCGGGTCAAGCTGCATGCACTTTGCAAAGGTTGTAACTGAACCATGGTCATTGTTGCTGTTGTAACTTCAAAGAGTCCCTAAGAGTCCAACTGGTGCAGAACGCAGCCGCGCGAGTTGTGCTGGGAGTCTCCCGATACTCCCAGGTTACACCTTTGCTCTGCGAGCTGCATTGGCTGCCAGTTGTCCTCCGGGTGAGATTCAAGGTGTTGGTAATGACTTACAAAGCCCTACATGGCATGGGTCCGGATTACCTACGGCAACACCTGCGGCCGGCGTCAACTTCCCTTCGTCCAGTGCGCTCCCACAGAGAGGGCCTCCTCAGGGTGCCTCCGATCAGAGAATGCCGACTGGTGGCCCCCAGGGGGAGGGCGTTCTCTGTGGGCGCGCCAGACCTGTGGAACCGCTTGCCGGTTGAGCTCTGGATGGCCCCCGACCTTCGCTCCTGCCGGCGCAATCTAAAAACTTATTTATTCGAGCAATCTGACCTGGTTTGATGGGTTAGGGTTGGGGTTTTAATATGTTTTTTAATTACTGTTTTAAACTTGGGCATAATATTTAATCGTTTTTTAACTTTTGTATTCCGTTTTTTTTAATATTTATTGCCCTGTACACCGCCCTGAGTCCTTCGGGAGAAGGGCGGTATAAAAATGTAATAAATAAATAAATAAAATAAATAAATGAATTGTTGTAAGCCGAGATCTAACTCGATTGCTGACCTAGGATGTCTGCCCCCAATTTCCTCCCAACAGGGCGCCCCCTGCTGAGGGCGTACCGCAATGTCCGGGTGGTGATCAGGCTGTCCCTCGGCGGTTGCACCAACCGGCCGTTCTATCGGATCGTAGCTGCACACAACCGGCGCGCCCGGGACGGCAAGTATCTCGAGCAGATCGGCTGCTACGACCCTCTGCCCAACCGCTACGGTGAGAAGATCGTGGGGATCAACTTCGACCGCTTCAAACACTGGTTTGCTTACGGAGCCACCCTGAGCAAGCCGGCGGAAAAACTGCTAGGTGAGTGGTTTGGATCACAGGTCGTCCTCGACTTAACGACCTCAATGGAACCCAGAAGCTTCATTGTTAAGTGAGACATTTAAGTGAGTTTTTCCCCATTTTACGACCTTTCTGGGGAAGCCGACGGAATGTTGCAAGTCGTGCGATGTCTTGCTTAACGACTGCAGCAAAAATGGCTTTAAAGTCGGATGTAGTCATGCAAGGCCCCCCCCCCCCCTTAATGGCAAAATTTCTGGTACGGCCACAGTAACTCCTGGACTCCCCGTGTGCTCGATATTTTTCCTATTGCACTTGCAAATGATGCTCAACGCATAAGAGTGATGCATTTTTTAAAAAAAAAAATTTTTTTTTAAAAAATGTTTAGGTCTTTCTGGCTTTTTCCCCCTGCATCCGATGACCATCACAAACGCTGAGCGGTTAAGGAAGAAAAAAGCTCGGGAGGCAGAAAAGGCAGCTGAAAAAGGAGAAGAAGAAGAAGAGGGAGATTTGGAGGAAAAGCAGGAACACCAGCAGAATTGATCGATGGAGTGAGGGGGGAAAAAAAACCTCACACACCGTTGGACACTGAAAGGATAATGTCGATTTTATTTTATTTTTCCTTTTTTTTAACCGCATGGCATTGTGACTCGCGACTACGGAACCTCGCCCTGAATTCTTGCCCGTTCAAAGCCAAGCTTGGCTCCCGTTCTTTCAAAGAGGCCCGCGCGCCAAATGGCCTGCTGCCTAGGAGTGCGCAGGGCAGGGTCCGCGCAACCTGGAACTCTGGACTTCCTAGCCTAGTCCGCGCGATTCAATCCCAAATGTAAACGAAAACCTGCTGAGGTTTGGGTTCGATGCCGCGCAAATGCCAGGAGACGGTTCAAAGCCCTGGGGACGAGTTTTGGCCGTTTTAGCCGATTTATAAATAAAGTTAATTTTCTGCAGTTTTCAATAAGGCGTACGGTAGTTGCAAGCAGAAATGTAGCCGTCTTTTTGTGTGTGTGGGGGGGGGGAAAGATACATTTTCCCGCAGTCAGAAATCTAGCATTAAAAGCAGAAAAGTGTTTCTCTGAAATAGGGATGTTTGAGACGGGAAAGAGAATTGGTCACAGCATTGTAGAAATCTTTGAACAGTTTACAGAGAAAAAAAAATCATTATGTACAGGATTGAAGGGTGGGGCCCTTACAACAGAGGCTTCTCTGGGAATATTAGCTAAACAGGGTGCCCTGAGGCATGATGGGGAAGAGGGAGCAGATTGATGATACGATGAGCCTTAAAAAAAATTGCCGTAAAAATGAGTCTTGTTCTGTGGTTTAAAAGAAAAATATATATAAAAAGGGTAGGCTTTCTCTGACGGCTGCAAGTTGCTGGCCTCTTTTTTTAGGATGCAGCATCTGTTGCGAAATGCTGCTCTTGGCAGGAAGATTTAAAAGTGGATTTTAGGCAGTGGATCTCCTACAATCCAGTTTATTTAAAAAAAACTGGAGTCCTTGTACGGTCCAGGAGGAAGAGAAATGGTCTGGCTTTGCAACCCCCTGGCCGTTAAAATACCTTCCAACTTCCTCGGCATCCGCCGGGATCAAGACATGACCCGCTCCGACGTCTCACACGTCGGTCTCGATGCGCAGCCGTTCCATGCGTTGGACGTTGCGTTCGACAGCGTTACGGTTGGTGATCTCCTGGGCGCAGGCTTGCGGGAACCAGCCCGTCTCTCCGTCCCGCAGACGCTCCCCCAAATACCAGCCTGGAAGGCGATGGAGGAGTAACAGGTTAAAAACAACAAAAATTTTGCTGAAGGATGCGGCTCTCAGTGTAGCAAGTGATTTAAAAGGGGGTTGGACTAGATGACCTCCAAGGTCCCTTCCAACTCTGTTATTCTGTTCTGTTCTATATTCTCTTCTATTTTTTATTCTATACTGCAATCTACATTCTCTTCTGTAATTCCTATTCTCTTCTGTAATTCCTCTTTTATTCTGTGATTCCTATTCTATTCTACATTCTTTTCTATTTTTTATTCTACTCTACTCTATCCTATCCTCTACTCTATCCTATCCTATCCTATCCTATCCTACACCACCACCCCTCGGGGGGGGGGTCCTCAGAAACACCTTGGTCTGGGGGATTTAAACTATTTTAATTGTCCTTGTGATATAAAGAGGAAAATGTTTAAAAACGCAAGGGCAGAGCCTCACCCTTTACACACATTCCATCGTCTTTTTAAATGTGAATTTTTAGAACAGGAGATCAGTCGTAACCTCCCGTAATTGCATAACGGATAAAAATATTATTCCGGGTAAAGAAGAATTAATTCATTCTGCCTGCATAATTGGGGTCTTTCTAAAGCCACTCACCGTCTTCGCTGTTCAAGACAAGGACCACGTCGGTCTGCTGGAGCGAAATTTCATCCGCCTGCTTAGCCAGATAAGCTCTGGTGATCAATACCTGTTGGAGTGCTGGAGGGGAAAAAAAGAATATGAATTAAAGCTAGACAATATAACAATATATTTTTTTTAATTGTATGCCAAAGACTCCAAGAGGCGCAGCTTGTTTTGAAAAAGACTAACGGGAGACACGCTTCTAATATTAAATCAAGATTTGCACAAGTGTTTTTAGAATAATCAGCATTTATTTTCATGGTGTTTTTTTAAAATGCTGCTTTTTTCATGTGTTGCGTTTTAGATCAATGATCAATATGTCTAGTTTAATGAAGAGAAGGACGAGGGGGGACATGATAGCAGTCTTCCAGTATCTCAGGGGCTGCCCCAAAGAAGAGGGAGTCAAGCTCTTCTCCAAAGCGCCCGAAGGCAGGACAAGAAACCACGGATGGGAGCTCATCAAGGAGAGAAGCAACCTGGAACTAAGGAGAAACTTCCTGACAGTGAGGACAATTAACCAGTGGAACGACTTGCCTCCAGAAGTCGTGAATGCTCCAACACTGGAGGTATTTTAGAAGAGACTGGACAGACATTTGTCCGAAATGGTATAGGGTTTCCTGCCTGAGCAGGGGGTTGGACTAGAAGACCTCCAAGGTTCCTTCTAACTTACTGTTGTTGTTGATGATGATGATTTTTATGGCTTCTCTTAAAAGCAATGCAGAAAGGAACGGTTTGATTTGAACGTCACTCTGGAAAGTTGTTCCAGATTGTTCCATCCTTCCGGTGCTTTGGAGAAAAGGTGGGACACCCCCCTTCTCTGCGGCAGCCCCTCAAATATTGGAAAACTGCTATCATGTCCCCCCTATTCCTTCTTCTCATTAAACTAGACATACCCAATTCCTGCAAGCGTTCTTTGTTATGTGATGGCACGCAAGACAAAAAAGTTTTGCAGAATCCTTTTAGGGGCTATGAGAAAGGGAAAGTTGCTGATTTAATGGGGGGAGGATCTAAAAGTGTTTCGGGCTTCTGAGTAGGGAAGGAGCAAACCTACGTCTCCTCTGGCCAAATTCAAAGCATCAGTACATCTTTCTTTTTTAAAAAATGCAACGAATGACCAGCAGAAGGAGCACGAAGCCTGCTTTTCCACAGTGGAGAAGACTACTAGACAGCCGCAGACATTCCTCTATTTAAACCCTGAGAACAAAAGGTCAGGAATGTCTCCGAGCGGTCCCAAAACAAGACAATCCTTCTCACACTCCATTTGGCCCCGCAGAGAACAGACCCCTGGGCCGGAAGCCTCTTGCGCGCTGTGGGCTTAAGCGGCTTTTTTTTTTTTTTCCAAACACGGAATTCTTTTGAGCTTTCCAAATTTTGCACTCAACTCATTTGGACAGAGCAAGTCAAGACTTGGCTGTGCAAGTGACGAACCGAGGCAAAAACAGCTGCAAATGAACATCTGGGCCTCCTTGGGAGTAAATCTCCTTCCCTTAAAAAAGATGTTAGCGTCGTTCAGAGACAGGGAAAATGTGTGACGCTCAGCACTCAAAAATGACTGCAGTGGGCCCAGTTTCAGCAAGCCACAATTGATGGTTTATATGGGTTTGGCAGGGTTCCCACATGCTGTGATTTTTAACGAAGCGTGATCTGGGTTAAAAGGGTACATGACTGCTTGGAACAGGTGGATTGGGAGGTGCAAAACATTGCATTTTATTTTGCAAACGTACTATTTTTTTTTTCATTTTGTCTGGGCACCTAAGATTAAAATTCAGATTTTTTTTATCCTTACCTCCTTTCTCTGCTGTGCTGGTCTCTTTTTTTTCTCGGTGCATCAATGCGCTGATCCATCGGGCCCTGTCGCTTCTGCACAGAGCAAAGGGTGGGTTTGTGGGCATGTCTGAACGCAATTAAACCCTAACCTGAATTTTAGCAATGATCTGCAAGGCTTTGGGTCCAGATTTTTTTTGGGGGGGGGGAATCTGGAATACTCCCCTCTTTTCCCTAATTCAGAATAACATCCGCTATTAAGGCAGTGTCTCAAAGTGGGTTCAAATTTCAACTTCCCAAGCTACTCTGGGATCTCTTAGTGGCCTCCTCTCCATTTGCAAAACCAGGCTGGACTTCCCTGAAACCAGTCAAGGCCTCCCTCTCATTCTCGAAATAGGGGAATGTTTCGGGTTCCCCATGGGAACACCCCTTTATCCCTGCCCTGGGAAAGAGGCATGTTTGCCCCCCTGGCAGTGCAAGAAAGTGAAAAGAGGTAGTTTCAGCAAGCGAGCGGAAAACTGTTTTAGGACCGGTCAGTTTCTGATTATTTTCTCGCTCAGAAGACTCACCGGGATTCTGCGGCCAGGATGACCTCCTCCGACTTGCCTTCGCTGTCCTTTCGCAAAGTGAGGCGGAAGAGGTAGCCGCTGCGGCCGAGGCCAGTCGGACTGTCTGGGGTTTCGATCTTCTCAACCGAGAGACGTTCCAACATGGAGTAGTTAAGGACGGCGTAGCTCTCCTCGCTGATCCAGAGAAAGGGGGGTTGGGGAATGAAAGTTGGGAAGGAGTTGAGTGGCAGATGAGAGAAAGGATTGCAAAAACAAAGCTTTTCTCCAAGGGGAGAGAAGGGATTCTGGGAAATGAAGTCCACGCAGGGGTGAGTGGGGAAAGCTGTTACTATTAACAAAACATTTTAAAATTATTATTATTATTATTATTATAAATTCGTGGTGAATGGATGCGCCAGGAGAAACCCAGTCAAGATCTCTGTGTTCACCTTTTTTTCTTGGTGATGATCAGGACATCGTTGAAGACAAAGAGGTAGCAGCTTCCTCGCCCGGAGCCCTTCCGAAAAATCCCCCCGTCTTCTGTCGGGGGGAGGGAGAGCTCCCCTCTTTTCAACAGCCACCGAGAAGTTGAGATCAAGGGGAAGTTCTGAAAGAGGCAGACGCTTGGTTCAACTGTGAAGCCCCGAAGTGGATAACTAAACTGTCCACAGAGACTATGAAACATAGAATCGGCTGGAAGGGACCTTGGAGGTCTTCTAGTCTGACCCCCTGCTCAAGGCAGAAGGCCTTCCTCCATGCTGGTCAAAGGCTTGTCCTGACAGTTCCACTCTGAGCTGGAGGCTAAGAGAACCTCTTGGAGGCCAGATCTCACCTTGACTTTTCCAAAATCCAGCTGGTTCTGCAAACTGCACATCTGTTCGGTCCTTTCCATGGTGTGAGCTCCTTCATTGCACTTCTTCACCAGCTGGAAGAACAAAGGCAAATCAAAGGAGAAATAAAAACTAAGAATAGAATAGAATAGAATAGAATAGAATAGAATAGAATAGAATAGAATAGAATAGAATAGAATAGAATAGAATAGAATTAGGAATAGAATAGAATAGAATTAGGAATAGAATAGAATAGAATAGAATAGAATAGAATAGAATAGGGAATTAGAATAGAATAGAATAGAATAGAATAGAATAGAATAGAATAGAATAGAAGTTGGAAGGGACCTTGGAGGTCTTCTAGTCCAGCCCCCTGCTCAGGCAGGAGACCCTCTACCATTTCAGACAAACGGCTGTTCAGGGTCTTCTTAAAAACTTCCAGTGTGGAAGGATGCTGCACAAACTTTGACTAGACCAAAAGAGGTGCTTAAAAATGGGCCAGATCCTCCAGGACAAGGGGCAGAGATTTTTTTTAAAAATAAAACTCCCATTGTTTTTCTTCTTCAAACGGGGTGAGAATTTTCCAAAGTCGCCACACAACAGCAAGAATTTTTTTTCCCCCTTTCCCTTTCTTTCCAAAGAAGCGGTTGATTGTAGCCAATTTGGCCCCAGAGAAAGCCATTTCCCTTCTTTCCCGCAGGTGTTGGAGGCCTCACCTTGCTGAGGGACTTCAAAGCTTGGGTGGTGGCCCGGTACGCGGTGGTCTTCACTGGGGTCTTTTGGCAAACGGTCTGAAATGGAAAAAGAGGGTCCAGGCCAATGCCGTCAGATGTTTTAGAGATGTTTGCAATACCTAGTTTGGAGATCTTGATGGGTTCAGGACACATCTTAACGTTTCCTACTGCGTGAATGTGACGGATTTGAACCAAACAAAATGTGAGCAAGACGAGACCCGTTAGGGCTGCTTGAGCCGGAAACGTTCCTCACTGAGGACTAGCAGCACAGCTCGTTCCGGAGGTTTGGAGATGGGAAGGCAGAACAGCCCCAGTTTTTACTCACATCCATGAGGAGAGGCAGGCGGGTCACTCTCTGCATGGGGAGGATGAGGAACGAAAACAAGGGCAAGGCCCCGCATTCTGGCATCTGTTCAATCCGCTTTAACGACTCCTTAAAGGCAGTGTTGGTGGCTCTAAAAGCAGAGTTGAAAAAAGGGGGATCAATTTTTCCCCCCCAGCCCAAAAAAAAAGCCACTTCAGGACCCCCTTCTGGACAAGCATTACACCCAGCAGGATCTTCCTTTATTTCCCGGTTTGCAATCCACCACTTTGAACCTTGTTTACACAGTGTGAAAAAAACTGGCCGTAAGTCCCTTTATTTTCGGTGCCCTTGCAACTTTGAACGGTCGCTAAACAAAGTGCCAGAAGTTGAGGACGGCCTGTAACATCCGTCAGCAAAGGGCAGAAGGTCACGGCCCAACTTACAAGAGCTTTTGGAGGGTCCTTTGCTGGTAGACCTCGTTGGAGCAGTAGATGATGTAGGGGTGAAAGTGTCCAGAGACGTGCGCTTCCACCACATCGCTGATGTCCGTAATCACCGCATGCTCTCGGTGCCTCTTTTCCAAGTCCTCAAAAAAGCTAGATAATCCCCCACCACCAAAAAAAAACACCTCGTGAGAAACTCACCCTGCAATGATGCTACGGCAGGACCTAAGTATCAAGGTTCTACCTGACAAACCCAACTGAAGAAGCACCGATGAGACGATGCCATCCCTTATTGCAAAACTTTATTGAGTACATCATTTGGGCACGAATGAAAGCAAAACCGGCCCTGGTTACTTCCCACGCAAACCACTATCATTAAAATATAGAATTCTGTCTCCCGCTGCTAGTGCAGGTCACCGTTGTCCAATTAAGTGTCAAAATAGTGTTATGAGAAAGTGTCTCCGTGGGTTGGCAAACATCTGCTGAAACGTCCTTGGCTCCCATGGCTTCACTTCCATTTCCTCCCTCTCCTCCCCACTATTGCACTGGCAAGCTGAGAAGCAATAATGCTGGCAAGATCATTGGCGCACTTCGAGCTTGACACTTAGCTAGCAGGGATTTGAACGTGTGGGTCATTTGAGATGACCGCTCTACCATGCCCCACCGGGGGTTCCCACGCCTTCCCCCCCTCTGCAAAACCAACCTCTTGCTGACCGCCAAGATGTCCCCCACATTGGAGAAGAGGTGATGGTGCTCTGTCTGGGTCATGGTCTCGCGCAGGCTGGCCGATTTCAGAAAATGCTCCACCAGGATGGTGAGACTACGGAGGTAGGAATACTCGGAGGTGATGATCTCAAAGATGGCCTGGGGGAAGAGATGGAGAGGTGAGGGAGAGAAGGTGGGCGAAGGGTGGCTTGTTGGCTGTGTGTGGATGTTGGCTGGAGAAAGAAGCCGGCTTGATCTGCTGGCAAAGCCTAAGCTAGAAGCAGCAAAGGTGTGGGCTTAGATATGGAATAACCATCCTTAAATTGGGGTTAAAAAAGAAGCTGTGTTGGAACCCAGCATGGTTTCTCAACCTTGGCAACTTCAAGATGGGTGGACTTCAAAACTCCCAGAATTCCCCAGGTTGGCTCCCCATCTTTCTATAGCTTGTTTCTCCCCCAAATTTGGCCCTTGTAGGGTGCTCCTGGTGACCAAAGGATGACCAAAGCTTTCTTTTGATCTCTGAGTTGGGTTGAAGACCGTGAAAGGGCACGGAAGATGCCTCCCTGTTCTCAAGAAGACCCCGTGGTTTCTACACCTTCGCTTACCTCTTGCCTCTTACGTTCCTCGGGGGGTATCCAGTCCAAGATGCCGGTTTCCAGGACCTGCAGAAGACAAATTCAAGAAATGGATCCCATGGCTTGTGTTTAAATCAGAGGCAATCGCCTACCTGGGTGTGGGTGTCTGTTTGTGTGTGCGTTTAATTACGCAGCCACGCACACGCACACACATCTGGGAATTTCCAAGCTTCTTTGGACTTCTTGCTTATTGCAACACTCCAGACCAAATGCAAACGTCGTCGTGTTTCCTCCTGGCTGCTTCAGGCAGTGAGTCAAACGGGCGAAGTCTCTTGCGACTCCTCAAGTTTCTCTTTTCCCAAAGAGCGGTTTAGGAGGAGGAGGAGGAATCAGGTGCGTGTCTGCTTGTTTGGCTGTGTCTGCGTGGGTGTGACTGTGTGCTTGTTCCCTCTGCATTTCAGGTGCCCTTTGCACCTTTGGTGTCTCCAAAGATGGGCAGATATTGACCAGGTCGATATTGATTCGGCAAAGGGAGAGAGTTGTGCTGTCTGTGTTGTGTTTCTGAGCTTGGTGCTTGGCCCAAAGTCACCAGGCTTTCACGCCTAAGGGGGAACCAGAACTCGCCACCTCCTGGTCTTTAGCCCGGCGGCTTAACCACTAGGCCAAACTTCTGCCCTGCGTTGTCCAGGGAGGCTGGAAAGGGAATTTGACTTCTCCCACCTTGATCCAAGCAGCTTTTGCAACCCTTCCCTACCTCGGGCTGTTGGCTCCAGGTGGCGTGAGCAGGACGGTAGTTTTTCACCACGATGGCAGGCGGATGTTCTTCAGGAATGGCGTCCAGGTCGAGAAGGTCATCGTCCGACTCGTGGTTGATGGAGCTGAGGCCTTTTTCTCGGATCTCTTGATACAAACGGGGGTCTGGCAAAGAGAACAGAATAGAATAGAGCTGGAAGGGACCCTGGAGGTCTTCTAGTCCAGCCCCCTGCTCGAGCAGGGGAACCTACACGGTCTCGGACAGGTGACTGTCTAGTCTTTTCTTAAAAATCTCCAGCGATGGAGCGCCCACGATTTCTGGTGGCAAGCTGTTCCACTGGTTGATTGTCCTCACTGTCAGGAAGTTTCTCATCCCGGTCAAAGACAATGCTCTGAACTCAAAATGAGTTTTGTGGGTCAACGCACAAAAACACTACGGTGGGACAAAGCAGCAACCACAAGCCCAGGGCAAAATCTAGGTCTACATAACAGATCAACAGAATCGGAAGGGACCTCGAGGGTCATCTGGGCCAAGCAGGAAGCCCTAGGCGATTTCAGACAAATGGCTGTCCCATCTCTTCTTTGGAAACCTCCAGGCGTGTCCAACGTTGGCAACTTTTAAGACTTGATTTTTCAACGTCGAAGGCAGGGGACGGCGTGGGACTCACCGTCTTTGAACGAACCGCCGTGGTGCTGCAGACGCTTGCGCCCCAGAGTCCGCTGTGGGGAGGAGGAAGAAGAGAGTCTGCCGTCAGTGCGTGAGGCCAGAGTCCCCCGTCCCGCCGTTGCCTGGTTCAGCCAGGCAGATCTAAGAAGGGTTACATCAGGGCAACTGGACCAGGGCTTATTGAAAATAAGATGTTTCGTTACTCTTGCAAATAGGGGTAGCCTTTGGCTTGCAGCGAATTGTAGATTAACATTATATCATCATCATCATCATTATTTTGAAATTATTAGACCTGAACATTCTGACTTTGCAATAAAAGCAGCCTACTTGGAACTGCCTACTTGGAACTGCCTAAATATTCAGATGCTACCTTAACAGCTCTTAGGCCCTTGGGTAGGACTAGAACTGTTAATTTTTCTAATAGTCCCAGACTGTGAATCGAACTGAATATTAAATCAATAATAATAATAATAATAATAATAATAATAATAATAATAATAATAATAATAATTATAATTATTATAATAATAATAATAAACTGAAGTTTTTACAAGTCCCAGACTGTGAATCGAATTGAATATTAATAATAAAGCAGAGGCAGACCTCGGCTTACGACATTGAGTGACTATTCAAAGTTACGACGCCACTGAGAAAGGTGACTCACGACGGCTGTTTTCCCCGCCTACCTTGTTCCTCGCCGGGGCCCGGCTAGCGGGGGGCTTGGCGTCTTCCAGCAGGGGCCTGAGACCTTCCGGGGCCCTGACTGGCTGGGCTTCTCCCCCGTTCTTCAGGTCCTTCATGGCTGCTCGGTAGGACATGCTGCGCAGGTTCCGCTTCAGCGTCCCCTCGCCTGCGTCCAGCTCGTCCTCCAGTTCGTCCTCCAGGGAAAGGCTGGGCGCCGACAAGCGCTTGGGGTCGCAGCGGACCTCCTCTCTGCCCCCCACCGCCCCATCGGAGAAGCTCTGGTGGCGGGTGGGAAGCTTGGACTTGGGCTCTTCAGCTAAGCTCCTGGGGATGAGCTGCTGGGTGCCCACCTTGAGGGCGGCTGGGCTCTCCGTGCTCAGGATGATCCGCCGCGGAACGGAGAGCGGGGGCGAGGGCTCGGCCGAGTGGCCGGCATCCTCCAACGAGGTCACGGAGGCGCATTTGTCACGTGGGGACAAGCCGTTGTTGCTGATGGGTTGATGGTCCAGGAGGAGACCGCGGTCCCCCGGAAAGGCGGTTGAATGGCGTTGGGCCATGTTGATCCCGAAGACCCCTGGAGGGAGGGAAAAGAGAGGGATTAGCCAGGATTAAGTGAGACCTCACAAACTGGGGCTTAAGAAGGACTCAAAGGGAAGAACTGTTTCTTTAGTCCTGGTTTTGTGGGAGGGAAGACTTCCTTTCCTGCTTTACTCTTTATTCAACTGTTAGTTTTCGTGCTCTTTGTAATAAATTATATATCTTTATATTAATAGAAGTAGTAATAAGTGGAAGAAGTAGAAATAGAAGTAAAAAATATAAATAGAAGTAGTAATAGAAGTGGAAGCAGTAGAAACACAAGTAAAAAATAAAAGTAGAAATAGTAGAAATAAAAGTAGAAAGTAGAAATAGAAATATATAAAGGTTTATGGCACCAGAGAAAGTTGGAAACAGACTACAGGACATCAACACAGATCAGCCTTCAGAATCTGGCATGGAAAAAGGACAATTTGGGTCAGGATTTTCCAGACCGGATCTTGAAAGCTGCACCTGGACAGGGAAGTGAAGGAGGAGTAAAGCTGCCTTTTCTTGGCACAAGCGTGCACGCCCACACGAACCCAGGAGAGGCTAGTTTAACCGGTCCTACCACTATTCCAAAGGTCACTTGCAAGCAAGCCCAGCCTGGATACAGAAGCGGCTTTCTCTTCTGTGCTAGCTGGCTGGACAAAAAAATAATAATAATCACCGTTTCTGTTGTCATTTTGAACGGTCGCTAAATGGAACCGTTGTAAGGCAAGGGCTACTACCTGTATGCGTACGTATAGAAGAAAACTTTTTAAGGCTAGTAAGATTAACTGTCAGTAAGCTGATCAGTGGAAGAGCCAAACTTTAAAGCTAATCAAAACAAAACATGACATCCAAAACTTAAAGGCAATTAAGAAGCCGAAAACGGCACCCAGTAAAAAGATTTTTTTTTTAAAAAAAAACCAGAGTGAAGGATTTGAAGGGGGAAAAAACTGCAAAGGATTTTCACTCTGTGTATGTGTGTGTGTGTGTGTGTGAGAGAGAGAGAGAGAGAGAGGGAGGGAGAGAGAGGGAGGGAGGGAGGGAGGGAGGAGGAAAAATGGAATTTGTTGAGGTTTGGTGCCAAATGTTTGAAAAATATCGGGGAAAGCAGGTTAAAAAAGGCTCTGGAATCGAAGCAAATTGGAAAAGAGAGTTTCCTCAGCTGGCAGCTGGAGTGAACACTACAACTTCCCTCATCCCCAGCTAAGCATCCCCACCATCCACAATTCCCCCTTCGTCCCACCCAAATGGAAGAAGCCGTTTTGAGAAAGCAAAACGTATTGGGGCAACTGAGATGAACCGTGATGTTCACACCTACCCCCCCCCTACACACACACCCAGGGCTTTCTCACTCGGAGCTCACCCGTTTTGCAAAAATAAATCTGATTTTTATGCATATTTACCATGCAGCGCTTTCAAGTTCAGCACCTTTTCATCTCCGGAAGGCTGGAAACTGGAGGGTTGCAACGTGTCCGAAGAAAGCCGGCTTTTGAAGGATGCGTGGTCATTTCACAGCTGGGATCGAGGATCCCCCAAAAAATAAAATAAAAAGCCACTTCAACACGAGAAACTCGGGGCCATCCACCGAAACACCCCCAGGAAGACTGGAGGGAACTAAAGCAAGTGCAGGCAAGGTGCAAACCAACATCCCCCAGTCAGATCTGCAGGGTGCGTCTGCGTATACAATCCAACATTGTTTACAAGAGATTAATCGACCTCGGCCGAGCCTTTTTTGGGCTTGGCTTTGAACCGTGTTCAGCTGGCTTCGGGGCGAGGCACAGCTGCAAACAGTTCTCACCAGGCGGTGTTGAAGTCAGTTTAGGGACAATCCTGGCTGCACAACAGGCGCACAGTTGTGATTCTGCACACCCCGAAACTCTCCTCTTGAAACCCTGCCAGAGTGGAAGAGCATCGGCGTTGCAAGCCGGAGAAATCACAAAACGGCAGGGATGTCATCCAGCTGTTAAGTGTTTCTACAACTTGGGCGCTTGGAGATGGGTGGGAGTTCAACTCCCAGAATTCCCCTTCCAATTGGAATTCTGGGAGTTGAAGTCCATCCGTCTTCAAGTGCCCAAGTTAAGAGAAAATGCGGAGTTGAATGACAAACAGGCCAATCTTAAAAAAAAGATTTTTTTTTAAAAAAATCTCACTTAACTAGAAGCTTGGAGAATTTGCAGGCCTGCTCAAGCAATCTGGACTTACGTGCTGCGTTCCTTCCTTGCGTGGTCCTGAGGCCGGGGAGAGATCCTCTCTTAAGGCCCGTTGGATTCAGCGGAAGTTCCTTCCGGGTAAATTTGCAGAGGACTAGAAACTTAAGAAGATTTCAATTAACCGCACCTTTCACAGCAATGTATCCAAATTGAACGGTCAGACTTACCAAGATTCCTGCTCTGTCCATCAGGAACTTTCCACGGATGCTGAAGAAATCCCTGGTTTCCCCACTTAGACGAAGCTAGTTTTCAGTCATGGCTAGGAAGTTGTTAGTCTTCCCATAGGGCTGGAAAGGGACCTTGGAGGTCTTCTAGTCCAACCCCCTTCACATCCAGAAAAGCAGTTGTAATCTTCAGAATAGGCTTTCCCTACAGTGGGTGGTGTAAAAATTATCTTCATCTACATCAAAAATCAAATATGTTGTTATTTAGTGGGAAAAAACAAGAAAAAAAAAAACTTCAAGGCACCTCCGACGTCTAAGCCTGGAGCGCCCTCTGCTGGACAAAGCTACTAACTGCTAAAGAAAAAACAATCAGTAAAGGATTTAAATTTGATATAGTGCGTTGTTCGCTCATGGTTTAAATATTAATTATTATTTGGGGCGTGTGTGTTAATATATTAATATCTACATGTAATATTTATGGGAGGTTCTTTAAATGTTCAGGATGGTAATGTAAGTTTGAATTATAAACCAAAGCTTTGGAGGTTGACTTTCTCAAGAATTTGGCCCTCGCATGCCATCTAAGGCTGGGCATGTGTTGGTGGCTGTGCCTCAAAAACCTTATTTTTCTTCCTGTGTTAAGCAGCAAGAAAGTTTGCTTCCCATAAACCGTGGTTTAAAGCCGCAGGGCTTGGATTTCCCATGGAAAGCTAAGCTGAGATTCAACCAGACACGTCTCAAAGTTGGTGGCCCTCTTCAACCTCAGAGCGCGAGAAGGTACTTTGCCACAAGCCAGGATCTGGTTCAAAGTGACCCCGGATCATGCAATTTTAAAAAAAGGATCCTGATTTGCTGAGAAGATACACCTTAGATAGGTGTCTGAGCTTTCTTCTCAAGAAGGAATTGGAAATTTGGACTTAAATAGCACCCCAACTGTTTTAAGTCAAAGATTCGGAATAAGAGAACAACAGAGTGGAAGGGACCTTGGAGGTCTTCTAGTCCAGCCCCCTGTTCAAGCAGGAAACGCTATTACCATTTCAGGCAAGTGGTTCAAAGCTTCGGGAAGCTCAGATAAGCCTATTTGGGGGTCCCAGGAAGGGCCAAACGCTCAAATATTGAAAAGCTCCAGTTGGGCTGTGAAAAACCACCCCCACCCCCCCCAAAAAAGAGAGAGAAGAAATTTCAGGATATTGACTTTTGCACAGCTGTGGAAAGAAAATGCTTGGAGCATCCTTTTAAAAAAAAAGCAGAGCCGGTTTACTGCATGTCAGTCATATCTATAAATCCATAATTAGCATTGGGGAAATTACATTTGGGGTACATTTCTATTCTACGGCACAAACCTCAAAATCGGTGCTTTTCTAGGCGTGATCATTTTCAACGAATTTCTCTATACAAGTACATTATTTTCATTGCCTCGTTTAAGCATCAGGATTTTATTTTTATGTCCCCCCCCCCCCCCCGTGTTTCAATTTCATCGATAACCTCCCTCCTGGCAGTTCTGCATTAATTAATAACTGCCACCTATTTAAAAATTTTCCTTGGCAGCTCGACAGACTAAAGAGTGCTAAATACAAAATAAGAAAAAGTAGGGTTCTTTTTTCTTAAAAAAAACCCCAGTTATAAGTTATGTACAGATTGAAAGGAGGAGGGTGGGGGAAAAGCCTATCGCCCCAGAAAAACACCCCGGTAATCATAATTAATAAAAGACATAAAAAGTTTGGCCCCCCGGGTTTGTTCCACAGACAGACACTCTTGAGACGTGAGCCTGGTGTGTGAGACACATTTTGCTTGGCTGTCGTGGGCAGAATCGGTCCACGAGCGACAAAGGTGATACACGGGAACACACACACACACACACACACACACACACACACACCCCGTTTCGTATAAAGGAACCAGCTCAAAAGTCAATACAGAGTTTTTCCGTACAGAACCTCAAAGGTAGGGGGGGGAACTAGGGTTCGTCATTTAGGCTAAATCTTGGTCTGATGGAGAACGATAGCCTCTGTTATGGTTGGCAGCCAACGTATCATGGTTAAGGTTTTTTGAAGAAGCCATAGTTGCAGAGAAACGGGCAAGATGGCGAGGACAAGGGAAGCCCCACCACTTTGTGGTTGGAGTTTTAACTACAATGGCCATCTTGCCTATTTTGGAGGCCGGTCCTGTGTGAGGCCACCAGAAGTGGCTGGGTTCACACGTGCCAAGCCTGAAGATGACTTCGTCTGATGGGGGAGGCCAAAGTCAAGGTCAACCCTACTTATTGGAATGATCCACGTTTGGCCCAAGTGCTCAGATTCGCATACTCGCTCCATCCTCATCACGTTTGGTTCCTGCCTTAAAAGGCAGCCACTTTCAAACCATGATTTGGTGATCCTATCTCATCCCTGGTTGCCCCCCCCTTCTCCCCGAATCAGAGGAGGGTGCTTCACGCTCTGAGTTCAAGCAACATAGAAGGTCATCTTTGAAAAAAACAACAAAAATCAGAAACGGAAGTGAGTTTTCAGAGTACCTGGCCAAAGTATTCCAAATTTACTTCTTGTTTAGTTTGAAAAAATCTTTGCACTACGCAGGTAGTCCTCGGCTTACGGCTGTAATAGAGCCCCAAACTTCCACCACAAGTCATTTAAGTTGAGGCACCCAAGTGGCCGGATCTGATTTACAACTTGTTTTTTTTTTGTGGGTATGTGTGTGGGTGTGTGTCCAGCTGTCGGCCCTCCAGAACTGGCTCGTAAGTAGCTTTTGAGGGAGGGGACCGTTGTAACTTCGGACGTTTGCCAAATGATGAACAGGTTGCTAAGTGAGGACAACTTATATAGACGACGACACAGCGATTAAAAGTGGCATGTTTTATTTTTATTTTTCTTTTGCCAACGCTAAACAACCAATGAAACGACTAGTTGAATTCGTGGGATCGGAAGTCACAGACATTTAATTTTTTTTTCCGGAGTGGGAGGGTGGGGGTGGGCGCAGCAGAAACAGTTTTTAAAGTCACTCTTTGAATCGCGTCCAGGTAAATTTGGGGCTGAAACAACCCCAGGTAAACCAAAGAGGCTGGCTTCGCCTCGGTCAAATTCGGTCTCACCGATCTTGGTCTCAAACCGCTTTGGAGGAAAAAAAACACATTGGCGAGGTGGGGAGGAGAGTTCTGAGGGGGTCTGCAAATCTGGAAGCCCAAAGGAAAAAAAATTAAACCAAAAAAAAAAAAAAAAAGAAATCCCCCCAAACCCCGGGAGAAAATGTACAACGGAATGAAAACCGCTCCCTCTGTTGAAATCATTTGCACGCGTCTGCCCTAAGCATCTGGAGTCTAAATAGTTGCCTTTTTAAATAGAAAGGACACCGGTGAAATTAAATTTCCTCGCTTCTTGCGTTGTGAGCTTCTCTGATCTCTGAGCTGAGAAACAACACTCCCAAAGTGCAACATTACGCTCAAAATGGACCCGAGCAAAATTTGGAATTTATTTGCGCCTTCCTGGCTGTGACAGAGAGAGAAGATCGGATGGTAGCTAACATGATGGTGGTTAGGAAGGAAGGAAAGAAGAAGAAAAATATAGAATGTAGGGTTCTAATGAACCACCGTTTAATTCATGGCGTGGACATGAATGCTAGAAAATTCGATTCTTTGCGTTTCTTTATGCGGGAGGAAAGACAATTTGGTCTGTCTTGTTGATTCGTTTATTTATTTTCCAAAGAAGGAGAGAATTTTTTTGCAGAACATTTGCTGATTATCGTGGCTGAAATTCTCAAGATTAATTCCTCTTTCAGAGGGGAAAGAAAAAATTAGAATAATTACTACTGGCCTGATCCAGAACATCTCCGAAGGAAATTCAGAAGAAATTCCTAAGAATAAGGATAAGTTGCGGGGGGGGGGGGGGAAATAAATCTTTTTTTTGGGGGGAGGAGGGAAGGTGGGGCTGGAAATTTGAAAACTTCCAAGGCGAAGTTTGGCACAGCAAACTCTTCTTTCTCTCACCGACCGAACCAAGCTTGCCTTCGCTTAATCGAGATCAATCGGAGAGAGGATTAATTTAGGCAGTTGAACCCCTAAAAAGTAAGTTGTTTTTTTTTACCCAGCCCACCGTCCTGGGCCTCTCAGTTCAGAAGACCGACAGGTCCAGGAAGCAGTGAAAAGAGTCTGCCTGTTGAAGCCCAGGTAGAAAAAGTTACGGGCTGTGAAAGAAGAACGTGGACTTGAACACTGGGAAGTTGTCCATCAGACACAGGAAATGTGGAATCCTCAGCAAGTTCCTGGAGGAAGTGGGGCACGTGGGATGCACATGGACCTCAGGGGAGGAGAACAACAGCGGGCAGAGAGAGAGTCAACATGGTCCTCAGCATGGCGATCTCCAGGAGAACATCTTGGGATAGAAGGTCACCATCATTGTCACAGTCCTGGGCAGGCGGGCCTGGGGGCTTCAGAGGGAGAAGGGTGGGGGTCTGGGGACAAGTGCATCTTGGATGGCTCAGCAGCATGGTCTGTAACATGGAGAGGATTGGGTGGGGAGGGTCGGGGGGGTCCTCCACCTGGCGCCTCCCTCACCGGAAGCCCACGTTCTCCCACGACGAAACGGCGAGGTCTGTTAGGCGCGTGGGCTTGACCGATGGAGAAGGGAGCTGTCCACGCGGGGTGGGGTGGGGTTTTCTCCTGCCCCAGGGTCCTCCTGCTAATCTTCCGCTCGCCGGGGAGAGCGGAGAGGCCAACGGGCGGCACCTCGGCCTCCTTCGCTGGGGATCCTGGCGGGGGGCCCACCCTCCTCATGCGTCTTAGAGGTGGCCGACGGAGTTGAAGGTTCCTGGCTCGGAGGTGGCTCCAGCCATGTTCAACCAGGCGTCCAGGGGATTCTGGGAGGAAGGATGGAAGGGGGCGTTCTCGGTAAGGGTCAACATCATTGCGTAAGCCTACGAAGCACAGAAGAAAACAGCACGTAAAAGAGGCGGCGAACAGGACAGAATCCAAGCTGTTTTCAGAATCCGGGGCTGGGATTTTCCAGCATCTGGAGGTGGGGGGTGTTTTCCAGCTGTTGGGGAGGGGGGAGATTTCAGCTCCCATCACCCAAAGACAGGGAATCGTGGGCGCTGCGGGGTGCCCAACCTGCTTGAACTCTTGTTGAAGTTGGAGCAACCTGGGCTTAATTTGCGCCCTCCCCCCCGAGACTCCGTGTTAGGGGTCCCCTCCTGGTCTGATAGCTGTTAAAGAGAAGATGCCCACCAAGGTAATCTGTCCTGCAATTGCGCTCTGTTTGCAAAAATAAACCCCTTGGAACTGGCTGCTACAAAAACTGGGACAGACCGGATGGCTTTATTTGATTGCATTTGATTGCCTTTCAATTTGGTTTCATTATCTATGACGGGGGGGTGTCAAACTCGCCGCGTCATGTGACGTATTGCGACTTTTCCCCCCTTGCCAGAGATGGGTGAGCGCGGCTTCTGCGTGACGCATCCGGCCCGTGGACCGGCAGTTTGACACCCACGATCTGCGGAAAGATCAAAGGCCCCGTCTTCACCCACTAAATTCTCGATTCTTGCCGAGAATTCCCGATTCTCGGGAAGATTCCCAAACAAACCCACCCGCCAAATCCTGAGACACAGAGGAGACAAAAGAATGGGACTCTCCCTTGGCAGCTTTCTGTCCTTGAAAGAAAAATCAAGAAAATCATTATTTGAGTGGCGTCCCACTGTCTTCTCCAGCGCGAGACGGAGATTACAAAACAAGGCACACAAATAGCAGGACACTGAGTCGTTAGTATACCTTTGGCAGATTAGTTTCAAATAATGAGAAAGACAAGAGACATGCATGGGAACAGAAAAATAATAATAAAAATGAGCTTGCTTTCTAAACAGGAAAGGAGGCAGAAACGGGGGTGGGTGGGTGTCTCTCTCCCGGGCACCCAGATGGGAGACTTTGGTTCTGCGAAGTGATCCTCGTGCAACAAAGGCTATTTCTGTCGACTCGGGACCGGCTTCGGAGGGGAAGGCGATCTCGACTCTTCTTAGGACCAGACGAGAGGAGATTTTGGAGGGCCGCAAGGGCATCCCACAAAAGTCGAGTCTCCTCGAAAAGGCCCTCGAGAGAAATTCGAAAGAAATCCTCAAGCTTTGGCCAGGTTAAAGTGGGGAAAAACGGGCGCCGCTTAGCAACGGCGGGAGAGTTACGGGAGGACGTGCACCTCGCTTAGGCAGTTCGGTCTCGAGACAGACCCCTGGCAGGGGGAGGGGGGAAATTACAGCCCCTCCCTAATCTGGATGGAAATTGGAATTGCTGGCAAAGATGGGAGGCTGAGTGGGGGGTCCGCAAGGATCTCAAGGCCTTTGGGGTCCGCAAGGAAATCTGGCGAGCCTTGCTGCGCACTCCGGATCTACCTACCTGGTTTTTTGCCTGCCTGAACAGAGTTTGTTTTAGTGCCTCCGAATCTAAGGTGGAATTATAGACAGCTTTAACGTCAAAAGCTTCCTCGGAGGCCTGGCGGAGATCCAGCCCCTTCCCAAACTGCGTCATCTGTTCCAAATCTAACAAGCCGGCTTCGTTCTCCTCAGTACACCTGTACCAAGCAGCGGGGGGAAGGAGGAAAGTAGGGCGACTTGTTAGTTCCATCCGGCTGCAACACACTCGGGGGGGGGGAGATGCCGATGCCGGGGGTGGGGGGCTCCGTAGAGCCACATGCAAGGTGAGGAATGGCAGTGTGAGCGACACAGACAGACAGACAGACAGGCAGGCAGATGGACGGACAACGGACAGACAGACACGGCCGTGGCGCAAGAAGATCGCTGAGCGCGGGGCATAGCATCAGACACCAGGGGCCACTTTGAGGGATTCTCCAGGGACGAGAGGTAAGTAGATCTCATGTCAGGTTTGGATCCCCACTGGATGCCAGATAACCCAACTGGGGATCCGGGGAAGGTCGCAAATCCCTCAGCACCCAATGTGTGCAGAGGGTCTCCTGGTCTCCTAGAGATCTAAGGGCCGTGGCTGATGCGTGTCTGAGGACCAAGGAAACATCTTTGACTTGACCAACAGCCAAAACCATTTGGCAAGCCTTTTTCTCCTGGACTTCTGCAGTTTGATCCTCTGGCCAGTCCCAAGTCACTCATTCACGGGGCGTGGAATGAGAAAAGCAGTGTCCCCCCCTCCCACCAGGAGAGTGGAAACCCACCTCTGGGCACGGTTAAAGCTCATGGTGAGGGAGTTGGCCTCCTCTTCCTCCTCTTCCTCATACCCTCCTTGTGGCTCGGCGGCGGGCGACACTGTCTCATCTTGAGACTTCCCCGTCAGGCTGTCATCGTCTTCCTCTTCCAGTTCGTCCTCTTCCTCATCGACATCTTCTACTTTGTCGTTTGGAAGACCGTGGGGGGTGCCGTCAGCGTTTCGGATTTCAGGCGCTCTGGTGGAGGGAGAGGGTCACCAAAGCCATTCGAAGGTCACGTAGGCTGAGCCCCGGGGAGGAGGGGGTCAAATGCGTCATCAGCCACGAGTCCCTTCGCGCCCGCTTTCTTGGTGATCCCGCCTACCTTTTCTCTGATAAAGCCGCCGACTGGTTCATCTCGCTATTTGCAATAAAGTTTCTGATTTCGGAGAAATAGGCGTCTTCTTTTTCGTCTAAAAGTGCATGGTGGTCCGATTCGGAGGCTGGCGAAGATGCGTTGTTCCCCAAGTGGTTTGTAATGACTCCGGCATGCTGGCTTACTGGAGGAGGAGAGGGAGGAGGAGGAAGAGGAGGAGGAGGAGGAGGAAGAAGAAGGAGGAGGAGGAGGAGGAGGAGGAGAAGAAGGAGGAAGAGGAGGAGGAGGAATAAAGAAGGCGAAGGGATGAAGAAGGAGCAGAAGAAGAAGATTAAAAACTGAAGATGGGCATGGATATTTTGGTGCATGATGGGACAGGGGGAAGAAAACCCCTCAAACTCCTTGGGGTTGATTAGACTGGAAACTAAGCAGAACCACAAAGGAAAGGAGAACGCTAAGAATTTGCTTGACTTGTCCAGGTTCATATGAAGACTGAGCGGGGGAGCTGGACTAGATGACCTCGAAGGAACCTGCCAATCTTATGATTCCATTGATAACCTACGGGAAGTGCCAGGGTGGGGAGTGGGGTAGGATTTGGTGCAGTAGAAGCCGTGCGTGGACAACTAAAACAAGGTTTGGAAATTTCTCCAGTCTTGTAAAGCACGGAAAAGGAATGCCGGTGTGTGTGTGTGTGTGTGTGTGTGTGTGTGTGTGTGTGTGAACTCTGGGGAGGAAAAAAAAAGTATGGGGGGGGGAAAAAGGAGGGAGGAGAAGGGTAAATGTTTTTTCTAAGGTGGGCCCAATTTTTATTTTCGTGCGCCGTTAAATTTAGGGCTATCCCAAAAATAAAATGAAAATAAATCGGAGCAGCAACAGCCAGGCTACGGGGCAACGGAAGGGGTGGGCGGGGAGGGGGGGGGGAGGACGGTGGGGGGTGCCAAGCCGGGAAAACCTGGTTACCTGGAACGTTTTCGTGCTCGTGCTTTTTCAAGTGTCGGTCCAGGTTTGTCTGCTGGCCGAAGCAGCGATTGCAGAGATGACATTTGAAGGGTTTCTCCTTATTGTGGATGTTGCGGACGTGGCGCTGAAGGTTGGACGAAATGCTGAAGGACCGGTCGCAATATTTACACCTGGAAGCGGGGAAGGACGGAAAAGGGGGCGTCGGTGGAAAGCGAGAGCGCGTGTGTCTGGGGAGGGGGTCAGATCGCCTCGCCCGCCCACCCTATGAAACCTCTCGTCTCTTCCTTCCTTCCCTCCCTCTCTCCCTTTCCTTTCTTTCAGCTTTCCTTCGTTCCTCTCTTTTTTCTTCTTTCTTTCTTTCTTCCCTCGTCCTTCCCCCCCCTTCCTTCCCTATCTCCCTTTCTTTAACCTCCCTCTCTCCCTCCTCTCTCTCTCTCTCTCTCTCTCTCTCTGTCAGGGATGCTACACTGTGCAGACTTTGCCATACTTTCCAAACGTGCAAAAGTTAGAAACACAGCAGCTCTCCCGAAATATCTTTATTATTTTTGGAACCGGCAGAGATACCTTTCTAAAACTCTCTTCCCAAAGGGGTTTTTTTTGGGGGGTGGGGGGGGTGTTGTTGAGTGGAATGAGCTCATAAACTGAGAAATGAGAATGGTTTATTGTGCCAAATATTACATCTCCTTGAAAGAATACTGCCCATGGCTTAGGACGGTCCCATAACCCCCCCCACACACACACATTTCCCCCCCCCCCGGCTCGTCCTGCATCTCTTTTGTTCTCTAGCAATAGTTCTTTTCTTTTTCCTTTGCACACACAAAAAAAGCCAGAATCTCCAGTTTGCTGCTCGAGAAAATTGGGTTAGGGTTAGACTCAGACTCCTCTCTTGGTTTCCATTAGTGGTCGAGGCAAACGGACAATCAATTGTTTTAAAAAAATAAAGCAAATTGATATTATTATTATTATTATTATTATTATTATTATTATTATTATTATTATTATTATTATTATTATTATTATTATTAATTATTATTTTTAAAACTCACCGGTAAGGCTGTTCCCCTGTGTGTGTTCGGAGATGTCTGGTGAGGTTGGCCGAACGCGGAAAGATTTTACCACAGTATCTAGAAAGCAAAAGAAATCCATCTGGGGGTTGTTGTTTTTTGTGTGTGTGTGTGTGTGTGTGTGTTTTGGCCCTTATTATTCCCTGTTACTAAGTGAACCATTCTAAGACAAGGACGACCCTGTAGATGCCCAACACATCTTTACCAGAAATCCAGAAATTAGGTCTAATTTAACGTAATGTCCATCAGACGCCCTGCGGGGCCTTATACCTGCAAGTATAACGTTCTTTGCCCTTGCGCAAAATGGGGTCCGATAAAGTTGGAGGGGGCGACCGGAAGTTGAAGGGGTGGTGAGGGAGGGGCGGCAAGGAAGCCCCCCCGGCGTCTGTCTTCAGGGCAGCAAAGCTCTCCAGTTTCTCCGTCATGGTTTCGATGGCTGACATCTAAAAAGGGGAAAAGACACAAGAACAGAAGAAGAGATAAAACACCGTCCTTTGGCCAGGCTCTCTCTTAACAGTCAGTTCTCCCTGTCCCACACTGGGGTGGGAGGCCATTTTTATCTCTATCCCCCCCCCACCAGTGAATTATCCGCTGCTCCTGGAGCCATTCTCCCCTCTTCTGACCCAGACAAATGCAGGATCTTCCTGGCCGGCCTGACCCACTGCGGGGGGCCCATTGAAAGAGGAAAATGGAGGGAAGTGATTAACCAAACTTTCCAGCCGCAGGAAAACAATGAAGTTTAGCCTTGGGCACCGCTTGGCTCCAGCCGTTCCCAAAAGATTCAGAATTCATACTCTTAAGAAAAAAAGAAGGGGGGGGGGAATACGGGCCCCGGGCCAGAGGAGGAAATAAAACCTTCAAAATGCACTTGAGATGGAGGCCAAAGATTTGGGCCAGGTCTCTGGCCTAAAACGGACACACTCCGGAGGCGCTTTCACTCGTCAAAGTTACTCCGGCAGGGCATCTGGGTTATTTCCCCCCCCCGATGAAGGAAGTTTCCAGCCCTTGTTTCCAGGCCTGATATCATTTCCCTCTTCCTCGCTTTCTTTTGACAAAAACGAGGGCACCTCCGCCGTCGTAAGCAAAGACTTTGGCCTTCTTGGCTTCCCCTTCTGCAAGGGGAAGATCTCTTGAAGGTTTGGTAGAACAAAAGAGAGACTGGAGTTGTCTTCTTGCAGTTATGAGCTCCGTCCGGTCGTAATTCCTCAACGCCAGCCAGCCAGGGTCAAACGCTTTCTCCCTGGCCATCCGCGTCTGATGGTCCACCCTGAAATTCCTCCATGGCTTCACGCCAAAGTCGCATCCCTTCAGTTATCCTGTTCACAGCTAGGGAGGAGATGCTGGACCGAGGAAGGGTCCGAGACCACATCTTGGAGCCTCGTGTGGACTCAACGGTAGGGTGGTGACGTTGTTAGCAAAGCCATGGCTTAGCCCAAGGAGCAAATTCATTCTCAGCCTGCACCAGAGCTGGTTGGTCAAAGACTTGAGACGTTTGAAGACTAAGGAGTGAACCTCCTGGGTGGTAGAACATTTTATGGTAGGTCAACGTCTCTGGAACTTTGGGGAAGAAGCTTCTGGGCTGAGAAGCGAAATGTCTTCCAAGAAAAACAAGGAAGTCCAGTTGCCTCTTTGGGAGGATGGAGAAGCTTCATAAACATTTGGGGAGAAAGGTCCTGCATGTGGAGCTCTCCGCGGTGCTGAAAATCGGTTCCATCGGATAGACCAGAGCTCCCCAACCTTTTGGGCACCAGGGACCAGTTCCGAGAGATGTTTTTCCGCAAACTGGAGGGTGTGTGGTTTTGTGTGCAGCCTGCATTCCGCGGATGGGGCTCTGCTTGTTTGTGCGGACGAATTGCTGGCATGTCGCGCCCTGGTGCTGGCCCGCGGACCAGGGGTTGGAGACCCCTGGGATAGACTACCCGGTCGCCAAACTCCGAGCAGCTGCCAGCCTTCTCAGGTAGACCAGACAAGAAGCAGACAGATTCTACTTTATGTCAAGGCCACGTTAATAAAATCTGGCAAGTCTGAATGTGTGCGTGCGTCTCTTTTTACAACAATGTGGTTGCGGGCTCCCTAGGCAGCAACTCTTCCCCCAAGGTCATTCCCACCTGCCCTTATACCAGAAGAGTGAAGCTTCCGTTCACACAACCACTTTTGAACAAGCCTGGGTGGCAACTGGTTTAGTGTGATTAACTTTTGAGGAAGAAGCTTAAAGTCTTGAGGAGACCTAAGGGCCTTTTAAAGGGGACGCGGTGGCTCAGTGGGTTAGCTCGCTGAGCTTGTCGATCAGAAGGTTGGCAGTTTGGCGGGTCGAATCCCGAGTGCCGCGTAACAGAGTGAGCGCCTGTTACTCCTCCCAGCTTCTGCCAACCTAGCAGTTCGAAAGTACGTAAAAATGCAAGTAGAAAAATAGGGACCACTCCGGTGGGAAGGTAACAGCGTTCTGTGCGCCTTTGGCGTCTAGTCATGCCGGCCACATGACCACGGAGATGTCCTCGGACAAGCGCTGGCTCTTCAGCTTTGAAATGGAGATGAGCACCGGCCCCTAGAGTCGGAAACGACTAGCACGCATGTGTGGGGGAACCTTTACCTTTACCTTAAGGGCCTTTTATCAGTTTACAGTTCAAAAAACCGGCCAGTTCAGTGACTAGTTTGTGCACAATGAAGGCTGTGATGGGGACACTGGCTGTGCAATGTTTCTTGATCTTACCTGAGGATGGAAAAGCAGCGGTGAAGGCCTCAGGTATTTCTCTTTGAGTGCTCCAACTGAGTCGGCCACCTTCCGCTTCTCCACCCTGCTGGACAACAAGGCAGAGGGTTACATACCTCACAGAAGGATACTCAGACGCTTATCTGACCAGTTCTCTTCGTTCCATCCCTCAAAGTCTTTCCCACGTACAATCACAACAAGACACCATCAAGGCTGAGAATGTTAATACCTGTAGATGGGGTCCATGAAGAAAGGGGAGGGCTTGGCGTAATGCAGGGAAGGCTGAGGGAGCATCTGAGCTTGGCTCATCTTGGGGATCCCGTCGCTGGCCACCAGCTTCCTCTCGCCGTAGACGTGGTTCTTTCGGGAATCCCGGCTCCCGTTATGGCTGGCCCGGATGCGGCTGCTGATGGTGAGATCCAGCGGCTGTTCCTCGCCGGCGTGACGGGCGGGCAGGACCTGGGCCGCTTTGCTTTCTTTCGGCTTGGTGGTGAGGTCGAAGGGCGACTCCGAGCAGGGCCCGCCGATTTTGTGCAGGTCCCGGGGCGACTTTGGTTCGGCTTTGACCAGCAAGCTGTGGTTGAGGCTTCGCTCCGTGAAAGGGTAGACCGGGTGGGAGAAGTTGGGAAGGAACTGGAAGGGAAACATGGAGTGATAGGGAAGAGCCCCCATTTTTTTCTCTTGCATCCCCATAAATCCGGGCCCAAAGTACTTCTCGGCAATCGAAGCGATGGCCTTAATGGAATCGTTCGCCGCCCCCATCATCGGAAGCAGCTGGTCCTCGGGCGGAGGGAAGAACGTGTGCTGGGAATAGAAGATGGGGAGATCGCTCATGTTGTTGGCGGAACTGGTGGGGACCGAACCGCTCCCAAAATCCGGCTTCCTCTCTGCGGCTTTGCTTTTCTCCTTCATTTTGTCCCGCTCACTCTCCACGTCGCTCTCTAAGTCCGAGCCTGTGCCGGTGGTGGTCTCCAGATCGGTGCCCGTCGTAGTGTTGACGTCCTCGAAGTCGCTGGCGTCCGACAAGTCACTAGTCCTGGCTTTGAGCTTCTCCAAGTAGGAGTTCCCCAAAGGGGTGCTGTTGAACCTCTCCTCCGCGGGTAGCGGGTGGCTGCTGTTGCTGATGGCGGAGATCAGCGGGAGCGGAGAGTGGCCCAGAGGGCTGGGGAGCTTGGCCTCTTGGGTGTGGTTGATGGGGCTCTTGAGCAGGGGCGTGGGGGGCAGGAGAGGAGGTCTTGGGTACAGCGAGGGAGGGAAGATACCTGGAAACCCAGGGGCGAGAGCCGGGAACGTGGGGGGAGCAGGCGAGAACGGAAGTGCTCCCGCGTGTGGCCGGGAGGGGAAGTACTCGCCGAAGCCGAGTCCGGCGTGATTGAGGTTGGGCGAGGTCTTGGACTTGTCCATCATGGAGCTGGGCGTCAGAGGCAAACCTGGTGCAAAAAGGCCTCCGGGGTTGTAATGGTTCTTGCCTTCGCAGAACCGCCGGTGTTTGTTGAGCGAGGAGGTGGTGCTGAACATCTGCCCGCAGTCCTTGCACTTGATCTGGGTCCGGCAGTCGGCGTGCATGCGCTTGTGTCTGCAGAGGTTGGAGAACTGCGTGTAGGATTTGTGGCAGACCTCGCCTAAAGCATCAACAGAAACCAAAAGACCCAAACCCAGTATGAAATTAATATGAAAGAACCGGTCGGACGCGAGAGAAAGTTGGCATTTGGGGGATTTTAATGGGGTGTGAAAATTTTAATGGACTGTGTTCCCTAGTTGGGCCATGAAATGTCTGCAAGAAAACCACCAAGATCAGAGAGCGCCAAGAATGACCTCCTCCTCCTCCTACCAATAAGAGGAGGAGTAAAGAAGATAGTAGGAAGGATAAACAATAATACTACAGCCACACTACCTCGGTAAATATATATAGACATTAGACAGCTCTGTCTAAGGAGAATTAGGTGTTCAGCAGAGTGATGGCACTGGGGGGGGAATTGTCCCTGGGTCTAGTTGTTTTGGCATGCAATGCCCTACAGCGCCATCTAGAGGGGAAGAGTTGAACCAGTTTATGTCCAGGAGGTGAGATATCTTTTCAGCCCTTCTTCCGACCCGCCCAATGTACAGATCTGCAGCTTCTCTTCCATTCAGCCGTTACCCTGGGGTAAGGTGGGCAGCCGATAAATTCGATTGATAAACAAACATCAAGGGAATTCCCAGGGCACGAGGCAGTGTAGCTGGGGCAACTTACATATGAAAGGCTTCACAGTGCTGTGGATGTGCTTGTGTTGTTTGAGGCCAGAAGAGGTGGCGAAGGTCTTCCCGCAGTCCGGGCAAGCGTGCGCCCGCGCGCCAACGTGCTGAGATCGAATGTGCCTTTGGAGATTGCTGGGGTCCGTGAAAACCTGAGGAGAAGGCAAACGGATACCTCTTGAGCATCCAGAGTAAGACAAAATGTGCCATTTCCTGCCAGGGAAGCTGGCGTGTGTGTTTGTGTGCTTTTTTGTTGATTTGATTCGACAGAGAGGCCCACCTCTTTGACCATTGGCCTAACCCACCGGAACTTTAACGAGGGCCGTACCTTCACGCAATTTTCACACTCAAATCTTTTGCCGCTGTCGTGCGACATCTGGTGACGGATCAAGTTGGACTTCCAGTTGAAGGCCTTGGGACACTGGTCGCACTTGTATTCCCTTTCTTCCGTGTGGATGATCATGTGCTGTTCCAAGCTGCGGGAGAAGAACGACGGAAAACAACAAGAGTCGGAAGGGACCCTTGGAGGTCTTCTAGCCCAACCCCCCCTCTGCTCAAGCAGGAGAACCTAGAGCATCTTCTAGGGTGCCCCCATCACTTGCACTCAAGATTTAGGCCTGTGTTTTTCAACCTTGCTGGCTGGGGAATTCTGGGAACTGGAGTCCGCAGATCTTAAGGCTGCCCGAGGAATTCTGGGAACTGGAGTCCACCCCTCTGAAAGTTGTCAAGTTTGCAAACACACACACACACACACACACACGATCTCTGGGCGGGCCCCCCCTCACCTGTACTTGTTCGGAAACATCCTTTCACAGTCTTTGCATTCGTGGACTTGTTCATCCTCCATCCCTCCTTCCTGCTTGATCTCCTCGGTCAGTGACTCATACAGAGAGCCAACGGCGTGGCAGGAATATTTCTTATGCCGCCTCATCTCCATTTTCGACTGGAAGAGCTCGTCGCAGTCCTCGCAACGGAAGGTGTGAACCTCTGGAGACAAAGCGGAGACCCCCGTAGTTACAGGCAGCCATGCTGGAGGGCCGAAGCTCCCCAGCGCCTTGATTTAATAAAAATATTTCTCGGAGATCTATCGGAATCCAACGCTGACTGGTGGGTGTGATTGTCGAGCAGAGAGCTTGCAAATCTTTCTTCAATCCCGACAACTTTAAGACAGGTGGACTTCAACACCCAGGACTCCCCAGCCAGCCAAGCTGGATTTTACCAACCCATCGAGGGTGACCTTTGGTGACCTTCCAACAAGCAGAGTCAACAACCCTGTGACTAATTTAACTACTGCGACGATTCACTTAGCAAGTTAGAATAGAATAACGGAATTGGAAGGGCCCTCGGAGGTCATCCAGTCCAACCCCCTGCTCAAGCAGGAAACCCTAGACCATTTCAGACAAACGGTTGCCCAGTCTCCTCTTAAAAACTTCCAGTGTTTGAGAGCAAGTTTGCAACATGGGGCCAAGCACACCGAACGGAATGCCTCGCTTAGCAACGGAAAGGGGTGGTCGTAAGTCGAGGACTGCCCATCGAATAAAACCCGGAGAAGGTCAGAAAAAGGGATGGGCGGGGAAGCCAATTCTGTGCCTCTGGGCCTTGAAGGAACTGAAGTGCCCTGCTCAAATTTCCTGCAGCGATAAAGGGGGCGTCTTGCTGTATATTTGGCTGCCGTTTGGGGGAAAGGAAAAAAAAAGAGAAAATATAAGATAATTATCTTTCTAGGGTCCTTTTTAGCATTTCCCTTTTTGATGCGAATTTGGCACTCTCCTGCCCTGCCCTGCCGAGGGCGGGGGGGGGGGAAAGGGTGAGTGGGATATTTAGAAGAAAGGGGGGGGGAAACCTGATAGAAAAAATAAGGAAAGGCGAAGTATTTAAGCGTCAAATGTTTTCTGATGATAGGGTGTCGTGCTCGGGAGGCAATTAAGCCGCGCGGCCTCTGCGTGATCCGCAGCCAGGAGGACCGAACGGGGAAAAAAACGGCCATTGTGTGGGTTAAGAACGTTGGATTTTCTTTGCAAATGTCTTTTTTTGGGGGGGGATGGGGGGGCAGAATATAATAAACACCTAAGAAGGTCAGAAACAAATGCTATTTTCTCCTCCCACATCACCCCACTAGCCAAGAGCCAGACAGGGGTACCCTCCTAAAGTCCAAAGCAACATCTGGCAGGTTGGTAGGATGGCTTCCCGCTTGCAAGCCGGGCCAGATGTTGACGTGTTCCGGTGTCACAACGGGTCCAAAATAAACCACCTGGGTTTTTGTATCTTGGGACGCAAAGTGTCACTTGGGGGGGGGACAAGAAGCAGCGGCCTCACCTTCCAAGTTAGGTGGCAGGTTTCCAGCAGGCAATGTTCCTTCTTTCGCGTACATCAGCAGCTCTTCTCCCGGATCTGTTTCTCTAATAACTTTATAATAAATCTGGACAAGGGAAAGGGGAGAGGAAGAGAGAGAGAGGGAGGGAGAGAGAGAGAGAGAGAGGGAGGAAGAGAGAGGGAGGAAGAGAGAGAGAGAGGGAAAAAGGGGGTAGAGGAGAGAAATTAAACATAGGAGCTACTTGGGCATCAAATGTTATTTGAAACGGGGGGGGGGGGGAAAGAGGGTGATTCGGTTTGACCACTTGGGGGGGTGGATGGAGATCTCTTGAAAATGTCCCAGAAGTCTCTCTCATCTTCCTTCCTCCCATAGGGCAGCCCACCTGAAAATCATCCCCAGAGCCTCAACTACAAATCCCATCGCTCTCGGGAAGTCAAATGTCTAACGGCAGCCATTCAGCCTCCGAACTCGGCTCTTCGCCTGCTCCGAACAGGCCTTGAAAATTCATCGTTTTTATTTTTTATTTATTTTTTTGTGTGGTGGTGGTGGCGTGGCTTGACTTTGCCTGAAATCTGATTTTAGGCTGAATGCACACATATTCCACTTTAAAGAAAGATTCATTCAGGGTATAATACATACCATCCTGCAGCAAACAGAAAGAACAGTATTCCATTTAACTTTTATTTCCCCCCCCCACCCCGTTATGGGCACAAAACTCTTATTGTTTCTTCCTGATTTCTGTTTACTCTCCCCCCCCCCCCTTTCTTCTTTAAAGCCAATACATTCTGGCACATCTTTCCCGATACAGCCAAACGGTCTGTCAAATATTAACTTAATAGATGGAAAAATCTGGCGGGTGAACTTAAAAAGGTTTTTTTTTGAAAAGCTCTCACTGGTGACATTGTACTGTATGCATTTTTTTCTTTCTTGGGGGGATTCTCCCTCCAGAGGGCAGAGTTTACCAGTTAAAGCTGAATTTGGGGCTACTGAAATAAGCCTTGCATTTTTTATTCTTCTTTATTTCTCTAGAAGAGAATTTTCTTCTCTTTTTTCATCTCCTAACAACTCAGGGATATCTTTAGTTAGATTTATTCCTCGAGCAATTGCCTGTGATAGAAGACCAATTTTTCTAAAAACTATTGCACGATTATCAATGAACCTGACCTATTACAGTTATTGTTATTACTCCTACTCCTCCTCTTCATTATTATTATTATAATTGTTGTTGTTGTTGTTGTTATCATCATCATGCATCCTTATGGGCCCAATATTATTATTACCGGTATACAATTTATTGATCCGGCTGAATGTGGGATTATGGAACAGATAATCCAAGTGTGTCCTGAGAAATATTGTTATGTTGAGGATTACTTTTTGAAATGAACTGTCCTTTTTACAACCTTAAAGAAGTGTACAATACACATTTTCCCCTTTTACATTTTATATGTAAAATGTATTTCCAAAAAAGAGGCCTTCCTCTCTACCCCAGTTCATCAGGCATGGGTTCACATTCAACCATACTTTGTGACTTCAGTCAGTGCTAGCTCTGCCAGTAAATCCTGGTTAAACAAACCAGGATGTAGCTCAATGTGTGAGCTGCGTCATATGTATGCTTGGGCCCAGGGGTGTACATGCACAAAAGTTCATACCTGGTCATTAACGGGACACACCACTAAATTTTGTTCTTCGCTCGAACGAGCGACCCGGATATATTTCAACCAGTTCCCGCTGGACGTTGGGTTGGCATCCATGCAGAATTTGCTGAGGTCCAGCTCCTCGCCAATCTGCAAGAGACGATTGTGAGAGGTTGAGATGAGAAGAAATCCAGAGAGAGAGAGAGAGAGAGAGAGAGAGAGAGAGAGAGAGAGAGAGAGAGAGAGAGAGAGAGAGAGAGAGAGAATCGAGGAATAATTGTAGGCAAGTCAGCAACAGGAACCCCACAAATTTTGCAGGAAGCTTTGGAACCATCAAACCCAACTTGGAAGAAATCTAGGAAAAGATCTGAAGATCTTCTTGGAGCACCTTACCAACCCATCGACCTTCTGAAAAGTGGCTTGCATGGGCTCTCCTGTTCAACTTTCCCAAAAAACGAGAGGTGAGGGAACTTCACGCAGTGTCACAAAAGGACTGAAAGAGATTCTTTGGGGGAGGGGGGGCTGCCCTTCCAGAAAGGCAGGTGGATATTCTCAAGTGCACGGATAACTTTCCAAGCTTGATTACAGAAAGGGCTACTGAATAAAAAAAAATCCCGAGGAACACAATGCACGGAGCGACGGGGAGCTGATTGGCGAGTCGGAGGCACGGATGTCAACCTAGGAGGTCACACACACACACACACACACACACACACACACACACTTTTCGAACCGATCTCTGAGGTTCAGCAAACTGCAAAACCGGGTCAAAAAAATCGACTCCGGGAAAGGAAAGCAATTCTTTGGGGGTTTGGAAGTCCAAAAATATGTCCCTTCTGAAAATTCCTAATAATCTGTTCCCAGCACCAGAACTGACTTTGTCATCCAGGCAGCATCAGATCCGCTTTCCTTCCAGCTTTGAGGTCTAACGTTCAGACGGGTCCTCTGGCCAAGGAGCACTCTTCAGCTTACAGCAAGGCTGTCTCGGTCATCTTCTGAGGCTAAATATCTGATAACTGCTCCTCGGCCATCTTAGAACATAGAGCATGGGGTAAAAGGGCGGGAAGGGGCCTTGGAGGTCTTCTAGCCCAAGCAGGAGGCCTTAAGACCATTTCAGACAAAGCACTGTCCAATCTCTGCCTAAAATCCTCCAGAGCCTGGGACGATCTCTTGACCAAACTCCTAACCAACGATGCTTGTCCGAAGGCCGCAAAAGGGGAGGGGGGAATCACGTGCTCCCGGGACACTGCAACCGTCGTACGTACGAGTCAGTTGCCAAGCGTCTGAATTTTGACCGCATGATCGTGGGGATACCGCAAAGGTCGTAAATCCCAAGCGACCTTTTCCGACATTCCTCTTTTGAGGGTCCCTTCGCCATAACTGCCTTGCAAGCTTTCTCATCCCGCTACGCTCATAACCTGCAAATCTCGCCAGCTGAGGAGGTAAAATGTGAATGGAGACAATCTCCCCCCCCCAAAAAAAAGGCAGCACCTGGCCACAGAGGGGTGTTTTTTGTTGCTGTTGCTGAAACAATTTAGTTGGGCTTCTGTGGACCAGATGGAGCGGTTATCAAAAGCAGATCCTGGCCGCAGGTTGAATTCTCCGGCTAGGGAGCAGGCCCAGGCCTTTCCACCTGGGCTATTTCCTCCATAAATTTTTATAGCTTTCCAAGGATGCATCATTCATAGGTTTTATGAGGTTTCGTGGCTCCCGCTCAGGCCAATATAAAAACACCAGTGGCTGCTGGGGTCCCACCCTGGTTCTCCAAATGTGGAGGATTATTATTATTATCATTATCATTATTATTATTATTGTTATTATTATTATTGTTATTATTATTATCATTATTATTACCGACGCAGCTCCTGAAGGCTTCTGCTTACCCCAAACCTGGTTAAAAACAGATGCAAAGCAATGTCTGGTTCTTTTTTTTTTTCCTTTTTTTCCTGCAGGTATCTTGGTTTAGAGTTACAAAATAGGTTTGGGGCATAAGAGGTTTGTAGCTATAAACTGCACAGAGTTGATTGGACAATGAGATGGATGGTGTTTAAATTAAACCGATCGATCGATCGATAGACAGACAATTGATGGATGGATGGATGGATAAATAGATAGTGGATGACAGATAGATAATGGATGGATATATAGATAGATGATAAACGGATGGATGGACAGACAATGGGATGGATAGATAAATAGATAATGGATGATAGAAAGATAATGGATGAATAGATAAGTAGAACATGAACGGATGGATAGATATAGATAGGTGATAGATGGATGGATGGATGGGTGGGTGGGTGGGTGGGTGGATAAACAGACAGATAATGGATGGATAGATAGATAGATGATGAACAGAACGCAATGGAACAGAACAAAACAGAACAGAACAGAACAGCCCTCAGACTTATAGACCGCTTCACTATGCCCTCCCTAAGCAGTGCTGTGATGGTTGTAAGGGCGAGGACCTGTTGCAAGTCCATTTTTTTCAGTGTGGTGTAACTTTGAACGGTCGTTAAACGAACGTGCAAGTCACGTGACTGAAAAGGTTCACTGTTGGGAACGGGACGAATAAAGAGAGCTAACTTTGTCCACGGCGAAGGGCAACCTGGTGTAGATTTTTTTTCGCCCGTTGGGTCCCCTCTCCCCTCTGCTCCTTCGACCCCCTCCTGCGGCCTCGTGGGCGCTTCCCCATCCCTCCTGGTCCCCACCCGTGCGGGGTTTTTCCCCCCTTGCAAGACGCACAAAAGTGTCCTTTTTTAACGGCGTCGATCAGTTCCGAAAAAGGGGGCGACTAGTAAGCCGAGAATATTTGGATAAACTTGTTCAGCCCCGGAGAAGGAAGAAAAGGTCTTTTGTCCATCCCGGGTGGGAGGGGAAGAGAGCGAAAAAAAGAGGGGTGGGGGAGTGTGTGTGTGTGTGTGGGGAGACACCCATTAGCCTGCCGTGGGGTTCCTGGACGGGGTCCAATGCAAACTCGGCTTGGCATACTGGGGAGGGGGGGGCTGAAAAAAAAAATAAGAAAAGAGAAGGAGGGTGTCTAATGAAGAATCTTTTCCTGGAGGGCTGAAGTGTTTTTGATTTATTTATTAGAATGCAGGCCTGACATCCTTCTCTAGGCCTGGGTTCTATGGGGCAAAAACGTTGTGCCTCCTTGACAAAGGGGACTTTGTGTGCAAAAGGCAGCGAGGGGAGCGCAACAACCCCGATGGGGGGGGGGAAAAAACACAAGCGGGGCTACCTGACAGTCAATTGAAGCCAGCCTGTCATGCAAATTTACTTTTTTCCCCCGGCCTAACGAGGAGGCCCTTGGATTTTGCTTTCTGCATTTTTTTATTTTATTATTTTTTTTTAGGGGGAAAAAAACAACATATCCCCTGGCCAAGCTCCAAGACCTGAAGCCAATTAAGAGCAAAAGATGAAGGCAAGGTCTCAGCCGAGCCGGGGTCCTCCGCGTCTCCAGCATTCGATGCACCGTTCGGTTCCCACCGGGAGGGTCCTCTCCAACCAGGAAAAGCGAGGGAAGGGGGCAGGATGGAAGCTGGAAAGACAGAGGGAATCTCTCTCTCTTGATTTCAAAGTGCCTTAAGGGCTCAGAATTGGATTCATGGCATCTGGGAAGCGGAGAGGAACTAGGCGATGATGGGACAAGAAGTTGGGTACTCTCCCAGAGAAATAAAAGAGCTTCAGAAGAAGAGAAAATAGCATCTCTGTTGTCAAAAAAAAAGAAGAATAAAGTTCTAACAAATTATGGACCAGTCTGACATGAGACCAGTGTTCAGAAATCTAAGAGGCTGCCACAGAGAAGAAGGTGTGTGTTTGTGTGTGTTTGTGTCAATCTATTCTCCAAGAAGCAACAGATGGAAACTGAACAAGGAGAAAAGCAGCCTGGAACTAAGGAGAAATTTCTTGATACTGAGAAGAATTAATCAGTGGGGCCACTTACCTCCAGAGGTTGTGGGTGCTCCAACACTGGAAGTTTCTAAGAAAAGATTGGACAACCAATGGCGTAGGGTCTCCTGCCCGAGCAGGGGGTTGGACTAGAGGACCTCCAAGGTCCCTTTCAACTCAGCTATTCTGTTCTGTTCTGATTAGGGGACTGGAGGCTACAACATATCAATTGCAGGAATTGGAATGTCTTCTTTAATGAAGAGAAGGACTAGGGGTGACATGATGGCAGTCTTCCAGTATCTCAGGGGCTGCCCCAAAGAAGAGGGAGTCAAGCTCTTCTCCAAAGCACCTGAAAGCAGGACAAGAAGCAACGGATGGAAACCAATCGAGGAGAGAAGCAACCTAGAACTAAGGAGAAACTTCCTGACAGTGAGAACAATCAACCAGTGGAAAGGTTGTGGGTGCACCGTGGAGAAAGGAGTTGACCCTTAACCATTATTTGGAATCCAGGGCTTGCAAGATGGAGACCGAGGGACGAAACGGAAGAAAGGAAAGGAGAGGGAAGACAAAGGATGAGATGACAGGAAGAGATTGTGCCAAGTGGTTATTTCTCCCAAATTTCCAAATGTTGAGGGGGCGAGGCAGGACAAAGAGAATTAAGATGCTGGGGGGGGGAGCGGGGGAGAAATGAAGCACAAAAAAATGACAACGCTGTCACGGTGCATGGGTGGCTTTGTGAGTGTGTGTGTGTGTGGGTCAATATCCCACCCTCCTGCTTTCTGCTGACTACAGAATAAGATTGTCCTGAACAATCCCGAGCATCGTTGTCCCACGCACTCATCTTGCCGCATAAAAGACGATCTGTGTTGCTGAATGAGACATTGTGAATCCAGACACTGGCCGAATTGTCGAGGCTGGATCTTCCCTGCACGTCAAACACAAAACAATTTCTTTCCCCGTCTTTTCTTTGCTGCGAGGAACACGAATCGACGGAAACGGTCTTCCCACCCCACCCTGCCCAACGGATGATTTGTGCCTTTCTTCTGTTGTCTTCCTTGGGTCGGTTGGATTGGTGAGGAACATCACTAACGCATCGGGTAACCTTCTGAAGATGTTCCGCTTTGGAAAAAAGACGTGGACACCTTCGGGGTGGGTGGAAAAAACAAAACAAAAAAAACAAACGGAGAACTGAGGGCCTCTGTGTAGCAACTGGGAGATGACCGCCCAGGGCACCATGAATGTGGGCTTCAAGAATGCAACTCGATCTCTCGCGCGTTGGCTGGTCCTCCTGCCCACAATGGGTGGCTTTTGCGGTGGCCTGGCTGTCATCCCAAGCCATAAGGACGAGGAGATGTTTTGAGGGGGAGCCATGATAGCAAGAGGACCTTCGGGCCTCAGAGGTCCTGGGTCAACGGACACCTAGCAAACACCAGGTGGAGCTCCATCATGGGGGTTTGACATGATAGCAGCCTTCCAAGATCTCAGGGGTTGCCACAAAGAAGAGAGAGTCCACCTATTCTCCAAAGGACCTGAAGGCAGGACAAGAAGAAGCAATGGATGGAAACCAATTAAGGAGAGGAGCAACTCAGAAGAACTAAGAAGACATTTCCTGACATTCAGAACAATTAACCGGTGGAACAACCTGCCTCCAGAAGCTGTGGACGCTCCAACACTGGAAGTTTTTAAGAGACTGGACAGCATAGTATAGTTTCCTGCCTGAGAAGGGGGTTGGAGTAGAAGACCTCCCAGGTCCCTTCCAGCCCTATTACTCTATGTTCTAAGGAAGGGGAAGGGAAGAACAACCTTTATGAAGTTTATCAATACGGACAGGGGGAAGAGGGGCTGGAATATCCAACTCAGAAGAAATTGCAAGTAAAAGATTTGTTACACATGCTATTAGTGTGAGGTAAGCAAGACCATCAAGCAAGCATGGAGTTTTCTGGAGGAATCTAGGATAAAACTGATTAAAATGTTATGGAAATATGTCACACGGGATCTCTGGGAAGACAGAAGGCTGGGTTCACCTTCAAGTTACAAATGAGCAGCTGGGTTCTGCAGATTATGAAAACTGGGGGCTGCAGAGGTTCCTCTGCCTGCCTTCTCCCTCCCTGCCTCTCTCACACACAAGAACCGTGACTTTCGAAGGCTCAGCCTCAGGAACAGCCGATCCCAGGTTCAAATCCACCCCCCACGAACACATCTGGGAGGAACGTCAACTCCCAGAATTTGCTAAGTTACTAAGGCTGACACACAGCGGATTAGGTGGTTTCCACTCTTCCTTCCTTCCTCCTTCCTTCCTTCCTTCCTTCCTTCCTTCCTTCCTCCCTCCCTCCCTCCCTCTCCTCCTCCTCCCACCCTAGCCCCCGGGACCTGCCTCCCCCCTCCAGCCCACCGGGTGGACATGCTTGGGCTCCTGACCGCTTTGACAGCCATGATTAATATCGCGTATTAGGAGATTCCAGTGGAAGTATTTGAGAGCAAGCTGCGTTGTTTAGTTCTCATCAGCCGGTTGAGTCTACAGGCCTATTAAAAACAGCGGGGGTGGGGGTGGGGGGGGGGTTTGCAGACTTAATCACAAAGTCTGCTGCCGGGCGGAGAGGAGTTGCTAGGCCAAGGCAGCCAGGGCAAGCGCCAGGCTGCCCGCCCCTTCGGCCGAGGAAGAGGAGGAGGCCAAGCCACTTCCCCGGGCCCCCAACTTTTAGCGGTCAGATCACGTGACACACACACCCCCGGGGTCACTGCGACCGTCATCAATACGAGTCAGTTGCCAAGGCTCTGAATTTTGATCACGAGACCGCGGGGATGCTGCAAAAGTCATAGCTCTGAAAGACGGTCCTGGGTCCCTTCTATCGGGGCTGTTTTAACTTTGAATGGTCACTAAGTGAAACGGTTGTAAATCGAGGATTACCTCTATTTCCAAAATCCCCAATCATCTGTTCTTGCGGGGAGGTACAGTCTATCTCTACTTACTGTAAATCCTTCCTTCCTTCCTTCCTTCCTTCCTTCCTTCCTTCCCTCCCTCCCTCCCTCCCTCCCACTCTCCCTCTCACCTTTTCCTGGTGGGAGGCGCAGTCTATATCTACTTACTGTAAATCCAAAAAGGTTTCCACCTGATTAAAAAGGGCGCTCCCCCTTTTGCTCATATCTGGCTGTTGTAACATATACAGTATTCTGAATTTTGTATTTGGGATTTCAGACTCCTGGGGACCAAAAGGATGAAATTTGAGGGCCGGGAGAGACGCAAAGGATGACCTTCTCCAAAGGACCATCTGCTGTGACTGTCAAGCCGAGAGGCAGGTCCTTGGGAGGAAGAACAGCTGTTTTGTGTCTTGCCAAGACACAACAGGAGCAATTTGCCCAACACTCTCCTTGTGTTTCAGCCTGAGCCGTAAATATGCACAGAGTGAGTCAGGTTGGTGCTTGTCTAACTTAAACAATTCTCTCTCCTTGGGATGGTCTTAATATCCCCATGAAAATATCTGTCTGGCTACAGATAGATCTCTAGAACGATGGTACTCAACTCAGCAAGACCGGGGCCTAAATGAATTTTGCCCCGTTCGCTTTTGGCCAACGTTGTTCAACGAATCACTGCCGTTGTTATTAACCCAGTTTGTTAAGTGAACCTGGCTTCCCCATTGCTCGTCAAAAAGTCGCAAAAGTGGGATCGCACGACCCTAGCCGTCATAAATATGAGTCAGTTGCCCGGCTTTTCCTCATCTTAGCCGCTCTTCTCCGCACTTTTTCCAACGTCTGGACAACTTTTTTGCAACGGGGCGAACCAAAACTGGAGGCCGTGTGTTCCGGGTGGAGCCTTACTGAAGGCTTTATAAAGCCTTCATGAGATTTTGATGTTGGTCGAAAGAAATCAAAGCAACTCCGCAGTATCTTCCCGGTGACACAAACCTTCAAGAGATTTTATTTTTTTTCATTTTTGGGGGAGCGGAGGAGAAAATTGCATTTCGGCACACAGTGGTGTTCACGGTTAAGGTCAACCCCCCCTCTCCTCGGAGTCAGCAAAGGCGAGAAGGCTGCTGCGATCTGGTCAATGACCTCATTAAGAGATTGCGACCACGTCAGCACAACCTTTTAACACTCATCGTCTGCGGGGACGCTTCCTTCTTCTGACAACTTGCAGGCCCAGAAGGCTTGACCGTCCTTATCTCCCCGCCGGGACCGTCCCTTGTTGGCAGAGAAACGGCGAAGACCTCTCGGAATTCAGCTGGCAGACAAATTCACGGCCCACCATGGAGAGGGTCAACCCTTTCAAAGTCCAAAGAAGTTATAACATTTATAAAAAGTTCTATCGGGGGTTGGGGAGGGGGCTCTGCTTCCCCCTTCTCTCCCGAACAGGCCCTGATTGGACCTGCTGTAATTCCAGAATAGTTACTGTAATTTTCCCCGCAAACACCTCGTTTTTCCCCTCCCTCGGCGCCTATTCAAAGGCTGATTTTTTTTGGGGGGGGGGCCATGCGGACAGAGTTGAATCCGTTTTAATTTTGCAAAAATGCAGCTTTTATCCTCTCGGCCTCGGAGGAGAAAGGGGGGGGGGAAATGATGAGGTGGTCCTAAAAAGGTCCCTTTGATTATTGTTATTTTCTTCATCTTCTTCTTCTTCTTCTTTTTTTTTTTAGGGGGCGGGCGGAGGTGAAGCGTGCGAAAAATAAAATAAGGAACATGTTGCTCATTTCCACCTATTATGCTCGGCCACTGAAAGGAAAGGTAGACTTCGAACGGCGGGAGGCCAGCCCTCCTTTACCTCAGCGAGGATCTGCTTCCAAAACCGGCCCCCATTTCCCCCCCCCTCCCCGAAAGCTATATTTTGCGAGGGAAAATGGCCCATTAAGGAGGCAGAAGCTGTGCATTCTTTGCGGCAGGAACAAAAGGCAACTCAGTGTGGAACTGAGTCATGCGTTCGAGCAAGAGATGGCTTTATGTCACTGCCGCGCGTACATTTTTTTGGGGGGGAGGGCAAGTGGGAAAACAATGTGCCCCCTCCCTTGCCGGCTATAACCCTTTTGCTCTCCTCCTTTCCTTTCTCCCCCCCCCTACCATCACAAATTGGCACCGGGCATAAATATGAACTCTACTTTGTTCCCCTCTGCTTGGCGGTTCGAGGCATCGGTGCAACGGCTCAAAACCCCCACGGAATGGCATGCCCCAGGAAAAGAAGGGGCTTGGGGGCATGCGTGTGCTTGGTTGGGTGGGGTGGGGGGCAAGAAATTAAGATAACAGATGTGCACCCCAGATCCTTTGCCCTCCGGGGCGGGGGCGAGGGGGCAAGACGTGCCCCCCTGACATTTCCCCCCCCCCGAATGAGTGGAAGATGCTCCAGTAGACAACCGGGTGTGTGTGTGTGTCTACTGTCTTTCTGGTTAATTGAATTATCCACAGAAGATTTTACAGATGCTCTAACCCACCGACCCTGCCTAGAAATGAGTTTTTTTGTTATTTTAAAGACCCTCGCTGTGCAATTTTGTGCCCCTCTGCCGTCAGAGGGGTGGGAAAGAAGAAGGGGTGGGGAGCCAGGTGTATCTTGCACTAACCACATAAGATGTCCCTAACTTACGATCGTAGTTGGCCATCGCGGTCATATACCATCAGCGCCGCAAAGCAAGTCAGCGCCTAACCGGAGTTTCTCCTTCCAGCAATGATGAAGCTGACCTGGTGGCCGTCAAGCAGACATTGCGGTGGTCAAGAGAACGTGCCGGCCATTAAGTGAGTCCGTTGGGGGAGCCCGGTCGTAACTCCGAATGTTTGCTCAAAGAACGAGGTGTCCAAGGAGCCCAACGTAAAAGAAATCCACGGGGAAATTTTCTTAGTATTGTGAGAATTGTGCTGGGCACGGGGAGAAAATGTCACGCTCATGGTTTATGACCGTTATTGCCAGCTATGGTCGTAAGTCGGGGACATCTTATGTTGTTAGACCGGGCAAAGTTGATTTCAAAGGAAAGAAACTCCCCGTTGAACTTTTCCTTCCTCCACTAACTTTATCAAGAAGGGATCGTTCCACGGAGCATCGCAAAGGTTACTCCCAAGATTAATCAACTCCGTTAACAGATTTACGGCACCCGTTATCTTGCCCTTCCTCCATCTACATTTCTGCTTTTTTTTTTCTCCCCCCCCCACTTCTTCTTCTTCTTTTTCCCTGAGACAAGAGTCCAATCTTTCTCTCTGCATTTTAAGAGTTGGGGAGTCAATCATGGGTGAAATAAATGGAAGGTATAAATTGACTCTGATAATAAACCAAGCCGGCAAAGCTCCGGGATAAATCAGAAGTTCTGCTGAAGGTCAGAAAGAGGACTCAAAAGTGACCAGATTGGGGGTCCTTCAAATTTGCTCGCCACCCTGGCATCAGAACGCTGGTAAGGGAGAGGTGAAAGGAGAACAGGAAAATGGGTCTTGACAATAGAATAGAATAGAATAGAATAGAATAGAATAGAATAGAATAGAATAGAATAGAATAGAATAGAATAGAATAGAGTAGAGTAGAGTAGAGTAGAGTAGAGTAGAGTAGAGTAGAATAGAATAACAGAATAAAATAGAATTACAGAATAGAATAGAATGAATAATAGAATTACAGAATAAAATAGAATTACAGAATAGAATAGAATAGAAATAAAGAAAAGAAAAGAAGACTTAGGGACTATACCTCGATTTACAACACTTCAGTTAGTGAGTGTTCAAAGTTACAGTGGCATTTATAGGACCATTCTTCACTCTTATGACCCTTGAAGTTTCCCCGTGGTCATGTGACCAAAACCCAGAAGCTTGGTGACTGGTTCGCATTCAGCACTAAAATCGGCCCTCCAGTCCCCCCCCCCCACCAGGAGACTTCCCAAACTTAAACTTCCAAATCCAATCGTTTTTCACGAAAGCGGACGAGAAACGCTGAAATAGGAAGGTGCAGAATCCAGATCTTCACTGAAGGGGAGTCGTGCTCTTCCTTCGGCGGATCTTTAGAGGGCTTTTTCCTCTCTGTCCCCGTTTAATAAATTCAACGAATAACTATAATAAATCCAATCACAATAAACAGGCTACACCCCCCCCCCGCTTCCTCCTAGCTAGGCGTCTTCCCATCTCGTTCCCCCCCCCAAAAAAACCCCCAAATCTCAGCTGCTTCAGGAGTTGTGTTCGCTCTCTGATGACATCCCCCCCGGCTATTAATTTCATAAAAGATCACCGTTCCTCCAGATGCTCTTTAAAGAAAACACGTCTCAGGAGGATGAGAACGTTTAGTTAATAATTTAACACCCGGCCTTGTCTGCAGTTTTCGCCCACTCCCCTTTTTTCCCTCCCTCCTGACCCCAAACCGGGATCGATGGGACAAACAATTGGCTAATAGAAGTTCCTGCAAGGTTTTTTTTCTCCCGATTTCGTGAAGACACGCATGAGGATATGAACGGAGAAGGGCTTTAGGAATGGAGACGGATAGAGAGGGATGGATGGATAGATAGATAAGATATAGATAGATAGATGGATAAATATAGATAGATGGTAGATAGGTAGGTAGGTAGGTAAGTAGATAGATAGATAGATAGATAGATAGATAGATAGATAGATAGATAGATAGATGATAGATAGATGATAGACAGACAGATAGATAGATAGATAGACAGACAGACAGATAGATAGATAGATAGACAGACAGACAGACAGACAGATGATAGATAGATAGATAGATAGATAGATAGATAGATAGATAGATAGATAGACAGAAATAGGGATAGATGGATGGATGCATATAGAGACAGAAATAGGAATGGATAGATGGATGGATAGATAGATAGATATATAGAGAGAGTTGTAAAAAGGGAGTTTTATATATAAGTGTGTGAGTGTGAGTGTGTGTGTGTGTGTGTGTGTGTGTGTGTGTGTGTGTGTGTGTAGTCCTTGACCTACAACAGTTCATTTAATGATCATTCAAAGTTACAACAGTACTGAAAAAATGCTTGGCAACTGACTCATATTTATGACGGTCGCAATGTCCTGGGTGTGTGTGTCATGTGATCCCCTTTTGGGGGAGCAAAGTCAATGGGGGAAGCCAGATCCACTTAACAACGGTGGGACTAAGTTAACAACTGCAGTGATTCACTTTAACAACGGTGGCATGAAAGGTCATAAAATGGGGCAGAACTTAACAACAGAAATTTTGGCCTCAACTGCGGTCTTACACCGAGGACGACCTGTGTATCCAAACTCATATACATAGACACAAATACACAGAGACACAGATGCACACATTCTTGCATGGACGCGCACACAGGGAGAAAGTGTACAAACTCTAAAATCAATGCAAGTTGCCAAAAATAATTGTTTCATTTACTCCGGGAAATGTTCAAGACACTATCGGATGCGCTGACCCATAACGCTGCTTTTTTTGAAGACCGCACAGCACAACGTGGCGTTTATTGACAGTTTGCTGTTTAGCCTCCGGGCTCTGGATATTATTATTTTCTTTCCCCCCCCCCCGTTTCTTTTTCTCATTGTTTGCTATGGAAATCTTTAGAACTCAAGATATCGTTTAAAACCTACTGTATTGTTTGTAGATGAGCGCAAGGGGTAAAACTCCGCAGAGGCACAAAATAAAATCTGTGCAGTGAAAGGAATATTAGCCTATCGTGAAAATAACGCACAATTCTACTCCCCCCCACTTTTAAAGTCTGTTTGCTCAACCTGGTGCCCTGCAAGTGCACTGGAGGAAAGGAAAGGAAATTGAGCCTAAGGTAAGACACACACAAACCTAAGAATTTTTGAGAGATTTCTGCAGATTCTCGTACAAAAATCACCTAATCACTTCCCGGAAGAGATATGTACGCTCCTTGCTTTTTTTTTTTTTAAAAAAAAAATACACATTGTGCATTTTTTATGTCATTAGCTCTATTTAAACGATTTTAAAATATAAAATATGCATAGCGATTTCTATATGCCTTTCCAGAAAGATTCCCCCCCCTATGCAGAATGGCAGATTTTAAAAAAAAATCTATATTAGTACAGATATATTAGAAACAGGCTAGTTTATCCATCTCTGCAAAGAACGCTTTCATTTTATGCCCAGGGTATTTTGCTCTAAATTTTGCTCTAAATTTTCTTGATTCCACAATGGGGATTTTTAGCAGGGATATTTTTTTTTAAAAAAAGAAATGTTTCAGGATGCTTTAAGACCTCTACAGCAGACTGTGAAAAAAAGGAAAGACAGATTGTGCATTGGAAACGCAGCCGGCTGGTTAAATCTGGGTTTTCGATGGAATTTTTTTTTAAAAAGCAAAAGGTAACTCCTTTCCTGCTTCCCCATTTTTGTACTTCTTTAAGAGGTCAGCGCAGGGGGGGGAAAATTGCAAAAAAAAAATTCTGCAAAAATGCCAGCCTCTCTTCGAGCAAGTGTTTCAAAGCTTCTGTGCTGAAACAGATAGATTTGTTCAAACCTCTCCATATGTTTTTATTTCATGTGCACTAATTTCTTTATATTCAGGAATGTCCCTTCTCTCTCTCTCTCTCTCTCTCTCTTCCTTCCTTCCTTCCTTCCTTCCTTCCTTCCTTCCTTCCTTCCTTCCTTCCCTCCCATCGCTGTGCTGAAACCCAGTGCCTTCTACAAAGGAGACTGCACCAACCATGAGCCAAAAAAGGCAATTGCCCAAATTCACCCCCTCCCCTCCTTAAGACCCCACCCAAGGCAGCCGGTTGCAAAGCTCTTTTCTCAGCCCAGAAAAAGAAGTGGGGGGGGGGGGGGAGAGAGAGAAGAAACAGCTAGGAAGTCTTTCTTGTCACCTGGGAAGAAGCTGCTGAGACACCCGCCCCCCAATGTGAAGCTGATGGCCGACAGAAGGGGCTTTTATGTGATTTTGGCTCGTCTTCCTGACTGCCAGGGATATAATGTGATATAGCTGGGCTCCACACTGAAATAATAATAAACTCTGGCTAAATTGGGGAGGGGGGGGAGAAGGAGAGAGAGAAGAGCGGGGGGGGGGGGGGAAAGAGAGTTGCGATCCATCCCTCAGGTATAGGAAGCCTAAAAAGCAGAGGCTGCCTTAAAGGAAGGGATGGCTGCTGGCACGGCTCCACCCGAGGACGGCCCAGCAACAGGGGGGAAAAAAGGCTTATTTGCTTAATGGGAAGGAGCGGAGGCCAAGAGGGGACCCAGCCTCGGGGGTTACAAAAGCAGGCTGCGTTTTCCCTTCATTTGGGGGCCTTTCCTTGCAGTAAATAATCACAGTAAACAGCACTTGACGGGGGTCACTAAACGGCTGCAGATTGTCTGGTTGGCTTTCTCTTTTTTTTTTATCGCTTTCTCTTTCCTATCTTCCTTCTTTCTTTCTCCCACTGTCTTCCTCTTCCTTCCTTCCCTTTCTCCACTCCTTCCCTTCTCTCTCTCTCTCTCCCTTCCTTCTTCCTTCTTCCCTTCCTCTACCCCGGGGCTTAACGCTGATTCTTGATTTCTCTGCACGGTGGGAACCGAGACACTGCAGGAAGGTGAATTTGAACTCCCACCCCCAATGAATGGTGTATGTGTGTGAGAGTGTGTGTGTGTGTGTGTGTGTGTGTGTTTGTGTGTGCGCATCCGGTGCGGTATCTATGGACACCTCCTAAAGTTTCGTTATTGTTTAAAAAGACAAATGCGGTAACGGTAGCCGGGCAGAAGGTGCCCTTAGCTCTTCCGGGGTGGGGGTGGGGGGCTACAGCTGAATGCCCCCAGACCCAAATGGGCATCTCAGGATTTCCGACATGGGTGACAAAAGATGCATTCAAGGAGAAGAATAGGATAGAGCATCTCTGAATTGCTGCTTTGTGTTTGTGTGTACGTGTGTGTGTGTGCACACCTTTCGCTTCCGACAATCCAGGTAGTCCTCGAGTTACGACAATTGACACCCTCTACTCCCCCAAATCCTGTCGCTAAGCAAAGCATTTACTAAACGAGCTTTGCCCCCATTCAAGAAGCTTTCTTGCCACAGTTTTTAAGGGAATCGCTGCATTTGTGAATTTAGGAGCAGGGTCATTAAAGCAAATGCCGCTTCCCCCCGCCCCCGTTGAGTTTGCTGGCCGGAAGGTTGCAACAGGGGATCATGGCGACTGTCATAAACAGGAGCCAGTCGCCAAGGGCCTGAATTTGGGTCGCTAAGTGTGAGAAAGCATCGTAAGTCGCTTTTTTCAAGGCTAAATGGAGTGTTGTAAATCGGGGACAACCCGTATATTGTAAGACATGCATGTGGGATGTGTTCGGGTGTTTCCCCCCCCACAAATCAAATCAAATCAGTTTATTACAGCCATATGGCCAGAAACATATGCCGGCTACTTACATAACAAGACAGGCATATATAAAAAGGCAAAGCAATTTCTAATTCATCCTCTCTCTAAATTTCCCACTGAGTGCCAGGCTTCCCCCCTCCCCTGCTTAGCTGCCAAGGGAGGTGTCCCTGTCAGGGGTTCAGTTTAATGTCTCCCCCTTATCAGATCAAAACCGGCTGAAATCCCCCTCTTCGGATTCCTCCTATTCTTCCTCCATTCATTCTTCCTTCCTCCCGGCTGAAAGCTAAGCTCCGCTCAGGGGGGGGCCGCGGGGGCCTTCCCTCTTGACTCTTGGCCATGCACCGTGGCTGGCAGGTTTGATTTCAGACCACCGAGCTCACAGGTGACAAAGTCCTTGGATAGGAAGGGCCCTGGGGAGGAGAGGGGAGGGCGGGTGGGGGGGTGGAGAGACAGAAGGCCCCTTTTTCCTGGGTTGCGGAAGGGTGGAGTGGAAGGGAAGGGAGAGGATGAGAAAGGGGGGGAAGCAGGCTGAAGGGAAGGAGAAGAGGAGGAGGAGGAGGGAGGGACTTGGGAAGAAGGAAGGAAGGAAGGAAGGAAGGAAGGAAGGAAGGAAGGAAGGAAGGAAGGAGGAAGGAAGGAAGGAAGGAGGAAGGAAGGAAGGAAGGAAGGAAGGAAGGAAGGAAGGAAGGAGGGAGGGAGGGAGGGAGGGAGGGAGGGAGGAAGGAAGGAAGGCAGGGAGGGAGGGAGGGAGGGAGGGAGGAAGAAAGGAAGGAGAGAGGATAAAAGAGAGAAAAAGAATCAATGAAGGATTCTATTCTATTCTATTCTATTCTACTCTACTCTACTCTATTCTATTCTTTATTTCTATTCTATTCTTTATTTCTATTCTATTCTAAAAAAAGTTCTGAAAAGGGAGCCATCACCAAACGTTCTTAAGTGGGGAATGAAAAACGCACCGACAAATGTCGGCTCGTTGGTCTCCTCCTCCTTCTCCAACGTTGGGGGCTCCCGGTTGCCAATGGAATGGGGGCCACCGGGACGAGGAGGCCAACGTGGGCAGCTCTGCCCCCCCCAGGAGAGATGAAAGCTTTCCTCCACCCCTGCTTTCCAAACCTGCCATTGTTCTCCTTGAGGGATGTCATTGAAAAGAGGGCTGCCTTTTGTGTTTGGCGTGACATTGAACTCGCAAAGGGCTGATGATCCTTCCTTTCTTCCCCCTCCGCCCTCCATCCTCTAGAGAATGTTTCTCTTTTTGAGAGAGAGAGGAAAATGTGGGTGTTAGGATGCGGGATGCTTGCCGTGCCTCCTTTCCGCCCTCCGTTTCTATTTCAGAGGCAGTTCTTGAGCGTGGAAAGCGCCCGGCTCCGTTGACCCCCATCGGTCCTCCTGTGGTACGTTCCACAGGAGGTCCACCTAGGCATTCTCTTCCAGGCCCTGGGAGAGACCACTGCTGAGAGAGGGGCAGCCGGGGCTCTCGAGGAAACTTTCCCGTGAATGAAAAGAGACAATAATTGCGCATACGTGGATGACAAAGTATTGTCAGATCCTGGAGGAAGAAGAGAGGGAGGGCGACCTGCTTCCTAGCGGGCATCCTCGGCTCAAAGAACAAGGGGCATCGGCCTGCCGAGGGGGTCACCCCAGCCTCAATGAGGTCTTTCAAGCTGCGAAGTCAACCCGCTTGTGCGTGGCTGCCTCAGCCGCATCCATTCTCCGGAAAGGTTTTCGAGCGATGCGGCTGCTCTTTCCAAGCCAGGGGCCGTGTTGCCCCACAGAGCCATGGGGTGGCTTGGCCCCTCTTCAGACCAGATCTTAAAAGTCGCCTGAGGCAGACCTGAAATTCTCCATCGGCCATTATGAAAATAAGACCGGGGTGGGTGGGGGACAGAGAAAGGCTGCCCCATCTTACGGGCCAGGCTGTTGGTCGCAGGTGGATTATCTGCCGGAGCTGCTTGGCTGGGCCTGAAGAATGGAAGAAGCTCCCACGGAGGGCTGAAAACCGATCTTGTCAAGAGCCATTTTCTCCAGCAGACAGAACCGACATTGTCAGCCTTGGGAGGGGGCTCACGTGTGGCCTTGGCAGGAGTCCAAAGCCCACCTTTCCCCGGCCGCCAGCCCTGAGACAAAGCAGACCCTCCCCTCTCTGCTGTCATATCTATCAGGAGCTGATGAAAAGAGGTGGATAGGGCCCAGTCATGCTGCCGAAGAGATAACACTCAGTGGAGATCCAGCCCACCCCCCTCTCTGTCTCTCTCTCTCTCTCTCTTGCAAGGATTTCACACTAGGTTTATGACAGAGTCATGTCTCAATGAGAACTGGATAAAGTTTTCCTCTCTGGAGGGAGGGAGAGAGAGAGGAGAGAGAGAGGAGGGGGGAAGAGAAGAGAGGGAGTGAAGAAAAAGAGAGAAAGAGAGAGAGGAGAAAGAGAGAGGGAGGAGAGAAAAGAGACAGAGAGAGAAAGAGAGAGAGAGGGAGGATCTTGGGTCTCGGTGAAAGGAAAGGGTTGGGGAGATACGGAGGAATTCAGTGGGGCGGTGCCCCATTCCGAGGGCAGAAGAGAAGGGCCAGAGGGGCACAGGTCTTGACTCAGAAAAGGAGGCCCTCGGGAAGGGTGGAAGAATGGATCTAGAGTGGATCCCTTTGCATAGAATCAGGAGACGAATAACAGAATAACACAGCTGGAAGGGTCCTTGGAGGTCATCTAGTCCAACCTCCTGCTCAAGCAGGAGACCTTGGACCATCCCTGACAAATGGCTCTCCAGTCTCTCCGTGAAAAAACCCCACTGATGGAGACACCCACAACTTCCGGTGGCAAGCAGTCCCCCTGGTTAATTCTGCTCACCTATAGGAAGCTTCTCCTTACTCCTAGAGGTCGCTTCCCTCCTTGACTCCTTTCCACCCATCACTCCTCGCCCTGCCTTCAGGGGCTTTGGAGAAGAGGCGGGACACCCCCCTCCCCAATTCCTCTTTGGGCCAGCCCCCGAGATATTGGAAAGAGAAGGACTTTGGGGAGATTGAAGGCCGGAGAGGACCAGTCGCTAACTGAGTGGTCGTAAGACGAGGACTTCTGTGTCACGGTGATGAGGGGCCTTCCTCAAGCCCCCAGTTCGAGGAGAAGGCCAATTTAGGAGTGACTTTCTGGATGAAGCTGTTATTAGACATTACATCAGTGGCCACGCTTGCTGGACCATCAAAAGGACGGTGGAAAAGAATGCAAGATACGATCGCCGGGAAGACAAGGGAAGCGGCAGCGAGGAAGGGCTTGCAGAAAAGATTACGGATGGAGGCCAAACATGAGGGAGCGACGCAAAAGAGGGCCCGGTTCTTTGTTTCGGGCAAGATGGGGCACCCGAGGAACCAGACCAGGTTTCAAGTTTTTTGTTACGATAACCCACCATTATTTATTATTTGTAGCCCGCGTTATTTTTTTTAGAAATCGCTCAAGATGGCAGACACGTCCGACGCAGCTTCGCTCTGCTATTTTCCTCCACAACAACAGCCCGGTTTTCCTGACTAAGGCAGGACTTGAACTCACGATCACCTGATTTCCAGCCTGGTGCTTTAACCACTAGACAACCCCCCCTCAGCTAACAACCGAGTCAAATCTGTTCCTTAACTTGGCCTACCTCAAAGGGCTAGCATTATTCTTGTTCCGCCTTATTGGTTACTTGATTTTTCTTTATCCACAAATTTTGAAATGCTTTCCGCGCCTCAAGGGTGGCTTCCTGTCACGGAAGGTCCAGATGAGAAGGCAAAAATGAAAATAAAGTAAAATAATAAAATAGAATAAAACAGAAACGAAATAAATAAAATAAAATAAAATAGAAACGAAAGGATGAAATGAAATGAAAGAAATAGGGAAACGAAACGAAAAGTTGATTCCTGTTGATCTTTTCCCTGACTTTGGCCCATCTGCATACCAGATTTACAGCGCCTAATAAATCCAGACACCTTTGGACCTGCTCTTTTGATATTGCGATTATTAAACCCAGCCGTGGGGAAAAGCCTCCAATTTAATTCCCCTGCGCGGTCAGTTGGGGAAAACTTTAAAACAAAATTAACGAGTTTCTGCCACACGCGGCCAGAGCTACCGGACAATTGAGCTGGCGTTTCGTTGGTCTTTTGCCTTCTCTCTCTTTTTTTTCTCTTTTAAATTTAAACCCTCCAAGCCAAAAGGACCCTATAAATTTTGCAAACAGCCCAATGGAGCTGCCACGTTCCCCCCCCCAGTGTGCTTTTAAACACACAAAGGCCGCACACACACACACACACACACACACACACACGGAGAGACAAAAATCAAATAAAGAGTGCTGCTCTTAGCTTGAATCTAAATTACCTTTTATCTCTTAACTGAAGGGATGGGAAACTTGTGATGTATCTGGGGGAAGAGTTGTGGATTTGGGTTGGTGTGTGTGTGTGTGTGTGTGTAAAGGCTCTGCAGGTTAACAATCAAGCCCAGGAGCTGAAGGCTGCACTCCAGCCTTGTGATACCTATTCAGCGGCTGTTTCCTTGACCGCTGAGACAGCTATAAAACACTTTTAACAGTTTTGGGATGCCTCTTTTGGGGAGGGGTGTGTGTGTGTGTGAGTGTGTGTGTGTGTGTGAGTGAAACTCCCTGGCTATCTAAGGCAAACTGAGTCCTCCAGTCCCCGTGAAAGGAGGCTCTGTGCCTAAGAATTGTTTTTAAATTCTGTTTTTACAAGAAGTTGGAGATTTATAGACTCTTGGGGGGGGGGGAGAAAGGAGGAGGAGGAGGAGGAGGAGGAGGAGGAGGAGGAGGAGGAGGAGGAGGAGGAGACTAGCATGATGTAACCGGAGAGTAAATCAACGGCCTGGCTGTTTCCTCCCTGGCGCTGAGATGCCTGAATTAGCCCCTAGGATTCTCCGTGGTTGCACAGCACACCCTGTGTCAATCATGACAGAGCTGGGAGGGACCTTGGAGTTCTTCTAGTCCATCCCCCTAGTTTGTTTAGTGACTGTTCGAAGTGAGTGTCACAACATCACTGGAAAATTCTTGCAAACACTTAACCACCGTTGCAACATCCTCCAGGGTCACCGGAATCAAAATTCAAGACTCCCGGCAACTGACTCATATTTACGACGGTCGCAGCATCTCCCGTGGGTCACGCGATGCCCTTCTGCGACTTCCAGACGAGCAAAGTCCACGGGGAAGCCAAATTCGCTTAACAACTTAGCGACTGCGCTACTAAACAATTCGTTTGGTGACCATTCTCCACATCAATCGATCAATCATGAAAAAGACACATGTTTTATCTGCGTCTGAATTAGACATGAAGGCATCCAAATATTCAAGGTAGCTCCTCTCTGCGGGATTCCTTGTGCTAGCCTCCCACCTGTTGCTCTAGGTATATTTTAAATCTGATTTTTTTTGAGGGGGGGGGCGGTGGTGTTGGTGATAGTAACTTTATTTTTTATTTTTATTTATTTATTTTAATTCCATTTATATCCCGCCCTTCTCCGAAGACTCAGGGCAGCTTACAAGCTTAGCAGTAGCTAAATCCCACACCCTAATTGTTGATTTATATACACATATACATATACACATATACATATACATATACACATATATACATATATACACATATATACATACATATATATATGTGTGTGTGTGTGTGTATATGTATATGTGTATATGTATATGTGTGTATATATATATATATATATATATATATATATATATATATATATATATATATATATATATATATATATATATATATATATACATATACACATATACATATACATATACATACACACACACATAAAATGCGGACAGTGACCCTGTGTATCAAAAAAATAAAAAAGAAAAATCCCCCCCCTGCACAAAAGCAACTCCAGACAAAAATCACCCCCCCAAAACAATTTTGGGAGGAAAAAGGAGGAAAGGAGGAAAAAAAAGAGGGGGGGGGACCAAAACGAGAGAGGGAGAGTGTTGGAAACCAAAGGTATAATTTTCCCCAATCAACTGCAGCTCAGGACCTCAATTACTCCAAATCTTTCTGAATCTTGCTGCGATACAGTCCGGATGAGTCTTTTTTTTTTGGGGGGGGGGAGTTGAAAGGGAGGGGGGGCGTCCCTGGTGGGTGGTAACCTTTCATGTCTCCCCGTCTAAACTGCCTCTTTATTGTAGGCTTTCAAATTAGCGCCAAGCAGCATTGAGCAAATTTGATAATTCAATCTCAAATTAGTTAATGCAATGGGCCAGGAACCGCAAAAGAAGGGGAAGAGAGGGAGGGAGGGAGGGGGGTGGGGGTGGGGGGGGGTGGAAAAAAAAAAGCATCTTTGCATTGTTAGCCAGAATCTTAAATTAAACGAGCCTGCCTTTGACAGACTTGGGGAAGCAGCTGTGCGGGTCTGTGCGAGGTTTTAACGTTCAACTTCTTGCTTCTACATTTAGGCAAGAAAAAAATCAAACGTACAGGTGTATAGTACAGGTGGTATCTGGCTCAAGAGCCGTAACTGCGAGAGGGATCTCGGAGTCCTAGTGGACGATCGCTTAAGTCCGAGCCAGCATCGTACTGCAGCAGCCCAAAAGGCCAATGCAATCCTAGGCTGCATCAACAGAAGAATAGAAGGGAGATCACGTAAAGTGTTAGTACCGCTTTGTAAGGCCTTGGTAAGGCCACACTTGGGATACGGCATCCAGTTTTGGTCACCACGGTGTAAAAAAAAGATGTTGAGACTCTGGGAAAAAAGTGCAGAGAAGAGCAAACAGAGGGGATTAGGGGACTGGAGGTTAAAACATATAAAAGAAAGGTTTCTGGAATTGGGGATGTCTAGTTTTAATGGAAAGAAGGACCGGGGTGACAGGATAGCAGTGATCCAATATTTGAGGGGCTGCCTCTTTCTGAACAGCCAAAGTCTGCTAAAAAAAAAGTGTGACTTGCAGAGACACTGTGCAATTCCAGGATAATGTGGATTTCCCCTATTTTATTTTATTTTATGCCTTTTGTGTACTTCGTCTACTAAATCAGCGCAACAACCCCCTCCTAAGCTAGGCATACGGGGGTCTGTGTGTGTGTGTGTGTGTGTGTGTGTGTGTGTGTGTGTATTTTGACGAGAAGGCAGGTGACAATATGCCTCGACTTCGGATGATGCGTGTCTCCTAACAGTGGGACGATTGTTAAAGAGAAATCTGGATTTTATTACAGACCAGAGATGGCTCCAATTCCGGCACTGGTTGGGACGCTCCCTCGGTGTTCTCTGCTGGGGGTTAACCCTTCAGTTGCTTTAAGCTATATAAAAGGCCCCCCCCTTTTTCCCCTCTTTCTTTTGAGTCGGACTTCAAGACATGTGTCTTTAGGAGGCGACGAACACTTGCTAGCTTGGGATCGAAAAATAAAAATAATAATAAAAAGAGAGAGAGCGTTCTAATTCCGCCCCTTATTAACGAATGTGCTAAGCTGTCAAGAGGGGCCCTTGGCCTCTCCGAAGCTGCTCTTCCACACCCCGTAGTAATCTCCTGTCTTGGGGCTGAAAGGGGCCCTTGAGGTCATCCAGTCGAACCCAGCATTCAAATCCAAGTTAAAGCATTCCCAAATCCACATTAAAGCATCCCAACCAGATAGTTCCTCTGCTTGAACTCATAGTGAATCTATTCTCTGGGCCCTTCAAACTGCTCTAAATGTTACAAAGGGTCTCTTTCTCTCTCTTTCTCCCTCCCTCCCTCCCTCTCTCTCCATGTGTGTGTGTGTGTGGGGGGAGTTTGTGTGTTTGTGGACACAATCCTCAAGGCGGGATAATGATCCAACCAGAATTGACTGGAAAGGTTGACATCCTGTCACACAAAACTTAAAACTTCTGCCGATCCAGCCTAAAACTACATCGGCCTTCGTTGCCGCTTCACCATGTTGTGGGCTCCTTTATTAGAAGATTAATTCCAAATGAAATTTTAAAAAAAAAAATAAGAGGAACGTATTTTCTTCTCGTCCAGGGACAGAAAAGGATCTTTTCTATTTTGTTTTTTTTTCCTCCTGCATTGGGCAGCGTGAACCTCAAGCCTTTCCACCTGGTGGAGAAATTTGAAAACGGGAGGGAACGTCTAGGAAAAGTGAAACCTCATCCGGTTCCAGCCTGTTATATTTGCTCCCCATGGAGGCTCTCAGATATATAGAGATTAAGCGGTGAAAATCTGCTCGAATGCGCAGGAATGTTTAGTTAAGCTAGACCTCGGAGTAGACTAAGGAGGGGGGGGGGAAATCTGGACACTACTTACTTTTCATTTCATTCCCACTTTATTTAAAATGTCAACCTATTTAAGAGGTGATTTGCTAATTTGGGGCCCGTCTCTCGCCCAACAGCAAACATTTTCAGCTGTTCTCCCTTCATTTTATCATTATTATTTTCGCAGTGATTCAATTAGAATTTAAGTATAACTTAATATAACTCCCTTTGCACCCAACCCCGTGTCTGATTTTTTTTATTATTTTATTGATCTAAGAGAAGCATCATTTAAAAAGAGTGTGGGGGTGGGGGAATGACCAGGGATTGTTAGGTCTTTTCAGATGAATCATGTTTTGATTTTGGTCACCATATCACAAAAAAGATGTTGAGAGTTTGGAAAGAATTCAGAGAAGAGCAACGAAGATAATTCAAGGCCTGGAGACTAAAACGTACGTAGAACGGCTGCGGGACTTGGGTTTGGCCAGTCTAAAGAAAAGAAGAAATAGGGGAGACACGATAGCAGGATAGCAGTTATTCCAGTATCTGAGGGGCTGCCACAAAGGAGAAGAGGGGGTCACGTTATTCTACAAAGCACCAGAGGGAAGGACGAGAAACAATGGTTGGAAACTGACCAAAGAGAGAAGCAACCCGGAATCAAGTAGAAACTTCCTGACAGCGAGGACAATCAGCCTGTGGAACAGCTCGCCTCCAGAAATCGTGGGCGCTCCATCCCTGGAGATTTTTAAGAAGAGGCTGGACAGTCACTTGTCTAAGATGGTATAGGTTCTCCTGCTTGAGCAAAGGGCTGGACTAGAAGACCTCCGAGGTCCCTTCCAGCTCAATTCTATTCAGATTTTCAAAGTTAAGGGTTTGCTAATGTCGAACCCTTGATTTCCACTCTTGCACACTTAAGGTAATCACCAACCCAACTAGGCTTATTAATCAACTACGGCCCGTAACTCACAAGTTAATTGCTTAGGCTGCTTCCACTTCAAGGAAACCCAGATACGATTCAGAAGGCTATCTCGGGATAAGGATAGGCAGGAAAAAAGCTCAGTGCTGTGAATTTTATGGATTTGCAAAAGTTCAGCTGCTGCTAAGGACCGTTCCTGAACGTTTGAAGTCTGCTTGGGTTTTCACGGCAAATATTTTTTAAGATGTGTTTACAAGCGGGCGGGTGGGCGGGCGGCCCTCCCGGTTAACGTAGGGGCTTTCATTAAATTGGATCAAGCAACTGTAAAAGAATTTATCGGGCACAAGATTGCAATCGGCCGGGCTTAACCCCAGCTGATTTCCAGAGAGAAATACATGCTCAGCAATGGCCACCCTGCGCCAATGCCTCCCACGTATGGCTGCTTGCACGCCAAATATGTGGCAGAAGAATTTGCAACCGCATTGGCTTCCAAGCGTGACACGAACATCTTTCTCGCTTAGGCTGCTTTCAGAGTCCTGGGCCAAAATGCTTTTAATGTGTTGCTTTTAGGGATCAGCATAAATCCAGGGTTTTCCACAGGACTAAGGAAGCATTGAATGGCTCCATCTTCTCCTCACCCCCCCCGCTCCCCTCTTTTTAAAGAACTGCCCCACATTTCTATCTGCGATTCCGTACGAAAGCTTGCTTCGCAGAGACGTTACCTGGAGTCCATGGCGAGACATTGTCTGCCCTGGAACAAATTTTAGGCCCAAAGAGGATGCTTCCTTTAGGAAAGGAAGGTCTATAAAAATGGGGGGGACCCTGCCTGTGCTCTTTGGGGCCCCTTTTTCTGGCAACGTTCTGTGGGGGAGACTTTGGGAGACAGGGAGAAGAGACACAGACTAGACATCGGTCAGAGAAGCAGCAGCTGAGCCCAAGAGAAGTTTCTTGGCTTGCAAAGGTGAGTCTGGGGGGGGGGGGGGAGAGGGCCTTTGAGACGTGCAAGATCCTGTTAATGTCGCCTTACAATAAAGTTAAGAGTTAGCACTTCTGTAAGTAAGGCTGACCTCAGTCTTGAAAGCCTGAAATCCTCTTTCCTTCTGTTGGACTCAGCTGCCTCGTTTCTAGAGTCTGGCTCTTTCTCCCGTCTCCCACGGCCCTCCTCCTCCTCCTCCTCCTCCTCGCAGGCCCTCCGATGTTCTCCCGTCTCCTGGCTTGCAAAGGGCTTCCTGAAATTAAGGCTTATTAAAAGGTCCCGTGGAGTCAAGGCGAAACAAACACCTATCTCTTTCAATCCAAAAAAAAAAGTAGTAGTAGTCCAGGAAAATTCATACCAACCTTATTTAACTGAAAAGTTTTCCAGCCTCCCTCCCCACCAAACGTGAGGGTGATGCCTCGGTGAGGACTAGGCCCTTGAGGAAGAGGCACCCTTCTCTCTAAAATTCCCCAGGTCCCAATCAACCAGCAAACGTGGGTTTTTTTTTTCTTTCTTTCTTTCTTCCTTTCTCTCTGTCCTTCTAAAATAATCTAATAAGCAGTTCCCCTGTTTTCATCTAGGCATTAAACTTTTCACAGACGGGCAGTGAAGAGTGAAGGTTATTTATGCCATACTTGCTAAAGAAATCTTCCTTTCAACACGGAGGGAACACAGTTCAACAGGGGAGATAAGAGAGCTGTTAGAAATGTTCATTTCTTCTTCCAAGCCTCCCTCGCTGTCTCTTAAGGTGGAGAGGAGAGGTCAGATTAAGCCTCTCTTCATACCTCGCCTTTGGAAAGCCATCAAACCCTTGTTAAAAAAACAAAACGAGACAAAAAAACTAAGAACATAAAATAGCAACGACAGGTAGTCCTCAAATTGCGACCACAGAGCCTTGTCCCCTTTTATACGACCTTCGTTACGTGAATCCCTGCAATTGTTCAGTCAGTCACATGGTCGCTAAGCGAATCCCGCTTCCCCCATTGACTTTGCTGGTCGGCAGGTCGCCAAAGGAGATCTCGTGGACACCCCCCCCCCGTCAGGACACTGCGACCGTCATAAGTATGAGCCAGTCGCTAAGCGTCTGAATTTTGATCACGTAACCGTGGGGATGCCGCAAGGCGTGTAAGTGTGAAAAAATGGCCCTTTGTCACTTTTTTTTCAGGGCAGCGAATGGGCACTAAACAATCCGTTGTAAGTTGAGGACTATCTGCAGTCTCTCTTCCAGAGGTGCTGGACAATTCGGCACGGCTCGCTTTGCGGATCTCTTCAAGTTACGGGATGAAAACAATCCCCTGAGCTCCGAAGCTCAAATTACGCCGCCCCGAGGCAGAGTTCCACCTTAACGGCGGCCGTTTCCGAAGGTCCTCGGATGTCATGTCTCCACATCTGTGTCAGAGAAGGAAAACTCTTTCCCCGAAAGCAGCTGTCCACGTCATTAAGCAGGGCCCAAGCCTTGCCCCATCAACCCGACAGCTAATAAGGCTGCCGATGACGGATCCATATGAATTTCTTCATTTCCAAGGCTATCACTCCCTAAAAGATAGCTCTGTGTGTGTGTGTGTGTGTGCATGTGTGGTGGCGGTGGGTGTCCAGTTTTGTCCTTGAGGGTCTGGGCAAACAGAGCAGCTTTCTTTGACGGAGCCCCAAATGGGTTAGATCCGATTTCAGGTTTTAAAAAAAGATACGGGACAGTTCGTCCTTGACTTACGACGACAATTCTGTGGCAAAGTGAGACGACATTGCTTTGGGGCGTTGGGCCCAAATTTTGCGACCTTTCTTGTCATGGCGGTGAAGCGAAGTCGTTCAGCTGGTGAAGCGGATCTGGCTTCCCCCACCGAAAGCCTCACTTAGCGACAAGAAAGGTTGGGCTCCACCGTGGTTGCGAAGCCAAGCACGGCCTGTACTAAAGGGAGCGAATTGGTTCTCACAGCAGTTTGATTCAACCGCCGATCCCAATGGGGGCAAAGCGCTCCGTGGGAATGGGAAGATTGGCAATCTGGCCCACCCCCCCCCAAGACGGTCAGAGGGAGCTGCGAGTCCAGAGTGGCTTTATCAGCACACTTCAACGAGGTTTTTGTGGGTGTGGGTGTGTGTTTTTCCCCCACCCCCACCCCCACCCACTGAGGTGCTTGTGATGTCCTCGAGGGCCTGGCCTCCTCAGATGAGTAGCAACATCAAGTCAGTTTTTCCAGCGGCGGCACCAACACTTCAGCCGCTCTTTCCCTACCACCTCCAGTGCATTTGTGACTCTTAATTTCCTTTCCATGTTTTACGAGAGAGGGAGAGAGGGGGGGGGAGGGAGGGAGGGAGAAGGAGTGGCACACTAACAGCAAAGAAGTTTGAAGGGAAAATAGATGAGTGAACTGAAAGCTGCAATTGAGCCTGCTTTTCATTCATTCATTCATTCATTCATTCATTCAGTTATATCCTGCCTTTTTATTTTTCCAAATAAGGCAGTGAATATATCTAATATTCCTTCCCCCTTTTCTCATTTATCTCTCTAATCTATCTCTCCTGTCTGTCTGTCTGTCTGTCTATCTATCTATCTATCATCTATCTATCTATCTATCTATCTATCTATCTATCTATCTATCTATCATCTATCTATCTATCTATCATTTATCTATCATCTATTTCTATCTATCTATCTATCTATCTATCTATCTATCTATCTATCTATCTATCTATCTATCATCTATCTATCTATCTATCTATCTATCTATCTATCTATCATCTATCTATCTATCTATCATCTATCTATCTATCTATCTATCTATCTATCTATCTATCTATCATCTATCTATCTATCTATCATCTATCTATCTATCTATCTATCTATCTATCTATCATCTATCTATCTATCTATCTATCTATCTATCTATCTATCTATCTATCTATCTATCTCCTGTCTTTTTATTTTTCCAAATTAGGCAGCGAACATGCCTAATATCCCTTCTTCCTCCTCAGCTTTCATGCCTAAGGCGGGACTAGAACTCACCCTTGCCTGGTGATTGGCCCAGAATCACTGGACAACCATTTGAGCAGGGGGTTGGACTAGAAGACCTCTCAGGTCCCTTCCAGAGCCCTAGAATGCTATGTTTTATGTTCAATCATCCTTCGCTTCTCTGAAGGAATCATTACCTCTGGATGGAGGGGTGGGTGGGGTGGGAGAGAGACTGGCGACGGATGGCCCAGTGCTCATGGAAACGGCAAAAGAAGCCGATTAATATGTCAGGTTTACCTTCAAAACTGCTGACTCTGCTGCTTTCAGACTCCCGTAATTGACTGGGATATTGTTCTTATTTTAAATGACATTAGCATTTAAATAGTGGCAGCGTTATGAGGGCGAAGGTTCAGAAGAAAACAATCAATTTATTGAACTCCCCCCCCCCACTTTGGTTGGCAAACATTTCTACTGAGATACATAAACATACACACACACACACACACACACACACAGAACACCACCCCATCTGGGATTTTGCTGGACGCCAAAGAAAGGCTGTTAACACCTCCAAAACCTGGAGATTTAATTCTTCCCAGATTTCAAGAGTTAATCGAACGGAGACTTTTTCACTGAAAATTAAAGAGTCTATCTAATAGAAATGGACTGAGAATCTAAATTTGCAATAACATAAACTAAAATATTTTCTACTGCTAACGGAAAAAATAACAATCTATCACTGGACAATAAAGTTGCAGTTTTGTATCTTATTAACTGAAGTGCTTTCTTTGAAAGCAGAGAGAAATGTGGAAGCAGGGAAATGTCACTTCCCAAGCGAAGCTATACGATCTGTGGATTTTAGAGCCCTTGTCTCTATACCTGCAGTGAGGACTAGAAACTTGTTTTTCTTTTTCTTTTTTAAAAAAAACCCACATTCTGATTTTGGATATTATCTACCGAAAGACTAGGAAAACATTCAGCTCTTCATCTCTGGTGAGATGCTTAATTAAATGCGAGCAGGAGAAATAGTTAAAAATTGCCGTTTTTCCAAGTTTTTCCAATCCAGAGGCTAGAAAACTTTTTTTCTCCTAAGGTCTGGATACCTTGCGGGAAGCTCAGTTCTTAAAACATTCCTCGGATGGGAGCAGAAACGTGTTTATTTAAGCTGTCTTCAACATTATCCCAATTTGAGCCGGCCTGCTTGAAAGATTTGTGTCGATATTTCTCTTTCCTGCCTCGGGCTTAATGTTATTTTAGTAAAAGCAAGTGGGGCCTTTTGCAGAAACTAAAGAACTCCTGGCATATTTTTGCCCCATGGAAATGGCCACCCGATCGTACAGCGGTCTCCGATTGTGTGTTTTGATAAAGCAACATCGGAGGCCTTTGTGTTCAGTGCGATGCAATTCTGAAATACAACTGGCACAATTCAACAGCTTGGCTGTTGATTGAACGACAACTTTCACTCTTTCCGTTTCCCTCGCTCCCTCGTTCCTCCCTCTCTTCTTCCTTCCTTCCCTCCCTCTCCCCATCTCTAACCTTCCTTCCTTCCTTCCTTCCTTCCTTCCTTCCTTCCTTCCTTCCTTCCTTCCTTCCTTCCGTTTTCTCACTGTGCTTTTAAAAAAATATATCTTAGGAGTGATTCTTTTGTTCCATCTTATTTTTCCCCTGACCTTTTTTTTTTGGTATTCTATTATTTTAGTAATAATTTAAAAACCTGGATAAACCACTATTATGCGCTAACGGAATCTAAGGGACTGCTCTTCAGAAAAATTTCTTGTGACTTTTTAAAGTTTCAGCTCGCATCCTCCAGATCCAATTCTAGGACAAAAACTGCTGGTGCCAATCAAGAGGCATTGAGACTTTCCCCAAATCTGATCTAGACTCTTGAGAAGCAGGTCTAAAATTAGGTGCACGAAAAAACTGGGTCAGCAGTGTTGCGCGAGAGAGTCAACGAAAGAGCCAACAACTCAGTCTCCCCCCCTTTTTTTTCTAATAACTTTAAATGAGCATAAAATTGCTTGTGTTGTGCACGAAGAAGGAGAACAAAAGTTTCCAGGAGAAATTATCCTGATCTTTGCTTCCATTGCTGGGAGGCAGATGTGATTCTTCAGTGCGTAGCCTGGATCTTGCCATGATTTTTCCACTAGGAAAATGTGCATTATTTAACCGTTGTTCTCTCTGGGGTAATGGTATCAAACATGCATAGGATTGCAGGTGTGTGTGTGTGTTTGAGACCTGTTGATTTATTAAGCAGGTCCAAATTTGTATAGTTCCTTTAAAAAAAAAATCTTCCGCAGTCAACACAAATGGATGGTGCTTGATCTCAATAAGGTCCTTCCGAAATGTCATCCTTTTCATGTTCTTCTCAAGGGCCCAAAGCAAAACTTTTAAGTTGCAAGGTCATCTAATCATAATTTACGTGGTCCAAAGTCCACGTTCCGTAATCCTACGTAAACAGATCATACAAAATCTCTACTGCTCAAATACCAGTCCCCTGACACCCGCTGTACTCAGATAAATTCATTTACCTCTCCTCCCCTCTTCTATTTCATTTTCCCTCTCACCTTCGCTTTCTCAGTCAGGTGATGAACAGGCCGATAATCTCGTTCTTTGCTTTTTTTTTCATCCTTTTTTAAAATTTTTTTTAATATATAATATATTTCGTACTGTCCAATCCAGCTGCTAAATTGCTATCATATTGTTTCGGTCATCTTGTGTGTGCAACCTAAGGACACCGTTTCCTTCCTTAGGAGATGTAGAACCACATCTTAACAAAAGGGGGCATCTTCGTATAGGAATTTTTGCCAGATTTCCCAAGGAATATACTTTTAAAGCAAAATAAAGGGTAGAATAAAGACCGCTTTTGGATAACGTCTGTTTGGGGGGGGGGTTGCTTTTAGTTTTTAATTTGAAACATTCTCTCCTATCGTGATTTTAAAAAAAAGGAAAAAAAAGGATAAATTCATGGATTGCAGTGAGGATATTGCGTATCCATTTACTTAGAGTTTTGTTTGTTTTTTTTAAAAAAAAGTTGTTTAACTCCTTGCCAAAAAAACGGAGGGAAGTTTTTACGCCGGGCTCTCTTGCTGTAATTGCACAGACTCGATACAGCAACGATTATGTTCTAATTCAATTTTCTCAAAGTTCAGAGCACACATCATTATTTGTTTTTTTTTTCCTTTTTTTCTTTTAATCTAAGAACTGAATCTGGGAGTAAGTGGTGAGATAGTTTATGTATCTTGGATTGCAACCATCTTTTTTGCAAGCTGTTGCCATCCAAACAAATTTGGGGACAGCGGCCCTGGCCAGCCAGAACGGGATCTCTGGAAAATGTCAGTCTGCCAAACCACGATTAAGCCAGCATTAATCTACTGTTTTGAGTATGCCGAGTAGAAAGAGGGGTACTAGAGAGGTGGGAATCAGATCAGTTATAAACCACAGTTGCATTTTTTTAAAAAAAAAACAAACAATAGCCTAAGCTTGTGCAATTTTCTTTTTTGCGTAGCGTGGTGGCTTGTGATGTAAATTTTTCCCCAAATGCCATGATTGAAGCGGTAACATAACAAACATACATGGAAAGCAAATGAAGGAGGTGTCAAAACTACCGCTGGAAGTTTTTAAGAAGAGGTTTTTCCGGAATGGTAGAGTGTCTCCTGCTTGAACAGGGGGTTGGGATAGAAGACCTCTGAGGTCCCCTTCCAACTCTTGTTATTCTGCATTCCATATTTACGCCCACACACAAGCAGACAGAGTTACATTTCTCTCTCTTTATAGATGGCCCTTTATAAATCCCCTCCGATTTCAAAAGAAGCTTTCACCGTCAAATCGCAAAGCCGTCCGCCACCTTCCCCTTGCCACAGAACCGACCGATACTTATCGTGATCGTCCCTTGCGATGGGTCGGTGACTCAACTTGGGGATCCTTCAAGGTGGCGCCCTCCAGAGGCGGAGGGACGCCCACCCCCACAAGGCCCGGCCGGTGCCTGCTACTCCATCAGGTCAAGAAGAGCTGAGCAAAGTGGGCAGGAAACTGACCGCCCCTCAACTCCCATCCCAGGGACGGTGCCTCCCGCTGCCAATGCGGCCTGGAAGGCGACGTGGGCAACCCGGTTTCAGCTCGGGCCTTTGTACAGGAACTCCCATCCCTGAAAACTTTCCTTCTTACGTGTTAAACTTTATGTTTTTTGGGTTGTTTTTTTTTGGCTTGGCTGGCTCTTGACCAAGATCATGCCTTGATATCTCCCCAAAGCCGAGCCATTAGCTGCCTCCTGTAATTGTTCCTTCCAATAGGTCAGTTCCTTGCTTTCTTGTGATCCAAAAGTCCTGGGTTTTGCTCGTCTGGTCCTGGTGGGCTTTGCAGACACCGGCCAACAAAGCCAGACTAAAGCCTTGTCTGATCTATGATTTTTATGACCGGCCCCGTATCTCCAGCGCAGAAATTAGCCGGGTCGTAAATCACCCAACTGGGACATCTAACTAATAACCTTACTCACCGTCGGGGCCCTTTCCATGACCCCGAATAAAGAAGAGCTGTTCTGGGCACTGGATCCGGGGTCTGGACACGTAGATCACACGGAAACCTGAAGCCCTGAGCCTGTTCTCTTTTTTTTTTCTCTAAAAAAAAAGCAGGTTCTTAAGGCAGGGATGATCTGAAGGGATCCTGAGATACTGTCCCAAATGTAGCAGGACTACTAGATTGTGTAACAGCTTTGTGACTGACTGAACAACGGCAGCGATTCGCTTAACAACCGTGTTGATAGAGGTCGTAAAGCAGGGTACAACTCACACTGGGCAACGGAAATTTGGGGCTCAAACTGTGCTCGTAAGCCACCTTCTTGGGCTACCTTGGGAGTGTTGGCAAAGCCAGCCAAATTTCTCACCGGAGGCGAGACAATCTTAGAGCTGGGTGCCCTTTTGAGCCAACTGAGCAGAGTTTGGTTTCTGAAAGAGCCAGATAATTCCTTGAAATATTTCCCCTGGGAGGGGGGGATGCAAAAGCATGCAGCAGACAGAGCTGCTGGCCACCATCAAGTACATCTTGATAAATGGCCGGTTTGCAGGGCTGTCATGCTGACCCCAGGGGGAAATGGAGGGGGGGTGTCTTTCTCCAAAGGGTTTATTACCAACCTGTGGCCAAAACGGTGATCAATCACCTTGATCCAAGGTGGCAAACCAACGGACGCAGAAGAAGATGGCCAGGGCTCCGATCAAGATTAAATTGACAAATGATAGGAAGGAGAACTGGCGGGGGGGGGTTCCTTTGGGGAGGGGAAGGGTAGGGCCACCAGCACACTGATCGGTGGTCCACAACATGGCTGTGACGGGGGGGGAGAGTTGAGACAGGGTCCAGTTTGTTAAGTTAGTATCACTGTTGGGAAGTGAGTCTGGCTTGCCCCATGGACTTTGCTTGTCAAAAGGTCGCAAATTGTGATTGTATGATTTCGGACACTGCAACGCGTCATAAATATAAACCAGTTGGCAAAGGCCCAAACTCTTTGTGCAGCACATCTACTGGCTGCCTGAGGCTCCAGAAAAGATCATCTCAGATCGTAGAGTCCAATTTTGGGGTTTGGGCAGGAGTTCCTAAAATCTCCAGGGAACCATCATGGGGCTCAGCTCCTCACATCATCCAGCTACTAATGGTGGCTGCGATCGTACAAATGGCGTCCTGGAGCAGTATTACCTCAGACATTATATTAATTACCGACAAGACATTCATTACCAACAATAAAGTTGGATGCCCCTCCTCTCTTCTGCGGAGGTCGCCTACCACAACTCAGTACACAGTAGCACCAGATTCACTACATTTAAAGTGGCCGTGGGACAAGATTTTGTGTCTGTCCCTAAATTACCTCAGGCTAACCCACTGACTCCATTGCTGAAAGATTGGGTTGCTCAGTTACAGAACAGCTGGTGAGAAAAGCTTTGGATGAAGCCTCCACCACCTCCTCCTCCTCCTCATATGACCCTGGGGATGCTGCAACAGTCGTTAAGGGTGGAAAAGGGTCGTAAGTCACTTTTTAAAGTGCTGTGGTAACTTTGAACAGTCGCTAAATGAACGGTTGTAACTCAAGGGCTATGTTTATGCAGATGGCTTGGTCACTGTTTTACAGGTAGACTGGGGTCACTTCTGTTTCTAAGGCCCACTCGGAATCTTTTAGAATTTTTGCACTACGGACCCTGCTGGAACCCACATTCTGTTGTTATAATAAGCAGTCATATTTCTTGTTATGAAACTCCAAGGTATTTAAGAGGCGCACCGCTGAGGCAGTACTTCACTCGACGTATTTACTAAGGACGTCTAAATACGTTCGTATGGATATGCATTGAAAAGTTAAAGAGATCTAAATTGTCAAAACGGCAGGGGAGCCAGTTTAATGGGACCGAATGCCGACTCTCGAGGGCGCGGAAAAATGCAAGCACCACGGCGCCAAGACGCCAGGCAAACTCTTCCGACTTGCATTATTGGTGTTGGTTCACACTCTCCCCCCCCCCGCCCCGTTCGGTTTTAAGTGGCAGGATCCATTTCATGGAACCGCAAAGCTGCAGTGCGGAGATGGGGTTGCAGTCGGTCATCCAGGGAACCCTTGAGGTTGGGCCTTCCCAGAGACCCTAATCCCCTGCTTAACAACCGAGGGTGGGAAGGAAATGAAGCAACCCAGAGCTAAGGAGAAATTTCCTATCAGTGAGAACAATTAATCAGCCTCCAGAAGTTGTGGGGGCTCCATCACTTGAAGGTTTTTTTTAAGAAGAGACTGGACAACCATTTGTCGGTAATGGTCTAGGGTCTCCTGCATGAGCAGAGGGGTTGGGCTAGAAGACCTCCGAGGTCCCTTCCGACTCGGGTGATTCTGTGATTCTTTCCTAATGGCCACCGGCTCTGCAGATTGTCACCTCTGGTGTTTTTCTACAGATAGATAGCTTTTCCCCTCTGTAACAACCCCGCAGCTAAGATGCTAGGTTTCTTTTTGGCTAAAATCGACATGACATGACTTAGAAGGCAGGTGTTATTCTAATTAGCTATTGTTGGGCTATCAAAAGTCAGAGTTGATTAAAGCTCCTAAGCACAAGTGCTGTATTTTATTTCAAAGAATATTACAAACTCCATGCTGAGGCCTTTTCAGACGGGCTTACCTTCTGGGGTCGGTTAAGAGCCCATGCCAGCAGTAATAAAAACTCAAATCTGCATAAACCTTCGGGGTTTTTTTAATTCAAGCAGAGTCATTTCATTAGAAATATGTTACTTTATGAAATAGGCTTGCCAGCAAGGGGAGAGAGGGGGGGAAAAAAACCTGATTTCTTAAGAAATGTGAATGGCATCTCTCTAGTGATTAAACCGAGATTAATGGAAGCTCCTACTGGTGGCTGTAAGTCCATTTTATTGCTAATTCATTTAGCTACTATTTCAGATGTACTTGATGAAAGTCACCTGCTAGGATGTCGTGTTTTGGCAAGGGAGGATAGCCATTATGGTTGAAATTCCAAATAGATTTCTTTTCTCTCTCTCTCTCTCTCTCTCTCTTTTTGATGATTATGAAGGAAGCTTTGAAAAGTGTCTTGCATTAGGCAGTCTGCTCGGGGACATATTGTTTAATGTGTTCAATTAGTTAAAAAAAAAATAAGACATGCGTCAGGGATGAAATATTCATGGGACTGTGGTTTGCCTTTTGCCCCCAGTTGTGATGCTAGAATATGTTGAATTTCCCCCTTTTGGGGGGCAGAGGGTGAGGGGGACGAGTTTACATTTGGAGTTGAGGCCTATAAGGGATTTATTGCAAGAGTGAACGTAGGACATATGAGTAAGGAGAAGAAAACGCCCTTTTTAATTTGAAATTAACGAATCGAAATTAAGCCAGGTTGGTTTGACGTCACACGCGTCCTGCAAGTCACGGAATGAGACAGAGTATCGGTGGTGCCAAATAATAAGAATAATTCCGCAGTTCCATACTAAGCGATGGCTAGATTTAATCTTCCGCAATGTGAATAATATCCAGCTGCATGGACTTCAAATCCCAGAATCGCACAGCCAGAAGACTCTGGGAGTTGAAGTCCAGACCTCTTCAGGTTCCACAGGTTGAGAAACACTATCGTAGAGGTTTCACCAAAGGCCTGGAGTCACCAGGTGAAGCCTTGAGGTGAGGACTTGACATGAAGCTCTCAGCTGGACTGGAAAGCCACAAATGAAATCCTTTCCTGAAGAATTACAGGGAAGCCACAAAGCCAATATGGAGATGAAAGCCAAAGAACCAAGCCATAAAGTGAATCCAGACAGAAAAAAAACAGATTGATTGATTGATTGATTGAAGTGAGGGGGTTAGACTAGAAGACCTCCAAGGTCCCTTCCAATTTTGCCCTGTCTTTGCCCTGTGTGCAGCAAAGTACACTTTGAAACAGAAGACATAGGACTAAGGAAAATTAAAATGAATTAAATTGGCTGACACGTTCTAAAGTGGAATCGTTTAGCGTCTTCTAGGCTGTATTTCCAAAGAATCAAAGCAAAACAGGGAAGAAAAATGTAAGTCTTCCTAGGCTAGCTAGAAACGTACTTTTTTGTATTCGTTACACGGATGCCTTCACACAAACACACACACACACCCCAAGATATAAAACCCAGCTAACTAAGTTTCGCTACCAAGATTTTTCCCACAAGGAGAGCCGAGTCGGATCTTCGCAGAACTGGGAGCTCCCGGCAAATTTTTTTAAATAAAAAAAAAAGTAAAGAAATTAAATCTTCTCCCTTTCCTGTACAACTTCCCTTCCTCGATGTCGGCAATTGATTAAGAAAATGATTTATTTTTTTTTCCAAAGTCCCATTTTGGTGCTGGTGGCCTCCATAAAATTTCTCCCTGCTTTCTCCTGTTTTTCCCGCCTTGCAATGCCCTTGTTTTTACAGGCCCTTTAAAGGGACGTGTTAATTATGTTGCCACTGCTGTAATTTCTCCCTGTAGTCCATTAATTAAGAGGTCACAATCTGAAAGCATGTTTACCCAATAAGCCTTCTTTTTTAATTATCTTAATTGCTCGGATACTGAAAAGGCTCAATTTCCCTCCCCCACCCCCACCCCTTTCCTCGTTCCCTCGCTGAACTAGCAAACAAAGATTAAAAATAAATATATAAATTTAAAAAAACCACCTTATAGGAACAGGTTTGTTTACTGTCAGGAAAGTAGATGCCACGCCTTCTTGTTATCGATAAAAAAATACATTTTCAACAGAGGAACAATAGAGAAAACGTTAGTTTACGGACGCTATAAATTGCAACAACAACAACAATAATTCCAATTTGGAATATGTCTAAAAGTTAGGAGAGCCAGTACAGAAATGCAGAAAACCTGAAGAGGGTTGATTCATATGAATGTGAGCGGCGGATGATTTTTTTAAAAAAATGGTTTTGCAAGCCACACCCACATATGAAAACGCGAATAGTTATCTAATAAGTGTTTAGTATTTAATCATGCAGCCTCTGGGAATTGTGAAACTTTGCAAAATTCAGGAATTATCACATCTTTTGCAAAATTCAAATCTGGTGACCTATTGAAAGAACCCAATTTTCCTTTTTGGCAGTAAATCTCATATAATGATAATAATGATAATAATAATGATAATAATAATGATGATAATAATAATAATAATAATAATAATAATAATAATAATAATAATAATAATAAAAAATTTATTTACGGCTCAAAGACCTAGATTGCAAGACAAATCTGCTCTAAAATTGGGCCTGAGAGAAGGCAGTTTAACGAATAAAATAAATATCACTAGCTAATAAGTTAAACAAGGAAGCAAAATAAAGGAAGTGACTTCTCAACCTCTCTCGGCACCGCGGCTCTGACGGAAATGGGACAGGCCGACAAACTATGGTTTGATTTGCTTTGGTTTTTGTTAATCCCCTCCCCCCCCCTTGTAATAAAGGAGAGGCTTGTTTCACATTAGCCTTCTCGGGAGCTGTCTAATATCAAAGCAAAATAAATTAATTAGAAGCCACTTAGGAAGCTGTGATGGGTGCCTGGGTGTTTTCCCCCCCCCTCTCCTCCCCTGCCATGCAAATTGTGTTTTTTTTTTCCTGATGGATTACACATGGGTGTTTAATAGTTCATTTGGCCGGTGTTTATCAATGGGGTCCATGGCAGCCTCGCACCCAGAGCTTCCTGGAACTTAAAGAGCCTTTAATACGGATTAAAGTGTCAGAGGCCTGGCCTGGCACAAAATCCCAACTTTATTAACTTCTCCGTGTCAGCTTGAAACGGAAAGAGGGTTTCTTTCTCCCCCACCACCAACACCACCATTCCTGTTCGGTTCCCGCCTGGATTGCTGTTAAAATATTTCCTGACACGGGATGAGGCCTCGTCGTTCTGAGCGTCAAAAGGCGATTCGACGTGGTTTGCTCCCGATTTTTTAAAATCTCTCTTTATACGCTGCTCTCCTTGCAGTGACTTGGAGAAGAAGCCTAAAGCAATGAAGGACTCCACTGCCAAAACCTGGAGTTCTCCTGGGGAACTCCTTGCCACCTGATGGAAACCAGGATGGAAAGGAGAACGAGATACCGGCTCATTGGCAGCCGAGCAACCAATAGCCACTAATCTTAGAAACAATGGCTAGACATCAGAGGGGCGACAGGGCTTCCCCGCCAGCTTTCTCAACACATCTGGCCACCAGTGTGCAGGGCACGGAAAGCTGGACAATTAGCGTTGTTCCCTAGGCCGTCCGTCTGGCAGACTCCCAAGATTCGTTTTTCTCCCTATGCACACGTATACTGTACATAACCCGAGCTAGACTGTGGTTTCCTCTGTGCCACAGAATGTATGTGGGTATGTGCATAATTCTGTGCTTGTTTATTTATTTATTTTTGTCATATTTAGGTAGGGCTTATCGGAGGGGGTGACCCTTTGAGAGCTGAATTTCATTTTAATGTGTGCCAATTAGTGTACATTGAAAGTGACAATAAAGTTATTGTTCTGTTCTATTCTATTCTGTTCTATTCTATTCTATTCATTTATTCCTATTCTATTTCTATTCTATTCTATTCTATTCTATAATTCTATTCTATTCATTTATTCCTATTCTATTTCTATTCTATTCTATTCTATTCTATAATTCTATTCATTTATTCCTATTATCTTCTATTCTATTCTATTCTATTCTATTCTATTCTATTCTATTCTATTCTTCTATTCATTTATTCCTATTATCTTCTATTCTATTCTATTCTATTCTATTCTATTCTATTCTATTCTATTCTATTCTATTCTATTCTATTCTATTCTATAATTCTATTCATTTATTCCTATTATCTTCTATTCTATTCTATTCTATTCTATTCTATTCTATTCTATTCTATTCTTCTATTCATTTATTCCTATTATATTCTATTCTATTCTATTCTATTCTATTCTATTCTATTCTATTCTATTCTATTCTATTCTATTCTATTCTATAATTCTATTCATTTATTCCTATTATCTTCTATTCTATTCTATTCTATTCTATTCTATTCTATTCTATTCTATTCTATTCTATTCTATTCTATTCATTTATTCCTATTATCTTATCTTCTATTCTATTCTGTTCTGTTCTGTTCTGTTCCAGCCCCACAAGGGCCTTCCTTCCTTGGGACACTCCTGCTTTTCCAAAAGCGTCACTCCACCCCTGGCACCTGACAACTTCAGAAACCCGTTTATCTAAATCTTTATTTAGTCTTTCCCCAAGTGCACACCTCTTATCCGGTTAAGCAGACAGCCTTCCCTCTCCCTCGCCCGAGTTGACAAAATTATAAAAGCAGAGCTTATTTTTCAACGGCTGGAGCTGCACCTGCCAGATGCCTGACTGGTCGCCAGGTCCTGACAAACCTGTTGAACTAAAGCCTGTTTTTCTTTGAATGGCTAAGATTTATGCCATCCAGGCACCAGGGCGCTGCCTTCTGCAAAATCCATCAATTTGAAGCATCCGCCAGGGGGCCGTTTCTCAACCTCGGCGCCTGGAAGAAGGCTGGACTTCAACTCCCAGAATTCCCCAGCCAGCAAGTTGTCTTTTCAAATGGGAGCTTCCATAGCAAGCCGATGGAACTGCTTCCTGCTTGAGCAAGGGGGGTTGGACTAGAAGATCTCTGAGGTCCCTTCCAACTCTGCAGTTCTGTATTCTGTTTCTCTCTTTATTTTCCCATGCCCGTCCCTGCCCTACCGTAAAAAAGGGAGGGGAAAAAAATTTCACTCACTCACACACACACACACACAAAACCAGGCCTTTCTCCTGCCTCCTGACATTGCTCAGTTTCTAGGTAGGGACCTGCGATGGGTGGAAAACACCCTTTTAACCGCCCCGACGACATTTTTCTCCCCCGATAAGCCGGCCAATTAATAATCGTGGTTTGAAAAGGGCCGAGGAGGTGAGAAAGCAAAGCCTTGGGCAAGGCATATTTGCACAGCATTAAGAGTCTCTTTTCACCTGATCAGGTAAACAGAGATATTTGTCCACCTCTGTGACTGTTGAGCATCGCTAGCCCTCACACACACACCCCTTCCCCACCCATCCAAAGCCACTTAATCATAATTCTGGACTTTCATATCTTGGGAAAGGGACAAAGGGTCCCCCCACCCCAACAGGGTTTAATTTTCCTCTGGAATGCTGGGAGTTTTGAGTGCCGCCCCCTTGATTATCAGTGTGTGTGTGTGTGTGTGTGTGTGTGTGTGTGTGTGTGTTTGTGTGGTGGCCCCCAAGCCAGAAGTTCCAAAAACCTCCAAGGTCCCTTCCAACTCTATTCCGATTGATTGATTGATTAATATGGTCTAGGGTCCCCTGCTTGGGCAGGGGGTTGGACTAGAAGACCTCCAAGGTCCCTTCCCACTCTGTTATTCTCTAATTCTCGTCTACCCCACAGGGTTGTTGTGTTGCTCGAAAGAGGGGAGGGGTGTGAGCTAATGCGAGCCGGGTTTATCTTGCGGAGGGGAGGGGGGGTCTTCCCAAGTGAGCTTTCCCTCTAAACTGTGTCCTGTATTGTCAGCTGTGGTTGAAGGTTTGTCGAAGGATGTCAGGAAGGCCAGGAGGCCGATGACAGAAGGATTTCTTTCACATCCTTCCTGAGGTCGATTTGGGCTCCGGACAAGACCTGCTGGGCTTTTGACGGGTGCCGGCTGGCCAGCCAGGCACTCCTTTGGGGGGGGCGTTTCTGGCCATTTGAAATGGGAGGAGGTCGGGAAGCTTCGGGGTCCCTTCCGAGACACCGGGAAAACGGGGGCTATCAACGCCAGCCGGAGCGCGCGTCGTCTTAATTTTAAGGGAAAAGCTACGCTATTTGCACCCCAAATCACTCTGGGGCAGGCGTGGGTCCAGGTTTGAAAAGTGTGTGTGTGGGGGGGTTCCTTTCAAGAAATCAGAGCAGAGGCTTGACCTGCTAAGGGGAAGCAAAAGAAATGGTGTTTTTATTCACAGAGGCCCTGCATGAACTGATGATAGGAAACAACACTTAAGAAGATGGAAGGAAAGGCCAATTTTTCACTTGGGGGCATATATATCAGGCAGTGCAGCCATTTGCAACTATTCAGGAGCCCTATTTGCAGGTTTCCGTTTAAACATCCATGTAAAGATCCGAAGAGAAAGAGCAAGCAAAAGAGGCAAGCTGAATAACAGAATAACAGAGTCAGAAGGGACCTTGGAGGTCTTCTAGTCCATCCCCCTTGCTCAAGCAGGAAGCAGTTCCATCGGCTTGCTAAGCAGGGGACCCTAGACCATTTAAACCAATCGATCAGAATAGAGACGGGAGGGGCCTTGGAGGTCTTCTAGTCCCAAAACAAAAACGTGGAATTCTCCACCACAAGATGGAGCTAACCAGGATGGGAGAAAACCCGGACAGATCCACACATTCAGGACGGAGCTGACAAATGCTCCTTTCAAAACTTTTCGTCTACTTTTAAATTGTTGTGTCCCCTGCCTGTGCAACCTCAAGGAAAGCATCTCGGCTTCACTCCAAAGGGGAACCCCGGTGTACATTTAAGGCGAAAGAGAGAGAGAGAGAGAGAGAGAGAGAGAGAGAGAGAGAGAGAGAGAGAGAGAGAGAGAGAGAGAGAGAGAGAGAGAGAGAGAGAGAAAGAAAGAAAGAAAGAAAGAAAGAAAGAAAGAAAGAAAGAAAGAAAGAAAGAAAGAAAGAAAGAAAGAAAAGAAAGAAAAGAAAGAAAGAAAGAACATTGGGCATTTTGTGCCCAGCATCCTGCCTTGGCCTTGGCGTCCTCTGTTCCCCCCCCCACCAGCAAAAAAACCAAGGATGCAAAAACTTCTCAGAGGTACTTAGTTTCCATGGCAACCTGAGCTGACCTCCTCATTATTGTTCTCAAGAGGGGGAGCTGACTTTGCTATATGTTCATTCACTGAATTAATAGACTTCTCGCTCTTTGATTAAGGGCCGGGGCTTGTAATGAAAGAGAGGGAGGAGGAGGAGGAGGAGGAGTGGAAAAGAGAGAGAGAGAGAAAGAAAAGGAGGGAGAGAGAGAGAGAGAGAGAGAGAGAGAGAGAGAGAGGGAGAGGGAGGGAGGGAGGGAGAGAGACCGTCTCAAACAACTGTCCAGCTTTTTTTGTGGCAGGATTTGTGGAGCTGAAGTGAGCCGATTCAAAAGGGAGATTATAAGGACCCACTCAGAAGCTGTTCCTTGCTTTGGTTTCATAGAAACCGGGCTTCAGGGAAGGAACAGCCAAACAACAAGAGCCGGAAGGGACCTTGGAGGTCTCCTAGTCTAACCCCTGCTCAAGCAGGAGATCTTATATCATTTCAAACAAATGTGTTTTTTTTTAAAAAAAAAAAACACCTGGCGTTGTTTGCCACAACTTCTGGTGGCAAGTTTCTCCTCTTGAGTTCCAGGTTGCTTCTCTCCTTGATTAGTTTCCATCCGTTGCTTCTTCTCCTGCCTTCGGGCGCTTTGGAGAATGAATTGAAAACCAACCACCACCACCACCCCGGTTTTTTGGGGGCAGCCCCTCAAATACTGGAACATTACTATCATGTTTAACTTATTTTAATTTTAATTTATTCTACAGGGCCATTAATTTAATTTTCTTTTAACTTCTGTATTATTGTATGTTATTGTTGTTAGCCGCCCTGAGTCCTTCGGGAGATAGGGCGGCATATAAATCCCAAAAATAAATAAATAAATAAATAAGTAAATAAATAAGTAAATAAATAAATAAGTAAGTAAGTAAGTAAGTAAATAAATAAATAAATAAATGAATGAATGAATGAATGAATGAATGAATGAATGAATGAATGTTACTCCTAGTTCTTTCCTGCAACCCTTCTGGCCACCTTCTTCATACGTTTTAGCCTCCAGTGTCCTAAGGAGAAACCCAATTGTGGAGACCGCGTTCCCCATCTTGTCATCCTCTTCTCCCATGGAAGAAGCTTCTGTCTTTCTATCCCTTTCAGTCCCCTTGAGAATTTCTTCCATGTTTCTGGAGAGGAGGATTTCAAACTGACGCGTCTCTTAGAGGTGGCCCTCCAGAAAGGTTTGCCGAATCGGGATAATCGCTTAACGCAGCCATCTTGTCCGCCAGTTTAATTACGATGCTTCCTACTTGGGCAACAGGAAGTTCACTCAAATTCTTTTTTTTTTGTTTGAAAGAAAATCTGAAAGCTACAGATAGATAGATATAGATAGACACAGTGCTTTTTTTTGTAAAAGAAAAAGGTGCCGGAACTCACACATGTTATACAACCCGCCTTGCCTACCCTATAAGGTTCCATCCAAAAAAAGGTGCCGGAACTCCGTTCTGAGCGTTCTGTGACAAAAAAAGCCCTGGATAGATGATAGATAGATAGATAGATAGATAGATAGATAGATAGATAGATAGATAGATAGATAGATAGATAGATAGATAGATAGATAGATAGATGATGATAGATGATAGATAGATAGATAGATAGATAGATAGATAGATGATAGATAGATAGATAGATAGATAGATAGATAGATAGATAGATAGATGATGATAGATAGATGATTGATTGATAGATAGATAGATAGATAGATAAATAGATAGATAGATAGATAGATAGATAGATAGATAGATAGATAGATAGATAGATAGATAGATAGCCTTCATTGTCATTTTTTACTGTGGGCACACAAATAAAAAAAGGAAAACATGTATAAAGAAATGCTTCAGGTTCCAGGTCTTCTGAAGATACCAGAAATGGTGTTTTATTGGCCTCCTGCATTTCTGCCCTGTATTATAAGCGCCCCAAGGGGAGATTCACACAGCGCTCCCTCGCCCAGCCCAGGTTAGCACTAAACCAGCTTAACAAGCTTAGACTTGCTCTGTCCTTAGCTGACCAGCTAAGAACCTGGAGTGAAATTGTCTGGACAAGAGAAGGTGGAAATGGAAGGATTAAGAGCCAGAAGATTAGAAATGAACCTGGGGGAGAGCGGTAAGGTGTTTGTTTTTCCCCCAGCTAACTTTTTTCCATTATTATTACTAAAAGGCAAAGGTTTCGTGAGCTCATTCCTCAGGTACATAGGGCGGGGTGGGGTGGGGGAGATGTTATGAAAGCCTTCTGCCCTTGGATGGCAGTTGAGAATTGGAAAAGAGGCTAAGAGTCTTCCTGAAATTTTTGCGGTCCGCCCTTCTGTCTTGGAGAAGGAGCTTAATATAAGAAAATTAGGCTGAGGTCCCCATGTGGAAACCTTGAAATGCTGTTTGCCTGGACCATGAGACTTCAGACTTCCCCTTCTCTTCCTTCTTCCTTCCCTTCTCTTCTTCCTTCATTTCCTCCCTCCCTCCCTTTTCACTTTTCCTTCCTCCCTCTCTCTATTTTTTCTCTTTTTTCTTCCCTTCTTCCCTCCCTCCCTGCTTACCTTCCTTCCTTCCCTCCTTCTCTATCACTCCTTTCCTTTCCTTTCCTTTCCTTTCCTTTCCTTTCCTTCCCTTCCCTTCCCCTTCCTTTCCTTTCCTTTCCTTTCCTTTCCTTTCCTTTCCTTTCCTTTCCTTTCCTTTCCTTCCCCTTCCTTTCCTTTCCTTTCCTTTCCTTTCCTTTCCTTCCCCTTCCCCTTCCCCTTCCCCTTCCCCTTCCTTTCCTTTCCTTTCCTTTCCTTTCCTTTCCTTTCCTTTCCTTTCCTTTCCTTTCCTTTCCTTTCCTTTCCTTTCCTTGGAGCTGCTCGGCTTAAAAAGGACCAGACAAATGGAGTGCCCATAAACATGTGTCCATACTGTTATTATAAACCCCGGGAAAGGCCTTTAGGCCATTTGGCCAGCAGTAATTGCTCCACAAAAGACAGTTAACTGCCTTCCTGACTTTCTGAAGTTTGCTTTTTCATTCTCCTGGGCTGCCATTCATCAACGCCTGCTGGACCTTTCCTGCCTCCGAATGTAGCTGGAGGCTATTTCTGATGGTCTGGTCCTCCAGCCCCGGCTCTCCGTTCCTTCCCTTTGGGCCCAGCTAAGGTTTATAATTGTAAATTTATAAATTTCACAAATTATCATAATTCTCCATCCATCATGGTCCTTGGAACAATGGTTCCCCCAAGTATCAGATGGCTGGGATGGCCTACAGAGGGAGGGAGGGAGGAGGAGGAGGAGGAGGAGGAGGAGGAGGAGGAGGAGGAGGAGGAGGAGGAGGAGGAGGAGGAGGAGGTAAATAGAAAGAGATTTATGGACTACGGGGCTACGGATGTGTTGTTGCTTTTTTTTCAATGCCAAAAATTGGACGGATTTTGGATTTATCTTTCCTGGCGGTTGCCAAGGTGTATTTCCTGGCGGTTGCCAAGGTGTAGTTGGTAAGGACTGCCTGACAGAGGCCGGTGGGAAAGAGAAAATAGTATGAACGCACACAGACACACACAAAAGGACAACAGGGAAAAAAAACGGTTTCAGGATTATAGGAAGTCGTGCTAATTGTTCAGGATTATAGGAAGTCGTGCTATTTTCTGTAAACGCAATTCTGAGGGTGATACTTAAGGGGGAAAAAAGAATAAGGGACAAAAACGTGGAAGTCGTAATACCAAAGGGATTTTTTCGCATTTCTATCTATCTATCTATCTATCTATCTATCTATCTATCTATCTATCTATCTATCTATTATCTATCTATCTATCTATCTATCTATCTATCTATCTATCTATCTATCTTCCTTCCTTCCTTCGTCTTTTAATTTATTCTTACCAATTGAGATTTTCAGCAGAAAATAAACCACAAATAAATTTATCTTGTCCGTGTTTCTGTTTTCGGTCTACCTATCTCTCTATCCCAGTCTTTTGATTTGTTCTCGTTAACGAAGATTCCCCAGATAAATCACGAAATAAATCCAAGTCTCTCTCTCTCTCTCTCTCTCTCTCTCTCTCTCTCTCTCTCTCTCTCTGTTGTGTGTGTGTGTGTGTGAGAGAGAGAGAGAGAGAGGGGTGTGTGTGTGTGTGTGTGTTGTGTGTGAGAGAGAGAGAGAGAGGGAGGGAGAGGGAGAGGGAGAGGGAGGGAGAGGGAGGGAGAGGGAGAGGTGAGGGCGAAATGCCTGTCGCATTGGAGGCTGATAGATTGTGACTGAGTTTTAATAACCATGGGCCCATCTATTTTACCAGGTCCTTAACATGCCTCTTTATTTGTCCCTAAAGGCCTCTTCAGTCCAAGCCCTTTTATTCCAGTCTCTCGGCCTCTCCCTCGGGACGCTGGGGGTCGACTAAGAGTGATAGATAGATAACTCTATAGATTATCTTTCACAGATGTTTTCTCTCCAGTAGCCCCTTAGGCAATTCCCTCTAAGTAAACAGAGACTAAAAGGGAGGGGAGATATTGGAGAAAGATATCTCCCCAAATCCCTTTCAGAGGAAGGGGAAAAAAATAAAATAAAGCAGGTTTCCCCCCCACCCCCCCCACCCCAGGCCCAGCCAGAAAGAGAGTTCCTGTGGGGCTAGTCTTTCCCCAACCTCAAGCATCCGACTTTGTTTCATTTGCAGGAAAATGAAAATATGGGCAAGGTCAATTTGCTAACGTGGAAGGTTCTTACCACCAAAGGTTTCCTCTAGAAACCTAGGATGGGAAGGGACCTTATTTCATCCCGGACAAGTGGTTGTCCAATCTTGAAGACCACCAGTGATGGGACACTGGAAACCCACCCGTCATGTAAGTTCTTCTGGAAAATATGTCAGTGAAATACCATTGAGTTGTTTCGTGATTTTGGGGAGAGAACAGAGTTCAGGTCCAGCATATAATACAAGCAATGGCCCATCAAGGCAACTTCATCAAGGCCAACATGGGAGAGAACTTTGGGTCCCAGATACGGGACCGAGGTTTGAAGGTTGCTGGCAAGCGGCCACTGGTCCAACTGAAGATGCTTCTTGCATGAGAGGCGAAATGTCTTCCAGAAAACCAGCTGCCTTTTGAAAAAGCACCTGGGATGACTTGAGAATCTCCACAGATTCTCAGATCCAGAAAGGGTGGATTCACCAGCCTCAACTACCTACTTCCAAGCTTCAACGGATCAAGGGAACACGTTTTGTGTTTTAACCCCTCGTGTAAAGAAAAGTCAGCCAGGGATACACAAAGCACAAACATACGCTGCCAGTTCAACAGCCATTATTTTGCACATGTCCCGGGCTGGACACTCGGCTCTTCTAGGATGACTCTTTGGTGAGCTCCAGGTAAAGCGAAGCGCATTACGGACATATTCAACTCCCCAAATTCCCAGCCATATTATTATTTGCCATGCTGACTTTGCATTAGGGCAAAGTCAAACCCTTTCCTGCATAGAAGAAAGCAAAAAAAAAAAAACCACCCCTATTTTTCATCCCTTCCCAGGTCTACAGCTTCCCAAGCCATTCAGTTGAACTTTTTACCCTCCAGTTTTCACCTCCCCCTGGCCCGTTTTTAAAATCCTAAAACCCCTCCGTAAATTTATCACCCCATAAAGTCCTGACAGTGCTTCTTTTACTAAGTGTTTAAGGCAGAGTTTTATGTTGTTGGAAGGAAGACTGAGGCAGAGCATGAAATAGGTAGTAGAATAGAACAGAACAGGAGCTGGAAGGGACCTCGGAGGTCTTCTAGTCCAGCCCCCCGCTCAAGCAGGAGAACCTACACGTCTCAGACAGGTGACTGTCTAGCCTCTTCCTTAAAGACCTCCAGTGATGAAGCGCCCCACGATTTCTGGTGGCCATCCACTGGTTGATTGTCCTCACTGTTAGGAAGTTTCTCCTTAATTCCAAGTTGCTTCTCTCATTGTTTCTCGTCCTTCCCTCTGGTGCTCTGGTGAACAACCTGGCCCCCTCTGCCTTGTGGCAGCCCCTCAGATACTGGAATGCTGCTATCATGTCTCCCCTATTTCTTCTTTTCTTTAGACTAGCCAAGACCAAGTCCCGCAGCCGTTCTTCGTATGTTTTAGTCTCCAGGCCTTGGATCATCTTAGTTGCTCTTCTCTGAATTCCCCCCCCCCCAATTTTGGTGACCAAAATTGGCTGCAGTATTCCAGGTGTGGCCTCACTAGGTTTTGATAAAGCGGTAATAATACTTTGCGCGATCTTGATTCAAAGTCCAAAAATAGGTCCCCAAAACTGGCCTCGTTTCCCGCCCCCTTCCACAAAAAGAGCTTAAGAGCCACAAAAGCCAAAAGTTTCCTTTGGATGTCATGAACGTAAAAGGGGGTGGGGGAGTTTTCCAGAGCATGAGAGATTTCGTCAAATAGCCAAGCGTGCATTTCTCTCGATGGGAAAAATCTAAAATCCATATATCTCTCCTCTGGAATAAGAAGCCTCTCTGCTGCGACTCCGGCTCGGAGGCACGTTTGATGAGTTATGGAGGAGACGAACAGGGTAAAAAGTTCAGCATCCCTATGGGGATGTCCTTTTTCCAATTCATGCCCCAAATTCAGTTTGTGAAGGGCTTATGGGCCACCTCTGGGGAGAAAGGAAAAGAGTGCGCTGGGGCAGAGATGTGTCTCTGCGCACGGCTTTGCAAACTGCCTCCGGATTTTTTTTTTATTTTTTCTACAACTTTCAGCAGCAACTCCTGGGCCATTTCATTTTAACTCGGATAGCTCAGAAAATGTTGCTCCAACGAAGTAGAGACAGTCGCTGTGGTTTTGTATCCCCAAATTGCCATGCTGGGCCGGGGTCAAACCACTCACTTTGGATACCTAGAAAAGCGGGGTTTTGGCACAGAAATGGATCCTGAGTGTCTTGTGCTTAAGGATATGAACTGCGACGTCTGAAAGAAGAGAATGGAATGGTGTATTATAGGGTCCCTTGCTTGAGCAAGGGGCTGGACTAGACAGCCTCCAGGGTCCCTTCCAACTCTGCGATTCTGTTATAAGAATGTTTGACACTCCGTGCGCTGATGGTGTTACCTAGTCTGGTAATGAAACGTCTGCAGGAAAAGGACCAAGCTCAGAGAACATCAAGGAATTCACATTCCTCCTCCTGACAGATAATCCTATTTTCACCCAAACGGGCAGAACAAGTGTGGCGTAGTTCAAGGATTGCTGTCGGTTCACTCAACACAACAGGAGATGCTTCGGAATAAAGCGTTGAAGCCCGGAAAAGGCCACACATCCATGGGAAGAGCAGGGAAAGCCAAAAAGCCTTTGCCACGGAAGAAAATTGGGTGTTTGTACTTTAGAAATCAGGTGACGATCTGAGCATGGGCATCACACTGAAAGCGACACACAAATGTCTCTCCCCCAATTGAGAGGACCGACTGGGGTACCCGAAGAATCGATAAAAGTCGCCGCAAACAGCGAGATGATGGCATATACATTTAATAAATAAATAAACCCAAGTTTAACCACATTCCGCCATCACTAAACTGGAGACGGCCCTCCAGCGGGCTTGCAAACTAAAATGATGATGGTGATGATGACGATAATAATGATAATAGAATTTTTCCACCAGCGCTGAAGACTAAAATCAAGCAATTTTTTGGACCCGACCCAGTTTTTCATCTTACCTTTTTAATGCAGCCGTCTTGCAGGCCCGACTCGGAATCCGTGAGCATTTGCTGGAAGGAAAAGCGGGAAGAAAAAAAAAAAGACACCGTCAATTGACAGCTTGGGATGGAGAAGAGATTGTGTAAACCAGGTTTAAACGCAAGCAGATCTCAAAATACCCCTGTTGCATGCAGGCAGGGTCCCCTCCGTGTCCGATTTGGGCCTTCCCAGCAGCCCAAAATCGAGGGGGAAATAGCATAACATTTTTTTCCCTGTCTCTATTACGAGAATTCGTGGCTGGGACCATTGTCTCCATAGGCAGAGGTCCCCAACTTTTTGGGCACTGGGGACCGGGGAGAGCGTGGTTTTGCATGCTGCCTGCATCCCACAGATGGAGCTTTGCTTGTTTGTGCAGACCGGTTGCTGGCGTGCCGCGGCCCGGTACCGGTCCACAAACCACAAGCCAGCATCCCTAGGACCTCTCCGGGATAAAGTTCCCTATTTAGCCGTGCGCATCCATGGCGGCTCGGCCTTTCCAGACCGATGCAGTTTTCCCGGCTCAGATCAATTTGCTAAAAAGTGGCACAGCAAAGGAGAGGGAAAAAAAAAAATCTTCTTCCTTCCCTCTCTCCCAGTGCCGGAAACCAGAAAGCATTTGGGCCGGTTGAGATTTTTTTTTAATTTTTTTTTTGCAAATCCTCCCCACTTTCGGGAACTAAACATGTCAGGAGACGCCATGTGAATCTTTTTGAATCACAGTTTACAAGTCGGCATGCTCCGTCTGCATTTAGCTCTAATTTGATTACATTCTCCAGACGGGATCGCAATGATTTGTGTAAATAGTAATATTACCCATTCATCCCCATGTGCTCAAATAAATCGTTAGGCCCTGTGTGTGTGTTTGTGTGTGTGTGTGTGTGTGTGTGTGTACGCAAAATCTTCAGGATATACTTTTTTTAAAAAAAGGGGGGGAAAGAAAGCGAAGGAAAGGAACGACAACTACTGCGTAAAGTTTGTTTGTAAAAAGTTAATACCAAGAAAAGTCCAGAAAGCAAAATGCTTTGAGTGATGAACAACTCAAACAATCTCGGTGACTCAAACTTAACAACCGCGTCACTTGTTTAACAACTGCCAGGATTCGCTTAGCTAGTAAGGTGGCTACAAAGGTCGTAGAACGGGGCAAAACCTCTCTTAACAAATGTCTCGCTTAGCTACCCAAGTTTTGTTTGTAAGTCGAGGACTACGTGGGTAAGGTCCCCCTGTCCTGATAAAGGGGTTGGGCTGCATTAACAGAGGAACAGAATCAAGGTCACGTGAAGCGTTAATACCGCTTTACAAGGCCTTGGTAAGGCCACCCTTGGAATGCGGCATCCAGTTTAGGTCACCACGACGTAAAAAAGATGTTGGGACTCTAGAAAAAAGAGTGCAGAGAAGAGCAACAAAGATGATCAGGGCACTGGAGGCTAATAAAACGTGCAAAGAACAGTTGCTGGAATTGGGAATGTCTAGTTTAAGGAAGAGAAGGACGAGGGGTGACACGATAGCAGTCTTCCAGTATCTCAGGAACTGCCCCAAAGAAGAGGGAGTCAAGCTATTCTCGAAAGCCCCTGAAGGCAGGACGAGAAGCAACAGATGGAAACTAATAAGAAACTTCCTGACAGTCAGAACAATTAACCAGGGAAACTACCTGCCTCCAGAAGCGGTGAATGCTCCAACACGGGGAGTTTTTAAGAAGAGGCTGGACAGCCATTTGTCTGAAATGGCATAGGGTTTCCTGCCTGAGCAGGGGGTTGGACTAGATGACCTCCAAGGTCCCTTCCAACATTATTATTAGTAGTAGTGTAGTAGTAGTAGGCCTCCTCCCCGGTCCCTTCAATGACTCGTCTACCACCATGGCTATCTGTGGGAAGGGGTCAGGAGGAAGCGGGGGAAAAAATGTCACAATCTCCTTCTGGTTCCTTCCAAGCTCTGATGCCGACAAGATTTTTCTCCTCCTTTGAAACTCGACCTCCGTCCCTTTTTTTTTTGTTTGTTTGGGGTTTTTTTAATCGGTGTCTTTCTCGGGCGAAGCTAAATCAATGGCGAGAACAAGCGTGATCTTTGATATCAAGAGGTCAGGATCTCACTTCAATAAAGCAAAGTAGGGAATAAATTAAATGGGTGGGGTGGGGCTAGCAGTTCTCGCTGGCCTAGCTTGGATCCATCCATTCATTTCCAGCAACCTTTTCCGTTCGAGGGGTGACCTCAGTATCGACAAAGGGATAAAAAGGGAGATGAATTCCCTCTAGCGCCGGGATTTTGAGAGTCGGCTGGAGAGGATGAGCTGTAATCATAATACTTCAATCAGGAACGTCGTCTTTCTTCGGCTTTATTAATGCCGGCACGTGCTTTGCTGGATTAATAGAACAGAATAGCATCACAACAATGGGAAGGGACCTTGGAGGTCTTCTAGTCCAGCCCCCTGCTCAAGCGGAAGACCCCATATCATTTCACACAGGTGGCTGTCCAGTCTTTCCTGAAAAACCTCCAGTGATGGAGCACCCACCACTTCGGGTGGCAAGCCGTTCCACTGGTTAATTGTCCTCCCTGTTAGGAAGTTTCTCCTTCATTCCTGGATGCTTCTCTCCTTGGTTAGTTTCCATCTGTTGCTTCTTGTCCAGCCTTCAGGGGCTTTGGAGAAAAGCTTGACTCCCTCTTCTTTGGGGCAGCCCCCGAGATACTGGAACACTGCTTATCATGTCCCCCCCACCAAGTCCTTCTTTTCTCTAGACTAGTCATACCCAAACTTCTGTTTCCAGGCCTTTAATCTTCTTAGTTGCACTTTTCTGCACTTCTGCAAAAGTCTCAACATCTTTTTTGTAATGGATGCTCCAGGTGTGGCCTTACTAAGGATTCATAAAGCGGTACGAACACTTCATGTGATCTTGATTCTATGCCTCTGTTTATACAACTCAGGATCGTGTTAGCTTTTAAGTTGTCTGACCACCCAATCTGGCCTGGCACCTTGAGAGAAAATCTGGAGATGGGTGTCAGATTTGATACCCACCAGCCAAAACCTCCGGGTGCTCTAACGAGGTCTGACTCAACCTGTCCAACAGGCCGAAATGATTCGATTCTTCTTCGCTGGACCAAGTGGCATCTGGAGAGGCAGGAAACCCAGGGACGGCAGAGAGTGACACAAATCAAATGGTCAGCCGTCTGTCACTTTGACAAGTCCCAGCGAAGTGGAAAAGATAAACCTTGGACGATCTACTAAAAATAACCCCTCGCCCCGTCCTCCTCCTCCGATTGGAAAAAGAAAGAGAGATGACAATTTGTCTGTGGGTGGGTTGCGATCAAACAGAGTTTGGGCGAAATTACTCAGGAAAGGAGGTTTGGAGAAGGCGAGGAATGCAAAATTGCTATTTTTATAGCTATCTTACAGCTTCCCTGGCTGTTCCTCCTTCTGTTTAATTCCAGGAGGAAAATCCTCGTAGCTGTTGTTTAAATAAAATAATAATAATAAAAAATCCTGCGGAAAAACAGGGCAGCCAGGGAGATTGCGAAAGGAAGAGGTAAATTAAGAATTTTTCTGACATAAACTTCTGCGGGCGGATTGAGAGATGCGAAACCACTTTGCACCGGTGCCCCAAATGTTTGCATTTATGTTGAATTTCTGTCGCTAAACGAGGCGGTCGTTAAGGGAATTTTGTTTTATTTCACGACCTTTTTTGTTAAGTGGATCGCTGCGGGTGGTTAAGTTAGCAACACAGTTCTTAAGTGAACCCGGCTTGCCCCCCCCCTCCCCCACCTTGACTTTGCTTGTCAGAAGATCACAAAAGGGGAATTACGGGATGCCCGGGGACCCTGCGACCGTCATAAATATGAGTCAGTTGCTAAGCGTCGAATTTTGATCACATGACAGGACGACCTGTCTTTTTCGGAAGAGGCTGTTTGTAAAGATTTGGCGGAGATATCAAAGAAGGAAAGAAATGGCAACCGGGCCCCCATTTCTTCCCGTTTTGGGGGGATCCCGGAGCGCTGCTGGTCTTCAGTTTGGAGAGAGGTTAAGGCAGCGACCGAGTGGATTAACTTCCATTAGAAGTGTATAATTGCTTCTCTCTTTCTTTTCTCGTTTGAAGGGAGGGGGGGGAAGCCCACGACGTTGTTTTCCCGGAACAGACGGTGGAGCTCAGGTGAGTTTGCTTTTAAGAGCTGTTGAAACAATCTCCGGCACAATTTGATAATGTTATGCTTGGAATGATAATATTATGTTTGAAGAAAGCCAATATTTTACTTCATCCGCCAGGCGATAGCGAGTGGGTGGCGGATTCTACCCACCTCCTTTCCCACCCCCACCCCACTTTTTTTCCCCTTCCTGATGAAGGAATTCCAGGAGATCGGTTGTGCCAAGGAGGGCGAAATTTTTGGGGTGGGTGGGAATGATCTACTTTGGAGCCACGAACGATGGGTATAAAGACACCATTTACCCCAAGCACTTACGTAACAGCCTTTCCAACTTGACAGTTTGGTTTTAATTATTGTTTAAAGGCCTTTGGTTCGAGTCCTTGTAACTTCCATTGACACGTCAAAAACCAAGCAGGCTGCATTTTTATAAGCACTTTAATTTGCGAGCCCATTAATTTATCAGAGTGTTGGACAACTTTGGCAATTTGGAGCTGGGTGGACTTCAACTCCCAGAATTCTCCAGCCAGCATGACTGAACTTCAATTCCCAGAATTCCCCAGCCAGCTGTCTAGGGAATTCTGGGAGTTGAACTCAGTACATCTTCAGTCTCCTAAGGTTGAGAAATGCTGAATTATCTGTTTAGTGTTTTGATTGATTAGTTTATGGTTACACTGATTGTGGAAATCAGCTATGGACGTCTCCCTTTGTTTTAAAAAATTTATATTGTTCAGGACTCAGGGGTCCAAATCACTCTTATGTTGATATAATACGTGGATCTAATTTCTTCCTCTTTGCACTTAATCACTATGATATAAGTCGTCTTTTCAGTCACTGATATTTTTGTGATACAGTATTTCATTGTTTTTTTTTAAAGTTAAAAAAATGTTATTAGGATGTTATGACTGGAACAATATAGCTATTTTTTTTGGGGGGGAAATAAACATCGTTCTTAAAAATGATACAATCTCAATAATAATAAAAAAACACCGCAAGGCAACTTATTATCTCCTCCACATTCTGTAAGGAACTTAAATCGTAAACTAACCATGCCTGAACGTGAGCTTATTGCAAAATTTATTCTCTGAAATCTGGACCAGTCCCAGTTGGAGATTCTTGAAATAATCGTTGCTAAAGGACAATTTTCTTGGACTGTTTTAAGCCTCCCCCCCCCCTTGGTTCCAAACACTGGCTTTCCCATCAGATGTCATAAAATTATTCCGAAATTGGTCCAACTAAACGTGGGTAACTCTGTGAGATGAAAATGAACCAATGCAGGATATTACAGATGGGTGACTTATTGCAACTGGCACATCAGCAGCCAAAGAGATCCAAAAAAAAAAAGAAAGAAAAGAAAAGAGCATGGGACCAGATTCTTTCAGATCGCCAGAGGGCCATAAATCTTGCTGGATAAACTTGGCCAAGTCAGGTTAACTAGTGCAGTACAGATTGATTGTGTAATTTTTAGGACCTTCGGAGAGGGGAGAAAAAATGGCTGGATTCACAGGTGGCGCTGACCCATAGTTTAATGCTGGTTTATGGGCTAGCTAGACGCACACAGGCTCACCCGAAACCAAGCAGATTATTTTAAGGATTAGAGTTGCTGAGCAGACTGGGGTTTAAGAGAGCAAATGCGGAGCAATTCCCTTGGAGTCGAAATTCTGATGGCAAAGAAAGGGGACACAAGATTCCCCGTGTTGTCACTCCTCAATCTCACATCGTCTCCTTCGGGAAAGGAAAGGAAAGGAAAGGAAAGGAAAGGAAAGGAAAGGAAAGGAAAGGAAAGGAAAGGAAAGGAAAGGAAAGGAAAGGAAAGGAAAGGAAAGGAAAGGAAAGGAAAGGAAGGGAAGGGAAGGGAAGGGAAGGGAAGGGAAGGGAAGGGAAGGGAAGGGAAGCTGCCTGATCCAGCACAATAATTCCGATATTCCTCCTATTATTTCATCCTATATGAGGCAACAACAGCTCCTAAGAGGCCACGTGCCAGCCAAACTCTGTAAACCATCTCTCTTTCTTCTCTCTCCTCTTCACAGCCATGAATTAATCTTTGGAAAAGGACAGGACAAGCAAACGATCCAGGTTTAAATGTGGGGAGGGCTTAAAAGTTTTTCCAAGTTTGTTAGCATGTTTTACTTAGAGAAGTTGTTGGGTTTTTTTCCTTCTTCAAATGTCTCCTCTGATTATTCTTCACATCAGAAATCAGCTAAAAATGTGAGGTTCGCCTTGTTTCTCCGAACGCAGCTTTGCAGACAAGCCAGCTCTGAGCATTCACTGTGAGATTTCCCTGATTTTGCTTTCTTTGCCTCTTGCCAAGAAGGTCACTGATGGTAAAGACACATCTTTCCTTGCGCCCCTTTGCCAAAAAGTACTTCTCCTCGTGTCTTAAAACTAGCAGCAATATATCACAGGCCCCAGAAATGTTCACAATGCTGCCAGATCCTGGCGAGAGAATTTCTTTATGCTCTCGTAGAGGGTTTATTAAAGTACATTTTGGGGATGCAGGCATCCAAAATAAATAACCCATTTATCTGAAGGCAGCCAAATCCTGGGAAGGGCCAAAAGTTTTGGACTCGCCACCAAGGAAAGTCTTGCTAATATAAAACTCAAAACATAATAAAGTAGTTGCGAAATTGGCAAGCTCCACCAGCCCAAACCTTTGCCGGCCGCAGGGCTGAAAAAAAGCAAATTGGTTCTGTTTTAAGATGCCAAGCTAAGAAGAGGGGGCTGGGGAATAAAATCTTGCTTGTCTGAATCTAACGCTGCCCCGTCTTCTTCAGTGGTCCCCCCCCCTCCCAGAAACCATTCCAAAAGAACTAAGCAATTAAACAAACAAAATAGGCAACGTCCAAAAAATTAAAAAACGAAAAACGAAACCCCACAATGCTCTCCAGCCAACTATCTAAAAATCCATCCACGCTTGTGTGTTTTCTCCAATCCCGGTCTAAATTTTTGAAATTCCTATACAATCTGATGGGAAGTCCGTCCGAGGGTGGAGGGTTCGAATTCACCATTTTGGGTGTAATTTTATAACTAAGATTCCTTGGCAGCCAGCCTTGCCAGCTATAGGATCCGAAACACACAGCAAATTATCTCCAACTGGATGGGAAGATAAACATGGATTTTTTTTTTTTCTATACCAAGCCTCAGAATGAGTTCATTAAGACCAGGCCAAAATAAGCTAGCAGTTTGTTTGATGTTTTATTTCCCTTTGAAAGAAGCTTTCCCCCCCCCAACACTTCCTTTCGGGGTGTTTAAAAGTTTCTTTCCAATTTCTTATGGGACAGTTTGGGGCTGACATGATTTTTAGTGGTAGGAGAAAATAGAATAGAATGGAATGGAATACAATACAATACAACAGAACAGAACAGAACAGAACAGAACAGAATACAAGAATGGAATAGAATAGAATAGAATAGAATAGAATAGAATAGAATAGAATAGAATAGAATAGAATAGAATAGAATAGAATAGAATAGAATAGATCTGGAAGGGACCTTGGAGGTCTTCTAGTCCAGCCCCTTTGCTCAAGCAGGAGAACCATAGGGCAATGATGGCGAACCTTTTAGACACTGACTGCCCCCAAACCACCCATTGACTTTGCCCATATTTTTTCAGCAAATAAATGAAAATGGGCAGGATAAACTCTGAGACGCTACAAAACTACTTCCGTTCTCTTCAGGGAGAGAATATGGTGTGCTGCGCAACATGTTTCCTTTGAATAACCCCAATATTTCCATTTCCACTTGAGACGGTTGTATTGTCATCCTGGGTTACTGATTTTACATTGTGCCTTTTCACACACTAGTCTTATCGTTCTAAATTAAAACAATCCCTAAGGGGGAGGGGAAAAAAAAAGAGAATAAACATTTTCAGAAGTGAACTTAGCCACTTAGTGAAGTGTCAATCCTAACACAGTTTTTTAATTCCATACCTGCCTTATTCTTTTTTAAAAGACGGTCACAATATTTGTTAAACATGCGATCTTTTCACGTACGCCTTTCTAAACACGTTTTAAGAATTCTCTAAGTAGACATATTTCTAAAGGTCAATGCTATTTTTGCACCGAGAAAACTCAGGGCAAAAATTACAGAATTTTAAAACCTTCGTTTAAACCAAATGAATCTGTTGTGAAAGCTAGATTCAGTGCTGTTCTGAATTTATTTATTTCTTTTTGCTTAGATCATCTGGGTGTGTTGAAGCTTGCAACTCAAGAAATCAACCACAAATGGATGGATCGATGTCTTTCAGGCTTGGCAGCTTTAAGACCTGTGGATTTCAACTCCCAGAATTCCCCACATCTAAAAACTGCACAAATTCTGGGAACTGAAGACTGGGAACTTGAAGCGTTCAAATCTAAAAATGAGAGAAAGTGCTTGGAAAAAAATGGCATCCATTGGGGGGGAGAGTAGTTCCTGACTTAAAACAATTTGTTTAGTGGATATTTGAGGTTACAAAAGCTCTGAAGAAAATGGTGTATGATTCTTTTTCACATTTACAACTACGATCAAAATCCGGACACTTGAGAACCGACTGACATTTATGACAGTTGCAGTGTCCCCAGGACACAACATCCCCTTTTGCAACCTTCCGACAAGCAAAGCCAGTTCCACTTAACAACCGTGTTGCTAACTTAACAACTGCGATGATTCACTTTGCAACTGACACTTAAGAACTGTTTCGCTTAGCAAAGGGAAAATTGTGGACGTGAACTGGGGACAAGCTACATTCAGGCAAAAATTTTGAAAAGTCTTTGCATACAGAAATATTTACACAAAGACTTTTTTTTTCCCCCGAGGAAGGGGGGGGGGCTAGGGAGGCAGAGATAACATTACTCTTAAATAGCCAAAAATTGGGAACTTCTGGATATATAAAACAAACAAACAAAAAAAAAAGCTTTCTCTAAACACTTTGAGGAATCTGAGCGTTTTTAAGGAGCTGGCTTTCTCAACGTTGCAAGATCTGATTATAATAAAACACATCTGTATGCATCCTAACGAGTGGTATAACGACGGCGTCCGTCCGAAAGCCTCTAGCCAGCATTCAGAGTTCCTGGCTTGCCCCCAAGATGTTCTGGAGGGCATCAACCAAAATGGCCTGCGGTAAGTTGTAGTCCAATATAAACACCAGATCACTCCAATAAGGAAAGATTGGTCTCCGGACAAACCCAAAGTGTCCGCATATTTGTAATTTAGTGGCGTGTCTGAACTGCGCTGGCGATGAAAGATGGGATTTTAATGCTTAGTGATGGAGAAAGTGGGGGGAGCCTCCTTTGGGTTAAGCAAACAGAAATCTATCACGGAGTTATCTCTTTTTCTGTCTCTAGACAACACACAAAAGACATGTATTGACACCTGCTTTTTAAAAAATTTACCTAGAGCAAAATGGGAACACCGATTGTGTTTTTATGGCTTAATGAGATGTGTGAACACCTGACATATTCAACCCAGCTTGGCTAGGAAACAACACAGCAGTGTGAATATTATGACACAAAACACCCTCAACAACATTCCCAAAGGCCCTTTTTAAAAAAACACAAACAACACTTTTAAATCTGTCTTCCTGTCTCTTCCCTTTAAAATCAAATGGTACTTGCGATCGTAATGGTAAGAATGCTAAAATAATATCATCTAACAGAAGCATGGGGTGGGGAGATTGGAAGGGACCTTAGAGACCATCTAGTCCAGCCTCCTGTCCGGAGCGGGACTCCAAATTAAAAAGCACAGGATTGAGGAAAAGCAAATCGGAAGGGATCTCAGAGGTCATCTAGCCCAGCCCACAAGTAGATACCGGTTTGCACCACTGCCCAATCCAGCCTTATTTAAATCTTTCCAATGAAAAGACAGCCACCATCTATCTCCCCAAATAGCCTTTTCCATTTTTGATCCTTCCAGATTGGCCAGTATATATATATATATATATATATATATATATATATATATATATATATATATATATATATATATATATATATATATATATATATTTCTATCATATTAAATCTCTTACCCGGATCCCATTTAATTGTCTTCGGTGACAGGAGGCCCATTCATCTCGGCCCCACTCACTCCCTTCACCCCCAAGAGAAGTCATCCAGAAAGCCATAAATGTCAGGGTATGATTATGGATGCTTTCACGGAAATTGATTATCTATTTGAGAGACATAGATGAGTGATGGAGGGTGGTCACTTTGAATTTTTACCAGCTCCGAGGATAGATCCAAGATTTGATTGGATTTTTTTCATTAATGCAGGTGTTTATATTTTGCAAAATTGGTTCTCTTCTTGCCCTGTCTATCTACCTACCTACTGTATTTATCTACTAAGTCGTTATCTATCTATCTATCTGTCTGTCTGTCTGTCTGTCTGTCTGTCTCTTTCTATCTATCGTATTTATCTATTGTACTTATCTATCTAGTATATCGTATTTATCTATCTACATTATCTATCCCTCCCTCCCTCCATTGATCAAATTTATCTATCTACTGTATTGTATCTGTCCATCCCTCCATCTATTTGAGAGAGAGCATTGCTTAATCCTTCATTTGGAAAACTGTCCGGATGTGGGACTGCTAAAGAAGTCTCCGATATTTTAGGAAGTTTTTTTTTCTTTCTACAGCCAATTTCTGGATTTCTTTACACTGATAATCCCAGTGGGATGTCTGCTCGCTGATCTTTTCACATTCCTGCTGCACAATCCAAATACATCAAGGTCTGCCTGGGCTTAGCCTCTGTGCAGTCGAAAAAAGACGAGACTTCCCTTTAAAGCTGGAGCAGCAGCTCAAAATTCGAATTTTCATGGCTTTAAGACTGGCAAGCCACCCCTCTTGAGAGAGAGAGCGTTTGCAATTAAATTATATAGAGGTAGTGCTCAATTTACAATAGCTTGTTTAGTTGAAAAAATGCGACCTGTGACCGTTTTTTCACACTTTTGCGACGAGGGGTGGCACCATCCCCGTGATCATGTCATCAAAATTCAGATCCTTGGCAGCTCGTTCCTATTTACGACCGTCGCTGTGTCGCAAAGTCACGTGATCCCCTTCTGCCAGCTTCCGAGGAGCAAAGTCGATTGGGAGGGGAGGCAGGTTGGCTTAACAACCAGGTTATTAAATATCAGCTGCAGCGATTGGCTTAACAGCCCCCCTCCCAAAAAAAAGCTCGGGATGGGGAGGAGGGGAAGGGGAGGCGGCTGTGGTTTTTTCAGAAAAAGAGGATTTTCTGAAGCTTTGGCTGGAAAGTGGGCGACATGTCAGGGAAGAGCTTGGAAATGTGACCGGCATGCTAAAACCAGATGCCAAAGAGCTACCAGCCACATGGGGGGGGCGGGCTTTGTGTGTGTGGGGGTGTTGCATTATTCGATGCTTTCATCCTTCCCAAAGGGGAAGGGTCTTCCCCCCCCATCTCTCCGGGTGATAAGCGTCAGCCAGAGAAATTTTTTAAAAAAAGGAACAGAAAACGAGAAAAATGGGGAGGGAAAAAGGAAAAAAAAAAGATAGTGTAAAGAGAGAAGAGAAAAAACCCTAACTTCCGACTCTCTTTAGCCCAGTCGAAGACAACAACCTTGCGATCACAACTTTTCTGCTTTTTTGCACAACGGGTATGTTAGGTAGGTCTATAACGAACGCAAACCAAATCGAGATTTCATTTTTATTTTCTTCTCTTTCAAAACCGGGAAGCAGCTTCCAAAACGCAAGCGAGATTAAATATATTCTCTTCTTGGGATAAAAGAATTGCCTCGACCATCTCTGCTTCTTGTCGCCCGTGGGGAATAAACCTCTGTTGACTCGTGAACCTTTTAGGCTCATCCGTATGAAGGGAACCCTCTGTATAAATTCATTTTTTTTTCTGTTTCATTTTGTTGTTTTTTTTCCCTTAAAGGGAGCAAAAAGCCAGCCAGAGGTTTTGAATTCACCCAGCCAGGCCAAGGCGGTCACCCCGACGTTCCCGGGGTGTCCTTCCGTGGGGAGCCAGGCCTTCCTTCCTTCCTTCTCCCCTCGCCCCAGCCCTGCCGGGTTGGCACAAAGTGTGGTCAGTCAATCTGTTTTCTGGGCTTGGTGCCCCGACTCCCCCCCTCTTTTTTTCTTTCTTTCTTTTTTTCTTTCTTTCTTTCTTTCTTTTTTTTTACAATGGCCTGTGTCTCTCCGGCACAGTGTGAAACCTTTCCTTTCAAGGGAGCTGACATTTTTCAGATTGAGACATTAGGCCTTGTCCAGCTGCCGCAAATTAACCGTTGGGGTTGGGCTAATTGGAAATAAAAACCGTGGGGCGAAGAGGGAGGGGGAAAAAAAAGCAGATTTATCAGGGTGGGTTTTTTTTTTGAGGATTTGCGCTTTGGATTTTGGGGTGGGGGGGAAAGGTGACAGGTACATGTCCATTTCTGCAAGAAATGCTCGACTTGTTTTACGTTCTGCGCTTTGTGTGTGTGTGTGTGTGTGTGCTTTCCAATTAGTTTCTCTAACTTTAATCAGCCTCCTCTGCGATTTACTGGCAGTCCTGCCTTTATTTCGAACTTCTAAAGATAAAGAGGGACTAACTTAAAATGCACAACTCGCTTTGGGAAGTACTGCCCATGAGGGAGGTACAATTCTCAAAATTTTCCCGGGGGAGGGGGGCAGAAAAAAAGAAAATGACGTTGAATATTCTTGCTTTTTTCTTCGGTATAGAAATTAGCAATTTCGGGTGACTGGGAAACAGCCCCACACACACAAACACACAACTTTCCTAAAAGCGTTCCTAGTTAGGGCGTGAGGTTGGGGTGCCTGGCACTCCATCTGGTGCTAAGTAAATGGATTTTAATCATGATTTATGAAATGAACAATAGTCAGGTTCAGACAAGGCATAAATTGAGAAGGGCGTGGGCCTATCATTTTAATATCTTGATAATCCTTCAACACACCCAGACTATACAAAGGGTTTCCAGCAGCCAAGTAAGTGATTTGGGGTTAGGAAAATCTGAAAGTGAAGAATGTGACAGGCCTTGGTGGTGGCATCCACGTCACCTTTGGTGACTGCTGGTCACTTGGCTCTGGAAGGCGGCTTTGTGTGTGTGTGTGTGTGTGTGTGTGTGTGTGTGTGTGTGTGTGTGTGTGTTGGTGGAGATGGTGGTGGAGAATGGATTTCTCTGGGGACAAGAGGTGTTTTGTCCAAGCGGGATAGGATGGGAAGTCAAGAGCCAGAAGAGGCGAGTCTCTCTACTGCAAGGATGTGGCAGATGTTGGACAAGGAGATGATTTATGACTCAAATGTCCTCTTTGGCATCTGGCTGCTGGCCCAGAAGAGCGCTTGAAGTGGGAGGAGGAGGAGGACAAAGTTGCTCCATCACTGGAGGATGGTGATATTTACCTTCTATGGGCAAAGTCAAGAGGGAGGGAGGGGAAGGAGGAACCATGCTACTCCGGGCATCTCCTGGAGAGGACAACCTCCTGACGTGGAGAGAAGGATGGTTCAGACAAGGAACCCTGGGACTTGGAAGTTTTTAAGAAGAGATTGGATGACCATTTGCCCGAAATGGTCTAGGGTCTCCTGCCTGAGCAGGGGGTTGGACTAGAAGACCTTCAAGATCCCTTCCGACTCTGTTATTCTATTCTACGATGATGTACGTTTGTTAAAGAGAAGCAATCAAGTTCAGATGATCATTTCTAGCAAAAGGAGCATCAGGTCTTTCCTTCTTCCAAGACAATCAACATTCCAGTCTTTTAAGCGTAGGAGTGGGCAAGCCTGGTATGCAAAGCGGGTCCAGGAAATTAGGATATGCAAACGCTGGTTCGAATGAAGCTTGTTCATGGCTTCATGTCAGCTAAATACAAAAACTGCAGTGGATTAACCACTATTTTCAAACTGCGAGGGGTGGGGGGGGGAAGAACGCTTGGAAATCTTCCTAACGGGAGCGAGCGAGTGCGCGTTCACAGCCAATTATTATTTTAGAAATTATGCGCACATGGAAACATACAAATAAGACGCACGCACGCACACACCGCCAGAACTCATATTTCCCCTTGTGCGGCGTATGCCTTTCCAGTCTGCTGAGATGCCTGTTTGGTTAAATAAAGAATGACAGACTCTAATGCGGATTTCACCGAAAACTGTGAAAGGGAAGTTTTCCAAGGGGAAAAAAAAAAAGCGATGCATGAGGGACCAAGGAGTCTGCTGTAGAAGCACAAATTTCTACTAGATTCGAACAGAACATCCGTTGCTAAGAAAGACAGGCTTTTCTTAGAATAACAGAGCTGGAAGGGACCTTAGAGGTCTTCCAGTCCAGCCCCATGCTCAACAAGTCATAAAAGGGCCAAGTTTGAAGAGTCCCACCCCTGCATTTTGGAAATGCTGATGTGATTATCCCTTCCTTTCAGGAAGCTGGAAGCTGATGGGATTAGGAAGACAAAGACCCCTGAAATCTACATACCCACCATCCGAATACCAAAAGGACACGCTGAGACTCGGGTCAAAGTACACGACACAGGAAATACAAAGCCTCAAACAGGAACAGGAAATGACCTCAAAAGCCCCGGAAGGTATAAAAACCCACCACTCCCAGCAACTTGCGGTCAGCTGCTCCAGAGCTTCGTGCCTTGTGGTTCTGCTCTTCAACAAACCGCAACCTTCTTTCTAAAGCAGTCGCCATTCGGTTTATTCCCGGCTTGGACTGGACCCTGATGAAGATTTTTCTTCCGGCCACAGGTGACTGCCCATCAGGCCGAAATCCCTCTGCTGAAACGCTGGCTTCCCCTCCAGGCTTGGCTTCCCATCGGAGCAAAGACATTTTTTCCCATGGACGGAGAAGGGAAGCCTTTGTCCCACCACCCCGGCTTGCCCAAAAACTCCAGCAAAGGTTAATGGCGCACGAGGGGAAACAAAGATCATCATACACATCCCGCCTCAATGGCTGTTTTCATAAATGTATGAATAATTTAAATTAGGGTGGCTGGAAGTTATTTCTTGGAGGGAGGGAGGGAGGGAGGGCCTCCTCTTTCCCACCCTCCCTCCCAGAGCACCAGAGGGCAGGATAAGAAACAGTGGTTGGAAACCGACCAAAGAGAGAAGCAACCTAGAATTAAGGAGAAACCTCCTGACAGTGAGGACAATTAACCATTTAAAAAAATTCTTTTTTTTAAAAAAAAAGGGGCTTTCTCTCTTCCCTTTCAGGAGGGGGCTGCGCATCTCCCCAAACATCCTATTCCACTCTGATTCCCTTACACACACACACACACACACACACACACACACACACACCCTTCTCCTCTCTTTCTCCTCCCATGTTCCATGCGCTTGGCGCACTGTGGCGAAGCTTTTAGCCGAAGAATGGATGGGGGGTGTGGGGGGGTGTAAGGAGGCTGTTTGTGCTCTGTAAGTACGAATCGTTTGGCCTGTGCGGCTCAGGCACGGACAGAAAGCCGCCTCGTTTGCATAATTATTATTATTTGAGCTGTGTAATTTGACCTCCTGCACGAAATGGCCCGGAGACCCCCGCTTCGTTTGAGACCCAAGTGGAGGAAGCATCTCTGAAGAGGGGGCCGAGGGGTGCAGATCCTATCAGAGGGAGGGTCTCCTGTTTGGGACCTAACCCAAAACGCTCTGCTGGATCCCCCCACCCACTTAGCTCTTTTTCAGGATTAAGGGAGGGGTAGGCGAGACACACAGGCGGAGTTACAAAGATTCTGACACACGGAATCAGGACCGTGGGTAAGTTGTCGCATAGAATGTTTGTTCAAGCCCATAGACAAAAATCTAGCCGACTGACGGTCAGCGCTAAACTAGCGTGAGGTAAGGGACTACCGGAAGCGGCATCCAGGGAGAGAACCGGTTGTCCACCTATTTGAATGCCACCACTGGCCTGGTGTGGCCCCCATCACCTCCTTCTGAAGTCCAGGAGAGATGGTCTCATTCAGTGGGAATCGGGTGGAGAACCGAAAAGGGTTTGGGTAGGTGGATCAACGACGGTCCAGGTTGGGAGGCACCTCGGAGTTCTTCTAGTCCAACCTGGCCTATGAAGGTCTGGCTGAGACTCCTCAACTCAGAGAGTAGGGACCTAGTCAGTTCCTACGAGATGGAGGAGGGGAGGATCACAAACTTCGATGCACCCCCACCCCGACCTCTCAACTCTGCCTTCTAAAGTCCGCCAGGTAAGAGAGAGGGGCCATCTCAGAAACCCAGGCGAGATAATGTGCTTTCAGAGCTTCTGGCTGTAGGGAAGTACATCTTTCAAATCAGCCCCCAGCTCCAGATTCAAACAAAGTAAGCTTTCCTGCCCATTTTCCGCGAGAAAAGCAGCTCAGCCTTCCCTTTATGTGGTGTGAATGGCCTACCTAATTTAGACTGAATTATAGCCTAACCTTCATTTCCCCTCTACTTCTAAGCTCCATTCAGGGGCTTCTGACTTTAGTTAATTCACTAACAATCCCAGCTGGTCCTCATTTTTTTAGGGTATTGTCTGTTCGAGCTGCGGTTTCTATCTTACTCCTATTCCATTCTCCAATTAACCTACTGCCGAGACGGCTTTACCTCTCTCTCTCTTCCCCCCCCCCCCACCTCTCCTTTGCCCATTCCAGCACAGCATTTTTTGCAAAAAAACAAAAAAAAATATCTTTTAACTCTTCTAGGAGATCCCTTCTTATTCTCTCCTCTTCAGCACGGCTGCTTTAAAGGGGTGGGGGGTGGGTGGGGAAAAGCACCCTAAATGTGATCTGGGTTAAAAGTACACGGCAACTGATCTGCCTTTTGGAGCTGTCAAATTCTGCCCATTTCCACCGTCACACACACACACACACACATACACAAACACACACACCCTAAAAAATGCAGGTTTGAAAATTTAAGAGTTGTATTCTGTTTCATCTTGCCACAGTTACATAGTTGAGGCATGATTGATTCATTTTTATGGAGGATTAAGAAAAAAAAGAGGTGAATATCTAGAAAACAAAATATACTTCAGAAGCTGGGAGGGAGGGAGGGAGGAAGGGAGGAGGGAAAGAAGGAGGGAGGGAGGGAGGGAGGGAGGGGGGAGGAAGGATGGATAATGTTCTGTGTCCTTCAAGAATAAATATAGGTACATTCATGTTTCTATTTCTTTTGTTGGATTTGGTTTTTTTGCTTTGGCCAATTGATGTGTAAGTTATGGAATTTCTCTACCGTCAACAATCAACAGAACACAAACAACTACACAACAACAACGACCCATTTCCAAAACAAAAGTTCCAAAATGCTCACCATCCCAACAAAGTCAAATCAGGAGAACAAGTTATTTTTGAAAACAGACCGTGGCAGGGACAGTCTAACTATTTTTGGATGTTTTTCCCCCCCAAAATGTATCTAGAGAATATTTAAACTTGGACTCCTAGGGGGAATTAAACATCCATGCAGTAAATTTCTCAACCCAAGTCCTTCAGTTGTGCAGTCATAACCGAGTCGTTCTAAATGGTGAAGATATTCACCCTTAAGGGTCCTTTGCAGATGTCCTAGATGTCCTACCCCTGCTATAAGGTCTCCTGCCTGAGTAGGGGGTGCAGTAGAGGACCTCCAAGGTTCCTTCCAAGATTGGAAGGAGGAGGAGGAGAAGGGACAAAGGAGAAGAAGAAGAAGAAGAGGAGGAGGAGGAGGAGGAGGAGGAGGAGGAGGAGGAGGAGGAGATCTGGACTTTGAGCATCCTTGCAACCCACAGAAGTCTGCCTTCTGTGGAGCTCTCCCGGGTCCTGAAAACCCTGATCCTACTTTTGCCCAATTGTAGCTAGGCTCAAATTTCTGAATCTGTAAATTAGCCCTCCCTTGTATTTAGGGTTTGCATAACTCTAGCCCTCATGAGCAGCAGGACACCAGGAGAAAGCAAACATCCCCCTTGGGAAAACTTTATAGTAAACCAGGAGGAGCTTTGGGGTCTGTATAGTCCAAATACCTCCGTTCCTCGCTGGGCTTATCCCCCAGATTGGTAACTCATACTAAACCTGCTTTATTTAATCAAGCCAAGTGCAAGATGCTGGCTTCATTACAAGGCTAAACTTTGGTTTGAGAACCCCCAATGGCTGGGTTAACAAATCATCAACATTAACCTGGGCTTTCACCCTCCAAAAGTCAGCCCTGCCTCCGGCATTCGAGCGGAGAAATCCCCTTGTCTATCACCCTTCCCAGTAAGTAAGATAGAGAGGGGGGAAAATAGAAACAGAGCTGGTGAAAGTGTAACAGAGGTTTACTTTGTCGCCCTCCTTTTGTGTGGAAAGAACCAAGCGACCATAATCACGGCGTGTTTTTTTTTCCTGAAAGTGGTTTTTCAAACCCAAGCACTAAGAAAGTCAATATGGTGCAGGGCGCCCATTTGTTTTGATTTATCTCACTAACTTCAATTGACAGTTAATTCATCAGAGGAGGAAAACGCCATTCGAGAGAAAAACACAAATCAAGAAAGATGAAGGGGACCGGGTCGAAAACGTAAGGCTGATAATACAGTTAATAAACTAAAAAGCACATTATCGCCTGAACTCCATCTGCAGTTTTACTGATTATAAATTAAGAGCATAACCATTTTTATATCAACCAGGCTGAAATGCGCTGAACGCCCGTGAAGGACAGTGACCTGTGCAGGCTGAAATGCGTTCGCTCAGGCCGATAGATGTGACGGAGAAGGGAGAGGCCAACAATTTTAAATGCCTAATATAAGAGACCATCTTTTCAGATGCTGGAGCAGAAATTCACAGGCCCAACGGCCAGACGAAAAGAAACTGGGTTTATTTTTTATTGAAGAACAACAACAACAACAAATATCTAAAGCGCAAATAGGACCTGAAGTTATTTACACTTCCTGAAAGTTTGAGACACAGTTCTTAGGCTAAAGCACGTGACAGTGGATTTTGAGGTGTGCACGCTGAAGAAAATGTGTTTGCAAAAGGGAGAGAATACATTTTAAAATATGCACCTACTAGGAACGTCTAAGTGCAAAATGTCTTTTTTTTTAAAAAAAGAAAAGAAATGACAGACTCTCAGGGAGGAACAGATTGAAATGTAAACTGGTAAGAAAAGGTAAAGGTTCCCCCGCACACGCGTGCTAGTCGTTTCCGACGCTAGGGGCCGGTGCTCATCGCCGTTTCAAAGCCGAAGAGCCAGCGCTTGTCCGAGGACGTCTCCGTGGTCATGTGGCCGGCATGACTAGACGCCAAAGGCGCACGGAACGCTGTTACCTTCCCACCGTAGTGGTTCCTATTTTTCTACTTGCGTTTTTACGTGCTTTCGAACTGCTAGGTTGGCAGAAGCTGGGACGCGTAACAGGCGCTCACTCTGCTATGCGGCACTCGGGATTCGACCCGCAAAATTGCCAACCAGAAAAAAAGAGTCCATGCCGAATCCTTAGCAATGAGGCTCAAGGCAAAACATTCAATTTTAACAGGCTAAAGTTGCAAAAGGTGAATTTTTTGCCACCTATGAATATTCTTATTGTTATTCTTATTCTTCGTCTTCTCTGGGGATGACAGAAGTTGAGGCACAATACAAAAAAAGGCCTTCTTAGCATCAGTCTGGTCCTTTGTGGGACTGCTCTGTGAATGCCAAAAACAAACGAGGAGGAGGAGGAGGAGGAGACTATAAGGAGGAGACAAGCAAGAGTGATGGAGGAAAAGAAGGAAAAGGAGGAGGAGGAGACAAGAGGAGTGATAGTGGAAGTGGAGGAAGTGGAGGAGGAGGATAAAAGGAGTGATGGAGGAAGGAGGTGGAGGAGGAGGAGAAGACAAGGAGGAGACAAGCAGGAGTGATGGAGGACAGGAAAGAAGAAGGAAGAGGTGGGGGAAGAGGAAGAGAAAAGGAGGAGTGATGGAAGACAAGAAAGAGAAGGAGGAAGAGACACGAGGAAGGGAGGGCAACAGAACTCGCACGCTCTCTAGGAGAGGAGATTTTGGGGGGCAAGGCCCAGTTTCCTGGGAAACAGACTGGAGGCATCTTGAGAAGAGGGCAGAATGAACACTGTTCTCCTAGGAGCCAAACCCAGATTTGCCCAAATCTGCTCACTTCCTCACTTCCTCACGACTGAAGGGAGAAGGGGCAGGAGAGCCATCGACACGAGAGACCGCCCATTAACTGCTGGGGTCATTCTTTTGAAAAATACCGAATTTCCCCCCCCCCCAAAAAAAGATGGGGAGCCGGTGGAGGCAAACTCCGCCAGCCTTTTATTCCGAAGCTTCTTCGGAGAGGCAATTCAGAGCATCTACCAGCCTACAGACTTTTCAAAGTCCTCAAGAGTGTCATGGAAACGAGGAGAGAGGTTGTATTTTTAACAAACCGCTCTTCTAGAGACATGAGCAAACCTGCCCCCTTCCAGCTAACCACAACACAACCGTGACCCGACAACCTCTTTTTTTTTTCCCTGGCGTGTCCCCATGACTTTGGCCACCCTCTCATCTCCGACCTGGGAGTGAAACAACTGAATAACACAAAGGCAGCGTTCCCCACCGCTGCGGCATCCCCACACTCATGGGATCCCAATTCGGACGCTTGGCAACCGACTCATATTTATGACGGTTGCCATATCCTGGGGGTGTGTGTGTGTGTCACGTGATCCCCTTTGGTGACCTTATGACCAGCAAAGTCAATGGGGGGTGGGAAAGCCGGATTCACTTAAGGACCGTGTGACTCGCTTTAAGAACTGTAGCGAATCCCTTAAGGACGGTGGCGAGAAAAGCTGTAGGATCGCTGAACCGATGTTTCACTTAGCAACAGAAATTTTAGGCTCAGCTGTGATCATAAGCCAAGGACTACCTGTGCTGGAAATTTTTTTTAAAAAAAATCTGGATGTTTGCTAGCACAGCTGAAAGAAGAGAAGAGAAGAGAAGAGAAGAGAAGAGAAGAGAAGAGAAGAGAAGAGAAGAGAAGAGAAGAGAAGAGAAGAGAAGAGAAGCTGGAAGGGACCTCGGAGGTCTTCTAGTCCAGCCCCCTGCTCAAGCAGGAGAACCTCTACCGTCTCAGACAGGTGACTGTCTAGCTTCTTCTTAAAAATCTCCAGTGATGGAGCACCCACGATTTCTGGAGGCGAGCTGTTCTAACCATTCTCTGGGATGCTCAAGCATGTTGGGTTAATTTTGGCAGCTGTGTGCAGACCAGGAAAAACTGGGCGTTATCGCAAATGCCTTGACTGTTTTTTTTTGGGGGGGGCAAAGACAGGGAAAGGGAGGATGAGCAGATGCCAACCCCTTTTGGGCCTGGACTCCGAAGATGCCTCTCGTTTTTCAACCTTGCCTTCCCAAGTTTAAAGGATCCTTAGTTGGGACATGGTCATCTCGCATCCAAGTGAATTGAAAGGGTGCCAGGAGGAAGAGAAAGAAGGAGGGAGGAGAAGGAGGAGGAGAAGGAGGAGGAGGAGGAGGAGGAGGAGGAGGAGGAGGAGGGGATAGAGAGAGGCCAAACCACTTAATCCCTCTCGTTCTTCTTCACGCCATCTGCATAATGTTTGGGAGGCCTTTGGAGAGATTCGAAAGCTGACGAATTAGTCTGGGGCAGAATTAAGGCAGATTCGGCTTGTCAAAGGTCAGCCGGCAACTTTGTTCCGGCGGAGAGTTTATCTCAGCTGCAGCTGCGACGGACAATGGCCAAGAGCTCAAGGGCAGAAATGTTCAACTCTGTCTGATGAAGTGACATTGTGGATAAGGTGGAAGGGAGCTCAGACGGTCTAAGGGGGGGGGAGAGGAGGGAGGTGTGGAAAAAGCAGGTATTTTTCTAAGGGGAGTGAATGGAGAGGATAGGATGACGTGTCCAGTTAAAGCCAAGGTTTTCTTTCCCCAGATATTATCTCAAAGGGGAGAAAGCCACTGCTGGCTAATCGGGGAGAGGGGCGGGGAGGAAAAAAATGAAAGGAAAACTAAGAAAATTAAGCTGCTTCTTTTGCAGAAGATCCATCTTGCACCCTAATCCAGCTGTTTGTTCAGAAGGTTGAGAAAGATACCAGCAAATCAACACACACACACACACACACACACACACACACACACACAATGGTCTCACTTGTCACCCAGGTAGTGGGGATCTTTTGCAAAGGGAGATGGCTTGATGGTTATCAGTCTGGGGATTAATTAAGCTTAACCAGGAACCGCTTCCAAATCCAGGATGTACGGAAGAGAGCAATGGACCCGGGCAGGCTTGTCTCATTTATAGAAAACTTAAGTGCAAGCGCTTGGAGTAAAGCTCAGGAGGAACTGAGTGTTTGAGCGGTCGGCCAGTGGAACAGACCGCCACATGAAATATGAGATTTTTTTTTACCCCTTAAATAGAAGCTGGGTGGCAGGAATTGGGCAGGTTCTTGTTTAACGAAAACCAGGACCAGGGGTGACATGAAAGCACGTCTTCCAATATCTCGGGGGCTGCCACAAAGTAGAGGGGGGGGGTCCACCTATTCTCCAAAGTGCCAGAAGACGGGACTAGAAGCAATGGATGGAAGCTAACCAAGGAGAGAAGCAACCTGGAATTAAGGAGAAACTTCCTAACCGTCAGGACAATTAACCAGTGGAACAGCTTGCCACCAGAAGATGTGAATGCTCCAACACTGGAGGTTTTTCAGAAGAGACCGGACAGCCATTTGTCTGGAATGGTCTAAGCCGGTCTCCTGCTCAGGCAGGGGGTCGGACTAGAAGACCTCCAAGGTCCCTTCCGAGTCTGTTATGCTGTTATCTCTGAAGAGCAGATATTGAATGAGATCATCCTGAAGACTCGCAGAACGGTGGGGACTGAAAGGGCCCCTCTGCAAATCTCCGCACCGTCTTTTTTCTCCCCCTCCTCTGAAAACCACAGCTCTCCTCTAACAGAACAAATTCTAGTGTAGCGCTGGCTTCCCTCTCCTTTGGATTTTCCAACGTGACGAAGCGAATAAAAGATGCCCGCAGGGACCTGGAAACAGGGCTATATTTGCAGGAACGATCTGACGGCATTCCAGCACGAAAATGGCCTGAGACGGGCTCCTATCTTCTTAGGAGGCTTCCCAGAAGACGGGGAGAGACAGAGAGACAGAGAGAGAGAGAGGGAGAGAAAATAAATCCATTTTTCAACCCTTTGGTCACCAGCAAAACTATTCTTGGTTCTCCCCTCTCGATTTGTTTTGAGTGCAGATGATAAAATGCCAGTTCAGAGGCCGGCCTTTCGCGAATGCCTCTCTAAAAAAAAAAAAACACGCAAAGAAAACACCGACTTCCTATTTTCTGCTTGTGAATCAGAGCGCTTCTATTTTGAGAGAATTACAGATGAATTATTACCCCTTATGGAAATAAAGGGAGAGATATCGCCTCGATATTCTCAGTTTCATACTTTGGCTGGCTGGCTGGCTGGCTGGCGGTCTCCGCTCCCCCTCCCCCTCCCCATTCCTTATATACCCATGTTTCCAACCCATTCCTGACATAGCTCTTCTCCGGCCACGTTGGGCTGAAGGTGACCTCATGGCCTGGCTTTCGGACGGAGGGGAAAAGACGCTCGTCTCCTTGGAGTTACTTGGGCGGTGTTTTAAGATGCCCCGAGCTAGAAGGAAAATGGGGGAGGGGGAAAAAGGGGGGAATAGAGGCCACTGCTGCCTTTGGGGAGAGAGGGATGGGAAAGGGACCCCCTTGCCTCGCAAAGCTGAAGCGGGGTTTCTTAAAGCTGGCAACTCGAAGAAGTGTGGATTTCGGCTCCCAGAAGCCCCCAGCCGGCAGTAACCAATGCTACTGACCGAACAGGGTATTTGTAGGCTCGGAGTTGAATTGTGGGGTCCTGGGTGCTCTCTGAGCGTGGCGGTATTCTTGCAGACGTTTCATGACCAAACTGGGTAATAACATCAGTGCTAGAAGGGAGTGGGGTTTGCGAGGAGGAGGAGGAGGAGGACTGTGGGGTCCTTGGTGCTCTCTGAGCTGGGTGATTTTCTTGCAGATGTTTCATGACCCAACTAGGGAACATCATCTGATGGGAAATATTTGGGAGAAAGCTGGTTTGGCTACATTTTTTTTTTAAAAAAATGGACAAGAAAAACATTCTAATTTGAGGAACCTGGGTTCAAACATTTCCATTCTATTAATCAGCTAAGGGTGGGTGGGTGGGTGGGGGCCTTTAATAAGGTCAAACATCTAATGGAAGTGTTTTAATTCGCAGTGGGAGACCCGTTATCAGCTTCTCAATGTACTCAGAAGAACCCTTCAAACGCAGCCCTTTCCAAAACATCCATTCCTCCTCCATTTTTCAAAAGCGCAGGTGACTCCCCTCTGATGCTGAGAAGGGAGAAAAAAAAAGCAGATTTTTCTGCCAATGTTTGTATTGCCCCAAAAATAAAAAATAAAAAAACTGCTGTTAAGAATAGGCCGGAGTTGTTCCGTTTTCCCAAGGATTTTCTCCCGCCTTCGAAGGCCCCAGTTGTATAAGTTCGAAGGCCCTTTGAAAGGCGAGGAAGCAAAAGTAGATGGAAAGAGTAATTGAAATACGGATGGCGAGAAAAATCAATGGTGAGCCTGCACAACTTAGGAGAAATAGCAAGAGACCCCGCTGATTCCTTTGGCGGTTCAGAGTGTGCTTTTTTCCCCCCTCCCTCTCTGATGGGGAAACCTCCCAGGTGTGGGGGCTAATATTTGTCTCCAGGACTCCGTATTCCATTGGCCACTTCCTCTAGCCAAATAAATACAGTGCGATCGTAGGATTTAACCCGGCGTCCTGATCTTCCTACGTGTGGATCTGCGCGAGAGCTGGGAAGGCTTTTTCCTGGTTTGGGGTTTGGTTTTCGGGAAAAAATCCCCCCCCCAGGGCTGCAGAGGGAGCACACAAGGTGATTTATTTCGGGGTGCCGTGACTTGGATGTGTCAGCGAGCAAGGGAGAAATAGTCTCATGCAAAGAAAGGGGGGAAAAATGACTTTGGAGAAATGCAATCCCATCAGGCAGGAGAATTGGAGGGTTAAGGGGGAGTCCCCCTTTTTGAGGGGGTGATGTTTGGATAGAGGGTTGGGGGGTTTTTTTGTCAAGGAAAATAAAAGTTTCAGATGGTAGAACCGGGACGGTTCCTAAACGAAATGGTTTCTGTTTACCACCCGACGAGCATCCTCGCCAAAGACGGCAGCCGATGGTTCTGGTGGAAAAAGCATTGGTTTGAAAGTATATGTTTAAACGGAGGGCCTTAATTTATTTATTTGTTTGTTTTATTAAATTTATATACCGCCCTATTCCCGTAGGACTCAGGGCGGTTTACAGGGAAAATTAAAAGCATAACATACAAAATTTAAAATCAGTTAAAACGATTAATTAATTCAAGTCCCCGAAATTTAAAACTAAAACCCAATTAAAAATGAAAACCCCTCAGTCTGGGCCAGACAGCTCGAAAGAGCCAAGTTTCCAAGCATTTAATTGGACATTAAATGCTTGAAAACACAGAATGTGGGATCATAGGACCTGGAAAGGGCACGCTGGCTGAGGAATTCTGGGAGTTGAAGCCCACAAGTCCTAAAAGGGCCAAGTTTGAAGAACCCTGCTCTCAAAGGAGGCAAATGACCGGCCGGCCGCAAGGAGTATAAACCCCTCCGTTCCCCACCATCCAGTCAGAACTGAAGAAGCTTCTTGGATGGGAAGCAAAAGGTCTTCAAAGGGAAAAGAAGAAAGCCCAGTTGCCTCCTGGGGAAAAAAAAAAAACCTTTGAGACCGCCATCTGACCCCCACACGGTCCATCCATCCCTTCTGCACCTTTCCTGAAGACCCTTTAGCCAGGTTGGATGGGTATTTGAGCAGTTGCTCTTCCAACAGACGGAGAGAGTCCGTCCCACTGAACTTCATGGGGTTTACTCCTGAGTAGAGGTATATAGAGGACAGCTTCCAACATCACAGTCAAAACCAGCTTCTTGCAAACGCAAGAGAGAAGAAAGACTGCTGGTTCCAAAATGCATCTGTTCAATTGGTTGTGAACTGAATGTTGGGAAAATTCAGCGTTCGCCTCCCAGCCTTCTTCTTCTATTATTATTATTATTATTATTATTATTATTATTATTATTGTTGTTGTTGTTGTTGTTGTTGTTGTTGTTGTTGTTGTTGTTATATTATTATTATTATTATTATTATTATTATTATTATTATTATTATTATTAATTATTATTATTATTATTATTTCATTGGTTGGTTCCAGTGCAAAAGTGCCTCGTTTCCAAAGAAAGGAAAACATTGGCCTTCTCTTTGGCCTTCACGGATCCCACTTGGGTCTCGTGGTGTGTTTTGTGAGTAGAAACGGTGGAGCGTGGCAGGGGGGGAGACGAAGTCCAGGAATATGCTTCTAAATGTGATCACCTGCTCTTTAAAAAAGCAAACGAGCATAGAGATGGCTATGAAGCCTCTGTGTGTGTGTGTGTGTGTGTGTGTGAGAGAGAGAGAGAGAGAGAGAGAGAGAGAGAGAGAGAGAGAAGGAACAAGCTCATTTGTTGATCTTTTAATAAATTAATGCTTTATGACTGGCTTTGCCCAGTGCAGGGAGTGTATTGTGGCTAGGAATCGCTGCTCATGGGAACTGTTTTTGCAGAGCGCGCTCCGGTTTCCAAACAGGCTGGCCAGCTCCAGAAGCTGGCTTAGCTTTTCTTGTGTCCCCGGTGACGGTCCCGCAGAGGAGCAACAAGCCGCACACAGAGGCTTCGCTTATTATATTTGAAAGATAAATATTTTCAGAGAGGGAGGAATATAGAGGCTGCTGTGCCGAGGATCAGCTTCCATGTTGATCTCAGCCCAGATGGATGGCCTAGAATTCTAGTAAATGCAAGAAAGGAAGAAAGGAGGGAAGGAAGGAAGGAAGGAAGGAAGGAAGGAAGGAAGGAAGGAAGGAAGGAAGGAAGGAAGGAAGGAAGGAAAGAAAGAAAGAAAGAAAGAAAGAAAGAAAGAAAGAAAGAAAGAAAGAAAAGGAAGGACAGAAGAAGGGAGGGAGGAAGGAAGGAAGGAAGGAAGGAAGGAAAGAAAGAAAGAAAGAAAGAAAGAAAGAAAGAAAGAAAGAAAGAAAGAAAGAAAAAAGAGTGGGAAGAAGGGAGGGAGGGAGGGAGGAAGGAAGGAAGGAAAGGTGGAAAGGTAGATAAGTAGATAGATAAATCTTAGGTTTCTGAGTCTTTCCTCCTCTTTCTAGCTCCCCAACTGACGCCTTGAGTTCCTTCGGAGACGCCTTCCTTCGTTCCGCAAGGAGCTTCCGCAGAGCTCACCAAAAACACACATGGCTTGTGCAAATCCAAGAATTCCAGAATTTCCAAGGCCTTGAGAGGGGGTGAAAGAAGAGAGCAACAAGAAGGGTAGACGTTTCCACCGACCACTCCGGGAGGGGGGGGGGTCTCCCTCAAGCATTCCAGCAAGGAAGAGGTTGGCTGCCAAAGTATGAGCAAGCAGCCAGAACCTCTGAGGTATCTTTGCTCACTGCCGGATTGGGAGAACCGGCCCATGGACCTTGTCCAAGTTCCGGAGGAAAAACATTTGGATTGCATCGATCTAACTTATTTGTCTAGCTAGCCCATCGTCTCTTCACTCGGGGATGGGGGAGAACAGGCAAAACTTGAGGATTGGTTAAAGGTAAAGGTAAAGGTTCCCCCGCACACGTGTGCCAGTCGTTTCTGACTCTAGGGGCCGGTGCTCATCTCCGTTTCAAAGCCAAAGAGCCAGCGCTTGTCCGAGGACGTCTCTGTGGTCATGTGGCCGGCATGACTAGACGCCAAAGGCACACGGAACGCTGTTACCTTCCCACCGGAGCGGTCCCTATTTTTCTACTTGCGTTTTTATGTACTTTCGAACTGCTAGGTTGGCAGAAGCTGGGACGCGTCACAGGCGCTCACTCACAAATTAAGGAGGGCAGAGTGACAGAATCACTGTGTGCAAAAGCCCGTCAAAAAGTGGAAGTCAAGAAGTCAGGAATAGGTCACAAAAAGACCCCTCTTCAAATCCAAGATACGTCACAGCTTTCAGAGGAAATGTCATATTTTACCAAAGTTTTATTGATTCGTTCGAATTTTTTTTAATCCCACTTTTATTACTTCATAAGCAACTCAAGGCAACATCTGGTTCTTGATTTTAAGGTGATAACTGATCATTTGCAACGGCCTTACTGGAGGATGTCTGAATGGGCTAATTTTACACGAATCCAGTTGCCTTTTGAAAAGAGGAGTGGCAAGCACCTTTGGGACAACCATGGCCTGGATAACTAAGAATCTCCAGAGACATAAACCGTTGTTTGCAGCACCATGGAAAGCTCCCTATGAAGAAGACCCAGCATAGAAGAAGGTGAAGATGACTCAAGGTGCTATCAGTTCAGCCCACTTAGATCTGGCCACCCCTGCCTGGCTGAGGAATTCTGGGAGTTGAAGTCCACAAGTCACCCAAGGGCCAAGTTGGAAGACCCCTGGCCTAGGATCTAAGAGTTGCAGGTTGCTGTGCATCTGAAGGACGTCTGACACACGGGTGAAGTGGTAGCCACCACCACAAAGACATATCCTCGCCGTTGCACAATGTGGCACCAACATAACACCCCCTTCTCTCTTTATGGTCTCCCGAAACTCAAGGTCCGTGCTTACGGCAACCTCGCCCTCCACGTCAGAAAATCTTACCTCCCATCCGAAATTGGTCTCCTTCAACGTCGTCCTGGGAAAAGTCAAGTAGGGCCCCAACCTCTCTCCAACTTCCAGCTTCTTTTTGGTCCAAATGCCCAGTCCGGCTCCCGGAACGGAGGATTCCCTCAGTTCAAAGTCAGGCGGGATCGGGATATCATCGGGAATGTAGACAGGGGCCTCGTACGGGGAGCCTTCTTTGGGATTGAAGTCCTCGCCCGTGGGGAAAGGGGAGGGGGGTCCGACACGTATGGGAGACAAGACACTGTCTTCTGTCTCCTCCTCTCCGCTTTCGCCAGCGAGAAGCTCTGCCTCAGTTTCATACATGTTGGTCACAATTTCGTGGTCGCCTTTGAAAGGAAAACACAAGGAAAAAAAAAAGAATTATGAACACCTCTGGTTGAGGTTCTTCACCGGACTTGCCGTACAAGATCCACAGAATTGCGGCTTTACGGAAGTCACCTCCAGAGCCATCTGGTCCAACCCTTTACTCACACCACAGCAACGAGCTGGCCTCCTGTAGAAGGGAGCGGGTTCGAATCCCACATACACCCTATCCCAGCATCCTGGGGGGATGCTCAAATTAGAAAAAGAGAAAGAGAGAGAGAAGAGAGACAGAGAGAGAGAAAGGGAGAGAGAGAGAGAGAAGAGAGAGAGGGAGAAAGAGGGAAAGAGAGAGAAGAGTGAGACACACACACACACACACACACACAAACACACAGACAGAGAGAGAGAGGGGGGAAGAAAGGGGGGGAGGAATGCAATCATAACCCCTTTGCAAACAGACCAGAACGGAGAATTCTTAGGCCCTGTTCTCCATTCAGCACACGAAAGCTTCCATGTTTTTTTTTTTTAAAAAAAGCGAAAAGTCCTGCCGCTAAAACATTTATTTAATTTAGGCGCATTCAGAGGAATAATTATTAGGTTAGAAGTGGGCGTAAGATATTTGGGTTCTTTCTTCCACCGATTTGTCCCTTAGGTTCACAAAAGCCGTTTCTTTCAGGCACAGGCCTTTGGGGAGAAGAGCAGGGGGCGGGGGGGGGGGGGGTTGTCTGCAAGTGAAGAAAAAAAACCCCTCCAGGAGGAAAACGTAGACACACAAATGGGACAGAGGCAAAACAAAAGTAAAATCGCAAGGGGCAATAATTAACTGAATTAGTCCAAGTTGGTGACCACATCAAGTTAGCGGTAATTTGAGTGTGCCCCACTAAGTTGCGGTGGCCTACAGCAGCGAGGAACGTCCAGCGTTCGACAGGACTGGGGCTGAGGTTGGCCCTTTATTGTGACTTTTTTTTCCCCCCCATATAAAGCGCACACCCATGCAGAGTCGGGCTAAATAGCTTTAATATCGGAAAGCCAGCCCCCCCCCCTCCCCAACCTCAGAACAATTAGGAAATTAGCGTGATTATTTTAGCAGGCTGCAAAGGACTGAATTGCAAAGAAAGGTCATTTGTTCAAGAGGTTTAGTTGCTACCCATGTCTGCCTTTTTTTTTAAAAAAAAAAGAACAAGTTGTAGTAGGACAAAAATTAGCAACTGTCTGACAAGGCTGCGAAAGAAGACCACGGTGGGTCTCTTTGGTGTTAAAATGAGGGAGGGAGGAGGCAGAAGAGGAGAAGGAGGAAAGAAGAGAAGGGGAGGAGTAAAAAGAGAGAAGAGGAGGAGGAAGAGAGATGGTGGAGGAGTAAAAGGAGAGGAGAGAAGGAGAAGAAGGAAGAGGGAAGAAGGGGGGAACGAGGAGGAGGAGGAGGAGATGAAGAGGGGGGAGGTCATCTGTGTTCAATGGAGGATTTGCTTTGGGGGGGAGAGAAGAGAGAGAGAGAAGGGAGTGGAAGGGGGGGGCGGGAAAGGAGGCAATCCTGCTTACACAAACATGGCCCCAGAAACGGGCTTTTCAGAAGCATTATTTGCCATAATCCCCCAAATATTTGTGGTTTCAATAAATGTTCGTCCTCTGGGTATTAGCGAACCAAATTATTCCCCACTCTGCCATTAGCCTCTTGTGTGTGTGTGTGCGCGCGTGTGTGTCAAAGGTGCCTCCTTCAAAAGCAACATTTGCCTTGAAAGAGGTTTTTATGAATGGCGGAGGGAGCTAGATAAGCTAGCTAGATAAGCGGGGGGGGGACATGAGAGGAGCCTTCCAATATTGAAGGGGGGGGTGTCCAACCTCTTCCCCAAAGCCCCCGAAGGCGGGACAAGAAGCCACGGATGAAAACTGATCAAGGAGAGAAGCAACCCGGAAGGAAGGAGGAAATTTCCTAACAGTCAGAAGAACAATTAACCGGTGGAACAACTTTGCCTCCTCCGGAGGACGTTGTGAATGCTGACAACGCTGGAGGTTTTTAAGAAGAGACTGGACAGCCATTGGCCCGAAATGGGATGTAGGGTTTCCTGCCTGAGCAGGGGGTCCAACTCAGGCAGGAAACCCTATATACCATTTCAGGCCAATGGCTGTCCAGTCTCTTCTTAAAAACTTCCAGCAGTTGTCAGCATTCACAACTTCTGGAGGCAAGGCATCGGGAAGGCCTTGGCACCAGCCTGGGAGGAAGGCTAGAACGGCAAAAGCACACGATGCCACGGGGCATTAAAAAAAAAACAACGCTGGGAAATTGCAGGATGTCATCCCTCTGGTTATTGATTTTCTTAGTTGCATTTTGTGTCACTCGTCCGTCCCCCCCCCCCCGGTTTGGTCCTTGGGGTGGGGGCAGTCGGGTTTCGGATGAGACTTTTAAGTGTGGTGACATCCCCTCATGTGATGATGCTTTCGTCCCATCCGTGGCGGGACTCCAGGGGCAGAGATCTGGCAGATCAGCAGAGAACGGGATGTTCACAGGGGGAATTAAAAAAAGGAAAGGAGTGGGGGGGGACGGGAAAGGGAGGGTCTTTTTTTTCCTTTTTTTTTTTTTTGCTCAGGGATAAAATAGCAACAGGCTGTGAATCTCTGCCAGCAGAAAACAGAGAGGCAAAATTATCTGGGCAGCCAGGGAGGAAAGCGAAGACGAAGGCAAGGAATGATTTGCAAAGAAATGAAGGCGAAGGAAAATGAAGGCCTTGCGCCAATCAAGGCCGGAATACTCTTATAAGAGGGCAGCAATCTTGTTATCCAACTGTGGGGTTTGGGGGTTGTTGTTTTTTTTGTTTTTTTCTTTTCACTTCTACAGCCAAGAATCAGACAGAAAGCACCTCCAGATCTGCTAGCTGGCCTCTAGGGTGCTGCTTCCTGGCTATTTTTAAAACTCATCGGTCTGAAGGACCCCCTCCCCGATTAATGTGCAGGCTGTGCAATTTGGAGAAGCATTTACCTGCCCCTGTGAAATATTCCACGGAGTTCTAGGCTTAAGAGGAGCAAAAGGAAATCAATCAAGAAGGGAAGGGAAGGGAAGGGAAGGGAAGGGAAGGGAAGGGAAGGGAAGGAAAGAACGGAGGGAGGATGGAGGGAAGGAAGGAAGAAAGGAAGAAGTGAGGAAAGAAGGAATAAACAACTGGATCAAACAGAAAACATAAAGCAGAAGTGAAACCAAAAAAAGCACTCGATATCCAGGTGAAACCCAAATAAATAAAGATGACGACAAACGGAGAAAATGAACGTGCTTAGGGTTTTTTTTTAGTTCTAAAACTGGAAAATGTTAAATTTTAGTGGGTTTCTCCTCTTCTAAAAGCCGCCAGCAACGGGGCTGGCCTAAGCGAGAGCTTGGCGCTCACAAGACAGAGAAACAATTCAGGGGTAAAGAGGAAAAAAAGTTTTATTTTTCTGAAACCCAATTCTAAAACCTCCCGTGCCGTGGGGCAAAAATCAGGCCGCGGCGTTTTAAGGGAGAAAAGAGAGAGAGAGAGACGAGAAATTCCACCGAGAGCTTTAATTTTTCGAAAGACAACATTCAGGTGCTTCCTCATATTAAAAAGTTTTCTGCCAGGGGAACGGGGAGTAGTAAGACCTGTAACAATATTTCAAAGTGTTTCTTAATGCACATTTCCCCCCTTTGTAAAACTAGCAGGGAAGCTGCCTAAATACTTCGCTGTTAAATGGCAGTATTATATTTCTGGTAAAAGTTAAGCGTCAGTCAAGCGTCAAATCTATTTCTACCCGGAAATCTATTAGAATCATTAAGTGGACCTTTAACTGGATATTATTATATATTTTTTTCCCTCCAGCTTTCTTTCAATTTGAACCCCCAGACATGTCAAAGGTGCTTAAACCTGATCGCATTTTAATTCAGCTTAAAAATCTAAACCATTTCCCCCTTCCTTCCCCCATTCAGATTTTGCAAAAGAAATCAGGCTGATGATAAAGGGCTTAGATAAAGCTTCAATGGGTTGCAAAGTACTTGTTACAGATGTACAAGGGAGAATCGGGTTTGCAATTTCCCTTTGATCGGGCCAAAATTCCTGGTCAGTCCTATTTATGCATTTTGTTTAGGGTTGGATCGGATGTCCCGCGCAAACGTGGATGGGAAGATTCAATATTTCCTTTTTTTTTTTTAAGCAGCAAACATGCACTGCTACTTTTTGCAACACGTTTTTGTGTTTTGTTTTTAAAAAAAGCTGGATATATTTTATCAATATAGTCCATTTGGAAGTGCTGAGCTTCCGGTATCTTGAATTTAGGACTCTATATCTTTGATCTGCCTTTCTAAGAAAGCCAACCTCATTCATTCCAGTAATCAGGATTCTCGCCTCTGCCCAAGCCCCAGGTAAGAGGAACTGAGGATTTTATTTTTTAACTCCTCAGACAAAAAGAATAATACAAATGCTTACAAATAAACCATCAAAAATACCCAAACAATATTGGAGGGGGGGAGAAACTGTGTATAGGTTGGAGGGTTTTTGTTTTTTTTTAAAAGGAGAGGGTGGAAGAGGCATAGAGTGGGCTATCTGCAAAATGAAGAGATGCATTAAGAGATCACTAAAAGATGCTATTGGTTCAGCAAGTTTTTATATGCAATGAAGGATTAGTGCTCTAGTCAATGAAAGCTGAGAACTCTTAAAGTCCATGGAAATGGATGGATGAAACAGGTGAGGAAAAAAGAAAAGTCGTCCTAAAAGAGCCAGAATTAATAATAATAATAATAATAATAATAATAATAATAATAATAATAATAATAATAATAATAATAAGAAGAAGAAGAAGAAGAAGAAGAAGAAGAAGAAGAAGAAGAAGAAGAAGAAGAAGAAGAAGAAGTTGTTGAAAGGGACCTTGGCGGTCATCTAGTCCAACCCCCTGATCAGGCAGGAGACCCTATCCCATTTCAGACAAATGGGTGTCCGGTCTCTTCTTAAAAACCTCCAGTGTTGGAGCCTTCACCGCTTCTGGAGGTTTATTAATGCCTTCAGTGGTTCCTGCGGCAGAAGCCAAGCTGTGTCTCCCCTTTTGCAAGTCTTGAGCCGAGTCTTGGCTCAAGTCAAAGAGGGCGAAATGACTTTTCTCCCGCCTTCTGAATTCTCCATGAGTTTCGGGTCCTGAGCAAGCCGGCCAATTTTGCAAAAAAAAAAATAAAAAATAAAAAAAACCTTGCAAAAAAGGTGAGTTTCGCTCCTAGAGGATTTATTAGAAGGGCTGGGATTGGATGGAGCGGACGGTTTTTAAAGGGGCAAAACTGGCAAGCGTGCCATCTCGGGTTCGGCGTGAAGAGGAGGAGAGAGAAGCTGACACGCTGGATTTGTTCAAGTTGCTAGGATATGTGGTGTGTGAGTGCGTTTGTGCGGGCTGTGGGTGTCGCATTATTTTGGCCCAGAATAGCAATGTCCTGTGCCGCAGTTAGAGAAACGTTTCAAGTCAGGAATGACAATCACTTGGGCTGCCAGGCTGGAGAAAGAATTGGGAGGGCAATCCTTGGGGGGGGGAAAAAAGAAAAAAGGAAATTAAAAGAAACTCATTACCAGCTTGGAGGGGAAAAAAAAACCTTTTGAAATGATGCACACAGATACACAGGAGAGAGAGAGAGAGAGAGAGAGAGAAAGAGAGAGAGAGGGAGGAAAAGAAACGGGGGGGGGTGGGAAGCCATCAAACCATTTTGTTTCCTCTGGCAGCTTTGATAATGGGAGGAAAAAGTTTTGAGAATTTTCTTTCAGGTGCCCTTGCAAGGAAATAATAGCAGAGGGGAAGAAAAGAGAGGGCAAACGGGGGGGGGGGGGAGGTGAAATGAGGGAGGGGGCAAAGGAAAGAAGATACACTGAGTCTCAGGTTTAAGGAAATTTCCCAACGGAAGGAAAAGTCTCAAAAGGGGGGGGAGTTGTGTCGCGCTTCCCACAAGAGTCTTCATTAACAGATCACGCAAAAAGATGCCTTTTGTGGGGGGGGGGGAGAAAGAAAGACGAACGCTGGCCCTCCAGATTTCGGGGTGGGAGGGGTGGGGGGGAAGAAAGGAAGAATTAATGTAAGTCTCCCATCCCCAAGAAGGAGGTGGGGGGGGACTTCATTGGCAACCCCGAATCCCTGCCAAGCGCAAAGCCCAAAGTTGTTTTGTGTTACCTTCATTGACATTCCTCTCACACCCCTTTCCCGAGGTGGGGAAACAGGAGTTTTTTTGGCACGGTCGCGGATTAAAACCACCCAAAAAAAAGGGGGCTCGCCAACATGTTACAGATGACCAGGAATAATTGATATTTCCTCGGGGGGTGCCGGGCCAATGTTACACACACACCCCCTCCACGCACGCAACCCCCTCCCAAGGGTTGGGGGAGAAGGCAAGGTCCCCAAATTAAGAGGAGGCCACCCTAGACTTTGCAAAATGAAGAGGGGTGGTGGTGGTTGCAAGAGAAATACTGGAGGGAGGATTGAACCGTGAGGTGGATGTTAAATGCAGTTTTACACACACACACCCCTTTACCCCCCAAAACCCCCACTTGGGAAGGAAACATTTCAACCTGGCAATAGCCAGGAGGCTTTTTCCCCAAACCGTCCCACACAGCCCTTTCCAGGGAGTTCCAAATTCACACACACAAACACACACACACAGAGACGCACACAGCTCTTGGCCTGCATCTTGCTGCAAAACTCTGCAAAAAGGAAGTTTTTTCCCTTGTGGGAGAGGGGGGGGGGAAATCTCCCTTTTGAGACACAAAGTTTTCCTCTTTCTGGGTGGGGAAGCAGGAAAGAGGGCAGCGTTTAGGATCCCAGCCTTGGGAAGAAATTGCTGTATTCCTTTTTTTTCCACACACACCCCTTCCCTGTTTTTCTCATTCTTCTTTTTAAAACAAAACAACAACAACAACAGCAACAACAACAAAAAAACCCTTCCCTGTACCTTTCTCCGTTCATTTAAACTTTCTGCACGGAGGAAAAACAGTGGTGTTAACTAGGTAGGAAATCTAAAATCAATAACTGTATTGGGAGGAAGGAAGGAAGGAAGGAAGGAAGGAAGGAAGGAAGGAAGGAAGGAAGGAAGGAAGGAAGGAAGGAAGGAAGGAATTAAAAGCATGCTGGCTGGGGAATTCTGGGAGAGGGGAGTCCACCCACCTAAAAAAAGGCCAAGTTTGAAAAACACTAGAGCAGATGATGTTTGAGGTTCCTTCCAACTCTAGAGCTGGGTGGCTTGAATTCAAGAACTCATTCTAGGATTCACGCCACACACAACCAACACACACACACACACACACACACACACACACACACGAGCGCTTTGGTTTTAAGCAAAGGAAAAATAATTTCCCGAACTTATCAACCCCATCAGATGCTTTGCAGTTTCAGCTTTAAATCTCCAAAAGGGGGGGGGGAACTAGGTCAACATTCTTTGACCCTTTTCCTTTATGGAAGTGGCAATTTTGATCAACCCTGGTTGGCTTGCGGTGATGATTCTCTGGGAGCCCGACCTGGGCCTTGTGTCAAGTGTTTCTTTTAAAAATTACCAGGCAATTACGGCTTAGGTGGTGGTGGAGGAGGAGGACGCCCGATGGGGCCCTTATTCTAAACAGCTTTATTTATATGCATATTCTTCCAAGAATTTGTCAGCCGCTCTTACATCCTGACTGCTTCAATAGTGACAGGCCGGTTGAAATGGCTAATGAAGCTGCTGTGATTTTGATCAGAAAGGAGGAGAAGAAGAAGGAAAGAAAAAAAATTAATAAAGGGAAAGATGCTGTTTGTCTTTCTCTCTCTTACTCCATCCCTTGGCTAAGATTCATCTCCTCCGGGAGCTAAGGAAAGGAAGCCAAAGGAGGATTGTGGAGCATCCTTCTTTCACACTTTCTTGCCTTCTTCTCCCCACATTTTAAATCATCATTGACTCCTTGCCACAATCCTGGCCTAAGCACTAGCTAAGCTGACAGTGCTCTGGTAACTGGGCTTTTGATTTTCTCCTTAACTATTCATCACTTGGAAACATCTGGGGGAAAATATAGACTCTGGACCTGGTGCCTGATCGCCCTAGGGAGGAAGCCAGTGGATATTAAGCTGTGATCACATTGGAGGAGAGGAGAGGAGGGGAGAAAAGGAGGAAGAGGAGGAGGAGGAGGAGGAGGAGGAGAGGAGGAAGAGGAGAAGGAGCAGGGGAGGAGGGGAAGAGGAAGAGGAGGAAGAGGAGGAAGAAAAGGAGGAAAAGGGAGGGAGGAAGGAAGAGGAGGAAGAGGAGGGGGGAGGAAGGCAGGAGGAGGAAGGGGAGAAGGATTGGATAACCATTTGTCTGAAATGGTCCAGGTTTTCCTGCTCGAATATGGGGTTGGGCTAGAAGACCTCCAAGGTCCCTTCCAGCTCTATTCTGATTGACTGATTGATTGATTGATTGATTGATTGATTGAAATGGCCTAGGGCAGGGGTAGGCAACCTCGGCTCTTTTATGACTCATGGACTTCAACTCCCAGAATTCCTGAGTCAGCTGGCTCAGGAATTCTGGGAGTTGAAGTCCATGAGTCATAAAAGAGCCGAGGTTGCCTACCCCAGGCCTAGGGTCTCCTGCTTGAGCAGGGGGCTGGACTAGAAGACCTCCAAGGTCCCTTCCCACTCTGTTAGCCTGTTATTCAAGTCTGCATACAAGCAGTCCAAGCCTCACAATGGCTCATTTAGTGACTGCTCAAAGTTACAACGGAGGTGAAAAAAGGTGAGTTAGGACAGTCCTTCAACCGTGTGAACGTTGCACCCTCCCCCTGGTCACTGAGGGAACACACACACACACACACACACACACACACACACACACACACACACGCCGCAAACCCATCAAAGGGAAACCGGTCCTCCCCCTCACCGGCCGCTTTCTCCCGCAACTGTCATAAAGATGTTTCGAGTTTGAACTCTCGAATAAAGCGAATTGAATTCCACGAAGGAAGACGGCCCCCCAACCCCTCCACGCGCCCGTTTAGCGGTTTAAAGGGGGGGGGAGGGAGGGAAAAAAAATTCATTAATTTTTATTAACAGGGAGAGCCATTTGTTCCCGGTGACAATATTTGACTTGTCGGAATGATTTTCCAGGTCTGCCACGAGGTGCCTGCTCCTTCCATACATCACTCGATTACTTCGCCAACGGACGGAGTTGCAGTCATTAGCCACTGAATTAATGACGGTGCGGAGCGCGATTAATCACGCTGACAAAAGCCTGAGCCAGCCACTGACCTGCGTGGGGCTTGGCAGACCCGAGGTGAAGAAGAGGGAAGGGGTTTTCTGCCCCCCACCCCACCCCTGCCACCACCCTCGCTGCCAAAAGGGCCACCGTGACTGGCAGGAGAGGGTTCGTTCATTTATTAATTATCTGCAGGGCTTTTTTTCTCATAGAACGCTCAGAACGGAGTTCCGGCACCTTTTTTGGATGGAACCTTGTAGGGTAGGCAAAGTGGGTTGTATGACATGTGTGAGTTCCGGCACCTTTTTCTTTTACAAAAAAAAGCACTGATTATCTGATTTATCTAAAAGGGCCGGAAGAAAGGTTAGCTAGCAGGGCGTGGCGCCAGATTAATTTTTTAAAAAAAGATGTTTGAGATCCTAGAAAGAGCGCAAAGAAGAGCAACAAAGGCGATGAGGGGACTGGAGGCTAAAACAGAGTAGAGTAGGGTAGGGTAGGGTAAGATAGAAAAGGAGAAGAGAAGAGAAGAGAAGAGAAGAGAAGAGAAGAGAAGAGAAGAGAAGAGAAGAGAAGAGAAGAGAAGAGAAGAGAAGAGATGGAATGGAATGGAATGGAATGGAATGGAATGGAATGGAATGGAATGGAATGGAATAGAATAGAATAGAATAGAATAGAATAGAATAGAATAGAATAGAATAGAATAGAATAGAATAGAATAGAATAGAATAGAACAGAACAGAACAGAATAGAATAGAATTCTGCAAGATTTTTTTTCAATTCCTTTTCCAGGCCAGGCCTATTTTCCCCTTTAACTCTGTAGAATAATTCTCTACCTGGTTCTCGTTACTTACTTTTACCACTTTAATTCCTCTTTGTTAAAAAGAGAGAGAGACAGAGAGAGACAGAGAGCCCAAAATTGCTGCAAGGGAAACAGGCTTCAAAAATCCCTGATTTCCTGTTAGCTAACTGGAATCAGCCGAACGGGAGGCCAGAGGCGCTTTCCACTTAATGCTGTTCCTTCGATACGCCAATAAACGAGACTTGAAAAGAGAATTTTTGAAACAGACCTACAGGGAATCCGCACCCTGACGCAGGGGTCCCCAAACCGTGGGCCACAGCCTACTACCGGGCCGTTGCTGCTTGGCCACTGGGCCGCGTGAAGGGATGGCCAGCGCACACACGTGTGTGTGTGTCTGTGCATGTGCCCCCCCCCCTTGTGCTAGGATCTCTGCCCTAAGGTGAACTGGGAAGGGCTGATCCGGCTGTCCCCCCATTGATGGACAAAGGAAAAAGAATGTGTGTGTGGGGGGGTTACGATTCGTGTTTATGACGGTCTTGCAGGGTCCCGGGATCACGTGATCCCCTTAACAACTGCAGGGATTTCACTTCACAACTGTGGCAAGATAAGGTTGTGAAATGGGGCAAACCCCACTGAGCGAATGTCTCACATGGAGAAAGGGCCGGGAAAATAAAGAAGAAAGCCTGTTTAGCAGGGGAAGAAAGATTGGACAGCCTGAAATGGTCCAGGATCTCCTGCTTCAGTAGCAGGTTGGACTAGAAGACCTCCAAGGTCCCTTCGGATTGATTGATTGATTGATTGATTGATTGATTGATTGATATGGTCCAGGGTCTCCTGCTGGAGCAGGGGGTTGGACTAGAAGACCTCTAAGGGCCCTTCCAGCTCTAAGTTGGAGCAAAAGACCAAAGAGATGGGATGTCAAGTGATCTGCTTCCTCCATACCTGACGGAGAGCCCTGGGTCGGCCCCGGGGACAAGCCACAATCTAACTACATGGATGGGGGCTTAATTTGGCGCTCTCCCCCCCCAACACACACACACACACACACTTAAACATCATCTGTTTCCCTTTGCTGTACTCTGCCCCTGTGTGTGCAAATTGGGGATTACCATGTAACCTGATTTGTCAGCCACTGTAATTCCCCCCTCCCCACCCATATGCTTTTCCTTTCGACCCACTTATTTAAATGGCTTCCCCCCCCCTTTTTTTTTTTTGCCTTGCCATTTAACTGGGTTTGTACTTCACCCAGCGGTGCATGTAAAAACAAAAACATTTGTACGTTACCCAGACTTTTCAACTTCGGCTGCTGCTCCCGCACACATTGTTCGTATTAACAGATCTTCCCCTTTGTCTGAGCTAAAGGCCCGCCCGGCCCAACTGCAACAGCTTCATTAACATAAAACCACATGCTAATGGGAAGCAGGGCTGTTTAATGGTTTATTTTCTTATTATCTTACGATATATTTCATCTCTCCTTCCCCGGCTGCCCTCTGCCTCCACTGCTACTACATTCCTTCTTCAATTTCATGGGGTTCCTGCTTCCAATATTAGTCCGGCTCAGTCAGAGATCTGATAGCGAACAGGGCCAAAGGACTTCATTGCTGGTAAAATAAGGGGTCTTTCTTCTTTTTCTCTTTCTTTCTTTCTTTCTTTCTTTCTTTCTTTCTTTCTTTCTTTCTTTCTTTCTTTCTTTCTTTCTTTCTTCCTCCCTCCCTCCCTCCCTTTATTTTTATTCCTCCCTCCCTCCCTTTCTTTTTCTTCCTTCCTTCCTTCCTCCCTCCCTCTCTCCTTTCCTTCTTTTTCTTTCCTTCCTTCCTTCCCAAAAATCTTGGGCCAGTCACTCCCTCTCTGCCCTAAAAAGGAGGCAATGGCAAACCGTTTCTGGAAAACCTGGCCGAGATAAATTGCAGGGACTAGTCCAGGCAGTTGTGATGTCAAAAAGTGACTGGAAGGCGCACAAACACATATTCACATCCCTCCCTCGGCCCAGCCAACCACCTAAAACAAAATCAGCGAACTGTCATTCGGGCAGCTCCCAGGCCTGTGGACTTCAACTCCCAGCATTCCACAGCCAGAGTGGCCCTCGCTTAGGATTCTGAGGGCTGAAGGCCACAACCACAAGCCACGATTCACTTAACAACCGAGTGACTAACTTAACAACTGCAGGTTTTCACTTAACCCCGGGGGGGGGGGGGGCAAGGAAGGCGGTAATATGGGGCAAAACTCATTTAATCACTGTCCCGCTTAGTCGTAAGTACTTCCTCCCCGGACTTGTTTTATCAGGCTGTTCCTTCCCTGTTCCACCAAACTGCAGCCGAGGGAGAGAGTATAAATTTTCTGTTTTCCTGTTCTCTCTTCCCATCTACTTTTCCCTTAGTGTTAATTTAAAAAAAAAAGTTTGCAATCTAAACATTACCAGTTGCTACTGATCTGAAATCCACACCAGGATGCCTTTTGGCTAAATAAGCTTGCAACGAATAAACAAGCCTGCATCCTGCATTGGAGAAGGGGAATTAAAACAATTAAAACAAAAAAAACACACAAAAGAGCTCAAGCTTTAGAGGGCTGGCTTTTTCCATCTTCTTAAAACACACACACACACACACACACAGACAAAGAGAGAGGAAGAGGAAGAGAGAGAGAGAGAAAGAGACAGAGACACAGAGAGAGAGAGAACAAGAAAGAAAGAGACACAGAGAGCGAGGGAGGGAGGGAGAAAGAGAGAAAGAATGAGAGAGGGAGAAAGAAAGAAAGAGAAAGAGAGAATGAGGAGAGAAAGAACTAGAGAAAGAGAAAGAGAGAGAGAGAGAGAGAGAGAAGAAAGAGAGGAGAATGACAGGAGAGAGAGAGAGAGAAAAGAAAGAGAGGAGAATGACAGTACGAGAGAGAGAGAGAGAAAAGAAAGAGAGGAGAATGACAGAACGAGAGAGAGAGAGAAAAGAGAGAGAGAGAGAGAAAAGAATGAGAGAATGACAGAACGAGAGAGAGAGAAAAGAGAGGAGAATGACAGGAGAGAGAGAGAGAGAAAAGAAAGAGAGGAGAATGACAGAACGAGAGAGAGAGAGAGAGAGACAGAGAGAGAGAGAGAGAGAGAGAAAAGAATGAGAGAATGACAGAACGAGAGAGAGAGAAAAGAGAGGAGAATGACAGGAGAGAGAGAGAGAAAAAAAGAGAGGAGAATGACAGAACGAGAGAGAGAGAGAAAGAGAGAGAGAGAGAGAGAGAAAGAGAGAGAGAGAGAGAGAGAGAGAGAGAGAGAGAGAGAGAGAGAGAGAGAGAGAGAGAGAGAGAAGAGAGTCCCAATCTTCCCTGACCATCTTTGTGTAACCTTGTCTCCTTCCCCAACGCCAGCCAGCGTAATGCATTTCTTTAAATTAATAATGCGTAAAAGGAGATTTACGCTGCCTGGCTAAAATATTATGGGGTGCCTTTTTTTTTCTTTCCCCCCCCCCTTTGCTTTTTATTCATGCATTTGTCACTGTAGTCTCTAATGGAGGTGCTGGGCCGAGGGGATAAATAATGAAGAGTCTACCGTAATCTGGAGCCATTTGCAAATTCATCACCGATATTCTTGGGGAAGGTGCGGGAAGGACGATGAAAAATATGCCCCGGCCGCTTATATATGGCATCGATTTGCCCAATCCCATTTATTTAGAGAGCCCCACTCCGAGCTGGGTTCACACGTGAAACGCAGAATAGCTTTTTCCTTCCCTGTCCTGCCTCCCATTCTCCTCGCTCACCTTGCCCAGTTTAAAGTGGGCGGCGATTAATTAATTGGTCGGTTTCCTTCCCAAATTGGGCGGTGGGGGGGGGAGAGAAACTCACTTAACCAATGTCTCGTTTGGCAACGGAAATTTGTGGCTCAGTTGCAGTCCTAAGTTGAGGACTACCTGTATTTTTTTCCCCAGGAGGATTTCTGTGGGAGTAGGACAGGAGACGCAGAGAAAGCCCATTCCAGCTCTTGGTTTCTGGAGCATCTTTCTCAAAATGCACATTTCCCACCCACCCCGGCCCCCATAACTAGACACAAACCAGAAGACGTTTTGCAGGCCAAACCCCATAATTTAGGAGAGTTTTGCTATGCGACTTGCAACGCAAACAATGCATACATTAAGGAAAGCTGCTCACAAAAGGGACTTAGCTGGGGAGGGAGAAGGCTTGATGGGCAGTGCCTTATGGGAGACGGGGTTGGGGGAGTACGTGTGAAACAGTCAGGAAGACAGCCCCGTAGAAAATGGGAAGGAAGAGGCGCTTCTGAAGGGGAGGAGGACACAGCGACACAGAATAACCGCGTTGGAAGGGGGGGCTGGAGGTCTTCTAGACCAACCCCCTGCTCAAACAAACAGCGGACTCTATGCCATTCTAGACAGTCCAGTCTCTTCTTAAAAGCCTCCAGTGATGGAGCACCCACAAGCCCCCAAACTGTTTGTGACGATCCACAACAGTCAGGGAAAGAAATATTTGTTGAGAAACTAGAAAAGTCCAATGCCATTTCCAGCCTCCTTAGCATCTCCTGTATCAACTTCCCTTTTTCCATGAAAGGCTGGCAAATGGGACCATCCAGGATAGGCCAAGCTGAAGTGGATAAATCCATTATATTCCGCTCCTCCCCACTACATTCTATTCTATTCTATTCTATTCTATTCTATTCTATTCTATTCTATTCTATTCTATTCTATTCTATTCTATTCTATTCTATTCTATTCTATTCTATTAATTCTAATTCTAATTCCATTCCATTCCATATTCTATTCTGGATTCAAGGCTATTCTGGATTCTATCCTGTTCTGGAATCTATTCTGGATCCTTCTCCTCTCCTCTGAGTGATAGAGAATCTCCAGGGACATTTAGCCATATAACCGCAACAGAGCATCCCAACAACCCAAGTTTTCTTTTTCCCGGCTAAGCACATTTTGCACGTAGAGCATTAGATCACCCAAGCCTCCGGAAGGCAACAATCTAGTCAGTCCGATGGGCCAGTCAGTTTTATATAAAACCCTTCCCCCCCCCGTCCCCTGCCCCTCCACCGGTTCTTAATTTTGGACCCAGGGGAAAACTGTGCAACCGCACAATTCTGGCGGGTCTTCCTTTTCCCTCTGGTTTAATTCACCCATTTCCTCCAGGGCTTTTAGCAAGGCGTTGTGTTTCTTTTTTTTTTTTTTCAGATGCTGCCATCCTGTAGATCGGTGGCTGCCACGGAGGCCTTGCAAAGAGCCGGGCTCCCAGAGCGGAAACGCCATTTGTATTGAGGAGGAAGGAAAAAGCATAACAGATGGAAGGGCACAGAGTTGGAACAAGTGTGCGGCTCAACAATGCAACAGGTTCCTTTGGCTTGCAAACAAGAGGGGGAAAAAAAGGTGGGGGAGCTGCGAAAATCGGCGCACAATGCTGACAAAAATAACAACAAGAAGAAGAATACTGTGAACCATAAGCGCAACCAGTTTGGGCAGGAAAGATGCTAATCTGGACCCCGTATTCTATTGATCGCCTGATGGGAAGCCAAGATTCGGTCTTTCCCCTCCCTCTCTTTTTTAATTCCCCCCCCCCGTTGGAAAAGCATTGCTTTAAATCTCTCCCACACACACACACACACACACACACACCCGTCGCCCACCGTGATGATAAGAAATAAAGTTTAAAAATGCACAGCTCCAGCAGCAGCAGCAGCAGCAATGATCAAGTTGATCTTCTGAATGAAGGTGCCCCTTGGCTGGCAGTGATTTACATCTGATCTGAATCGGCCACACCGTCTCTGATTTCTGTATAAATATCTGCATTTTTCAACAAATCATTTGCAGTTGCAAGGCGAACCTTTCAGGCCAACTTCTTGGCTCTTTTTTCAATTTTCAGCCGTTGAAGGAGAAAATGTTTGTTTTCGGAAGACGGCTGCTAATAAGTTCGCATTATTGCCCTACTAGTGAATAAAAGGCCATCAAAATAATTGAGACACGTTCCCTTCTGTCCTCTTAGAAAACCTGCAAAGGGATATTCGTTCGTACTCAACTTTTGGGCTGGGTGCCTCCGTCACAAAACCATCCATTTCTGCTTGAAGCCGAGGGAGAAACAAGAAAGGAAATTCCAGACCATAATACTCGTGAAAGAGAGCAATGGCTTGGAATCAGGAAGCCTCCATTGTAGGGGGTCAAGCAAAGGTTGGGAACGGCTTGCCACCGGAAGTTGTGGGTGCTCCATCACTGGAGGTTTTCCAGAAGAGACTGGACAGCCATTTGTCTGGAATGGTCTAGGGCAGGGGTAGGCAACCTCGGCTCTTTTATGACTCATGGACTTCAACTCCCAGAATTCCTGAGCCAGCAGGAATTCTGGGAGTTGAAGTCCATGAGTCATAAAAGAGCCGAGGTTGCCTACCCCTGGTCTAGGGTCTCCTGTTTGAGCAGGGGGTTGGACTAGAAGACTTCCAAGGTCCCTTCCAACCCTATTGTTGTTCTATGTTCTATTCTAAGATGCCTAGTCATCACAAGTTCAGGACCTCCAAGGTCCCTTCTACCCCGTAGGATTCTATGATTCTGAAGTCATCACAAGTTCAGGACCTCCAAGGTCCCTTCTATCTATGATTCCAGAATGTCTAATCATCACAAGATCAGTTCCTCCAAGGTCCCTTCTACCCCGTAGGATTCTATGATTCCAAGATCCGAAGTCATCACAAGTTCAGGACCTCCAAGGTGCCTTCCAGTCTCAGGAGTCTATGATTCAAACTCATCCCAAGTTGGGTACTGAACACTGTCATTGCTTTCATAGTTCAGGGGTGAAATCATGAGATGCCTTGTAAGATTCACCCAATATCTACGTCTCCACTCAACACGACAGATTAGGAAACAGAATCCTACTTAGGTTTTCTACCTTTCCTGCCTAATCCCTGCTCAAGGAAGGGATTGACCAAAAGAAGGTCTCATGAGTCCTCCAAATCAGCAAGTTGCCTTGGCTAGATAGGCGCCCATCTCAATCTGTCTGTCAATCTCACCCCACCCCACCTTCCCAGCAGCGGTTCAGTCATGCTCGTCCCTGGTAAAAGGATAATTAGCCCGTTTCATAACAGGTCTTAATGAAGATTGCCGAGGAAGAAAGCTGGATAGTTTGCCAGCCATTAAGGGAGGTCAAGGGGGTCAATTTATGAACAACTGAGTCACTTTACCTGAGAAAAGCCACTTATGTAACCCGAGAAAATCAGTCTTTTGTCTCTTTATCTGCCCCATTTGTACATTGACATTTAAGTAAAGGTATAATTTATCAGTCAGGAAGGCAAACACAATAATGTAAAACAACAACAAAAGCTAGATCTTTACCGAAGGGAAGGGAAGGGAAGGGAAGGAAGGAATAAGAAAGAAAGAGCGGATCTGGAGAAACGTCTTAAGCTCTCTTTGCTCGTGCCTAATATTTTAATTTCTTTACAAAAAAACCCAGGCCCGTGTTTGCCGAACACTTCTGTGCTCACCGTAGGTGGGAAACTAAAATGCTACTGGTAAAGTCAGCTCTGCTAGCCCAAAGTCTTAATGGAAGTGCTCGTTCTGTTATTAGGAGGAGGAGGAGGAGGAAGAGGAGGAAGAAAAGAAAGAGGGGAGGGGGAGAGGGAGGAGGAGGAGGAGGAGGAGGAAGAGGAGGAAGAAAAGAAAGACGGCCTGACCAATGGTGGGAGGGGGGGGAAACAAAGTCACTTGGAAAACCTGATTTTGCCCTTTCCCTTTCATTCAATTAGCCAAAATAAAGACTCTTCCCAAAGCCCCATTGCCTTTCTTTCCGTCTTCTGTTCTATTCTTTCCACTGAAAACTACGGAGTTGGTTTTTTTTTCATTATTGGTTTGTTTTTTAAATTAAAAAAAAAAAACACCCGTTAAATTAGAATTCAAAATCAACAAGAAACGTCTGAGACGGAGACCAGATCGGATGCCAGTGGGTTGACAGCCGATTTAACCATAACAGATACAGTATGGACTTGGCTTTTTCAGAGATCTTTAAAAGCCTGAACCGTAAGACAAGATATCGGAGCTCTCTTTATTTCCATTTTCTTTTTGCTCACGTCGCTGATTTATTATCTTCACCCCCCAGCCCACTCCTTGGTTCCTTTAGTGATCTTCCGTGTTAGAAAAGGCACTGAAATAAGTGACTTAGGACCGTTTTGCACAGTTAACGACCGCCGCAGCATCCCCCAGGGTCACGTGGTCAAAATTCGGACACTTGGACAACTGAGTCATATTTATGACGGTCGCAGACTCCTGGGGTCACGTAGCCCCCTTTTGCGACCTTCTGACAAGCAAAGTCAACGTGCGAAGCCAGTTTCACTTAATAATCGTCTTACTTACTTAACACATGCAGTGATTCACTTAACAACGGCGGCGGGCCAGGTCGCAAAATGGGGCAAAACTCACTTAACGACCGTCCCACTGAGCGACAGAAATTTGGGCTCCCTTGTGGTTGTCCAAGCCTATGGACACAAAAGCCAGACGTTATGTAAGATAGATAAGGGACCGTGCCTTTTCAGAAATCTCCCCCAAATGAGATGCCCCTCTAATTTTATCTTTTTATCATTAAGGACTCCATTGGAGGCCCAGACCAATATTTCAGGTCTCCGAAAGCAAATTCAGTTCAAGTCTTCGGGATCCAACTGACGGATCGCTTCAGCCAATCAATTAACAACGTCAAATTCAATGCATGGGAATCCATTCGGATCCATTTAAGACACTTTGCGGATACGCCAAGAAGTTCCTGGGACTGAATCAAATGGGAGCCAGGATGGATTTGGGCATCCGAGTCAAATTAAGCCTGGTTCGCCTGCCCTTTTTTTTTTTTAAACTGTGAGTGTAAAACTTACTTTAGGGGGGGGGGGGGAAACTGCTTTTTTAACCCTCGGCTCTATGGAAAACCCTGCAGAAGTTTTTGCCGCTCAGCGGCGTGACTCAAACAGGAAGGGCCCTTCGGTTTTTCCCCCCTCCCTCTCCTATTTTTTCAGAAAGCACTTTTATCCAAACACATATTAATGCAAGAAAAACGGGGGCTGGAAAAAAAATAAACACAGCCCAGCTTTTAGGCAAGCCGGAGAAAAAAGAAAATAAAGTCACGGCCGAGACGCAGCGGATCTGCGCCATTTAAAGCCTCCGCTCTTCTCGCTGCCACGGTGCGGTTTTGCAAAAAAAAAAGCACTTTTTTTTAAAAAAAACTGTAGCATTCCTTCTTGCCGAGAAGGGAAAACCTCTTTTTCTCCTTCTTGTGCCCACTGGTGTACAAACTAGGATCCAGATGGCCTGATCTGGGACCCGCCTTTAAGGCCATTCCTATTTTTTCCAAGAGTCTTGGTGTTTTGGGGTAGATATTTGGTGGAGAGGAGTCAGAAGCTCAAAGTTCCTTGGATAAGTTAGGTCAGGATGCTGGCAACGGCCCAGTTGTGCCACTTTCTGGAGACCAGGCCGGAAATTTGGCTTCCATTAACGGAGGACCGCAAGCATTTTGGTGTCTCGAACCCAGCATCTTAACCTGCCCGCCAGGCAGAAAGCCGAACGTTTTTTTTTAAATTCCCCTGGCTGTCCAAAACGATTCTGCCAAAGCAAATGAAGAATCTGATGCCGGCGAAGCCTCTATTAGCCTTGGCACCCGCAGCTCGCCTCTTCCTCCAGCGTTTAGGCATGGGCTCAAAACCGTGGGAGAGAGGTGGAGGCTTGGCTGAAAGCTTCGCCCGAGACGCTTGGCAGAGGCCCACAACTGTACAGCCTCTGGGTTTTCGACACCGGCCGGGTCACAAGGTGGGTGGCGAGACCACTCAGAAGGGGCGAAACACACACACACACACACACACCAGCAACCTTACAAACCAGGGCTGAGCAAACCAGGATCCTGCTTTGGGATGGGACGGCCTCCTTCCACGTTATCTTAACTTTTTGTATTATTATTTTTTTAAAGCAAAAGAGAACTCTACAAAACACTTTTTCCCCTCTCTCTGAGTGCCCAAAACTGGGACATTCAAGAAGGGGGGGGGGGAATGAGGGGTGTGTGTGTGTGTGGAGGGAGGCAGAAACATCTACAAGCTAAACAGATCTGGCCCAGATCTTGCCCAGAAACTAGCAACATTCATTGTGTTCTGTTGCGCTGCCATGAGGTTTTCAAGTGTGCACTGATCAGGACAACAAGAACAATTACAGGTATGTGTTGTTGTCTGCCTGTCACCGCAATCGCAAAGGGCAACATAGCCCCATTTGTTCAGAGTAGGTCTGGATCTCGTGGCACCCGTGTGCAGAAGCGAAGTATGCCCAGGTTAAATTCATATAATGGATTCAACCTGGGGCTGCCCTTGAAGACTGTTTGGTCTGGAATCTGAGACTCAGAATGCCCCCAGAAACTTGATCCTTTCTTCGGATTGTATTTTTTTTTCTTTTTCGCAAAAAAGATGTTGAGACTGGAAAAAGGATAATCAAAGGCCTGGAGACTGAAACATACAAAGAACGGCTGGAGGGCTTTGGTCTGGCTAATCTAAAGAAAAGAAGAAACAGGGGCGACATGATCTCCTATCTCTTGGGACGTTCGCAGTCGGTGTTGGCAGGGGGGCAGAGGTCGACCGCGAGGTCTCTCATTTGTGGAGTTCCTCAGGGGTCGGTCCTCTCGCCTCTCCTGTTCAACATCTACATGAAGCCGCTGGGTGAGATCATTCGTGGCTTTGGAGTTGGGTATCATCAGTATGCTGATGATACCCAACTTTTCTTTTCGACCCCAAACCACCCCAGTGATGCCCTCAACGTGATGTCCCGTTGCCTGGAGGCGGTTCGGGTCTGGATGGGGAGGAACAGACTCCAGCTCAACCCCGACAAGACTGAGTGGCTTTGCATACCTTCGTCCCGGGTTTACTCGGACATTCCATCTCTAGCTATGGGGGGTGAATCATTACCCCCCGTAGATAGGGCCCGCAACTTGGGGGTCCTCCTAGATTCACGGCTCACCTTGGAAGATCATATAGGAGCCGTGACTAGGGGGGCCTTCGCACAGGTTCGCCTGGTGCGTCAGTTGCGGCCCTATCTTAGCCGGGATGATCTATGCACAGTCACTCATGCGCTCGTGTCCTCTCGTCTGGACTACTGCAACGCTCTCTACATGGGGCTGCCCTTGAGGACCACTCGGAAGCTCCAACTGGTACAGAATGCAGCCGCGAGAGTGGTGTTGGGAGTCTCCCGATACTCCCACGTTACACCTCTGCTCCGTGAGCTGCATTGGTTGCCAGTTGCCTTCCGGGTGAGATTCAAGGTACTGGTAACGGTATTCAAAGCACTCCATGGCATGGGGCCGGAGTACCTCAGGGAACATCTGCTGCCGGCATCAAGTTCCCTGCGCCCTGTGCGTTCCCACAGAGAGGGCCTCCTCAGGGTGCCACCGATCAGAGAATGTCGATTGGTGGCCCCCAGGGGGAGATCCTTCTCTGTGGGCGCTCCGGAGCTGTGGAATCAGCTACCGGTAGAGCTCCGGACGGCGCCCGATCTTCGCTCCTTTCGTCGCGATCTTAAGACATTTCTGTTTGTACAAGCCGGCCTAGCCTGAGGGGGAGTGTTGGGGTTGTTTTATCTCTCGCTTTTTAATTTTTTGGGGGTTTTTAGCGTTGTATTTATATTGTTCTTAACTAGGGCTATTGTTTAATCCTGTTTTAATGTTTGTATTCGCTATTTTATTCTGCCCTGTGAACCGCCCTGAGTCCTCAGGGAGAAGGGCGGTATATAAGTGTTATTAAATTAAATTAAATTAAATTAAATGATAGCAGTGCTCCAGTTGGTGAGGGGATGCCACAAGGAAGAGGGGGGGGGGTCACGTTATTCACCAAAGCACCAGAGGGCAGGACCAGAAACAACGGTTGGAAACTGATCAAAGAGAGAAACGACCTGGAATTGAGGAGAAACTTCCTGACAGTGAGGACAATCAACCAGTGGAACAGCTTGCCACCAGAAGTTGTGGGTGCTCCATCATTGGAGGCTTTTAAGAAGAGACTGGGCAGTCACTTGTCTGAAATGGTCTACGGCTTCCTGCTTGAGCAGGGGGTTGGACTAGAAGACCTCCAAGGTCCCTTTCAGCTCTATTCTATTCTATTCTATTCTATTCTATTCTATTCTATTCTATTCTATTCTAATTCCCTATTCTATTCTATTCTATTCTATTCTATTCTATTCTATTCTATTCTATTCTAATTCCCTATTCTATTCTATTCTATTCTATTCTATTCTATTCTATTCTATTCTATTCTATTCCTATATGTTCTGGCGTAAGCCAATCAGAGACCTGAGTCCACCACTCGGGAAGTGGGCGGGCTCAGATCCAAAGGCCCTCCCCTTTTTCTCTCCAACATCATTCTTTTCTCTTTTCTTTCCTTTTTCTTTTGACCACCGTTTCAACTCGGTCTGAGACAAAAGGCGCCCGACTCCTGACCTGGATCGTAGCCGGGAGATGATATAAAAGCAAGCAAGCACCCCACCCTTCCCGTGTTTATCCACCTGCTGATGGCATCCAGGATTTACCGCCGAGCAAATAAAATAAATAGCTCAGGTATCGACGGATAGCGGAGGTCACGGCTAATTTCAGGTAGCAACGAGGGGGGGGGGAAGCTATCTGCCACCTCTCCGGGTGCACAGCCTGACAAATCAAATATCCACCTTGCAAAGGACAACCTGAACAAGGCCCGGCGGGGGCCTCCCGGGTGTCCAAAGGGCTGGGGAGGACGGCCGAATGAAAAAAAAAGCCCCCACACACCCAACCAAGTCAACAAGAGAGTGGATGATGCCCGAGTCTAGAAAGTCAACAGTCTAGGCCGGGTTGAATGGAGAAGGGAGCACGGCGATTCGTGCCAGGAGCCGAACAAGGGGGAAGATTTCACAAAATCCCCATCGCCATTTCTATGGCTGCCGTCACCTGAGCAATAAAAGCAAACACAGATTTTAGTAGGGGCTGCTTAGCAGGCTGGGCCCTTCTTTTAGGCGCCTTCCGAAAACACACACACACACACACACACACACACACACACACACACGTGCACACAGACAAAAAATTCACGCGCACAAACACAGCCCACCCACTTCGCAAGCGGCTGAATACTGGGGGGGGGGGCTGTCCCTTGTGACTTACAGCCACAACCGAGGCCAAAATATATGGCTGCTTGGTGAGAAATTTGTTTTAAGTCAATTTTGCCCGTTTTGACAACTTTTTTTGCCTAGGTTTGTTAAGTGAATTGTTGCAGTTGGTTCAACGAGCCCCCCCGGTTGCGTGGCCAATCCGGCTTCCCCCACACAAGGTCACAAAAGGGGATCACGTGGCCCCTCCCAAGACACTGCGACCGTTATAAACGTGAGTTGGTGGTCAAGCATCCGAATGCAAATCACGGGGGCCTGGGGATGCGGCAACGGACGCAAGTCCGAAAGACGGTCCTAAGTCCCTTTTTTTCCAGCAATGTTGTTATTTCGAACGAAACGGACTGTTGTAAGCCGTTGGACTGGATGACCTCCAAGGTCCCTTACAATTCTATTCGATTCCATCCCATTCCATTCTATTCTGCATTCTATTCTATAATTCTATTCTGTTCTGTTCTCTTCTGTTCTAAAATCATCCTGGGTGTTTTGCCCTGTGAATTTGGTGGTGATGGAGGGGGAAAAAACCAGATTACAAATAGAATGTATTTTCATAAAGATCCATCTTATCTTTCTTTTTTCCAAAGCAAACCATTTTTATTTTTTTATTATTATTATTTTTTGCAATGGCCTGGTTTTTGTTTTTTTAAATCCCTCTCTTCTTTCTTAGTCTTTAGCACTTTCCAACGCTGTTCCCTCCTCTCCCTTCTGACAGGGATATAAGCGAGCAAGGCAAAAGACGGGAAGGGGTGGGTTTCCTTTGGATTCGAGAGCTTTTATGAGGAAGGGTCCAGGGAATGCAAAGCACCTGGACAGCTCAGCTTCTTTTGCTGGTTGACCATCCACGGGGGAAGATTGCCGGTCCGCCTTGGTGGGACGGAATTATATAATTAAATGGAAACAAGCGAGATAAATTGCACTTTCTTAATTGGGTAATCAGGAGAGTGGAGCAGGCCAAATGACCTCACCGTCTGGGGAGGCCAAGGCGTTGGCTGCTCTGGCTAGTCTCGCTGGGAAATGAGAGCAGAGTGACAGGTCCCTAGCAGGTTTATTCTTAGCCACAAAAGCCAGGCTCTGAAGCCAAGGGACGGGGGGGGGGTCCCCTCGTGGGCTGGCAGGGCTGAGGAAGCAAGGAGGAAGGGACTAGAGAAAGACAGATTTACAGAGTTGGAAGGGACCTTGGAGGTCTTCTAGCCCAACCACCTGCTCAAACAGAAGAACCTAGACCATTTCAATCAATCAATCAATCAGAATAGAACTAGATGGATGGAAGAGGGAGAGAGGGAGGGGGGAAGGAAGGAAGGAAGGAAGGAAGGAAGGAAGGAAGGAAGGAAGGAAGGGAGGGAGGGAGGGAGGGAGGGAGGGAGGGAGGGGAGGAGCAGGATGGTGAGATCCTGGGTGCTCTCTGAGCTTGCTGCTTTTCTTGCAGATGTTTCATTACCAAACTAGGTAACGTCAGCAGTGCCAGATGTTGCTGAAACTGAACCAAAGTCAAGAGCAAAGCCTCCTGGGGAACGGCAGGGACACCCTTCTTGCTTTGCCCTGATGAGAAAGGAACTTTTGCCCATGTGCAGAGTTGCCTCCGGATTACACCAGCCTTTAATCATCTCTGCCCCTCCTTGTCCCCACTTTTGTTCATGGGAGCTGAAAGGGAATATCATCACTTTTCCGTGAGTCAATAAAACTTGACTGGCTGCCCTCTCTCTGCCCCACCACCCCGATAGAAATTAGGCCGGGCGTCTCAGCCTATCTTTGTCCCCAACATACTCAGAAACCAGCCTGTAATGGGCTGGGCAGGGCTGATTAATGGCACGGCTTTGTCTGGCCCAGAAAAATTTCTCTCTGTGTAAAGGGAGGGAAGAGAGAGAGAGAGAGAGAAAGTTAGAAAGTAAAAGCCAGCTTCTAAAGGTAAACTTCAGCATATGGCTTATGTTTTGAAACCTTGCCCGATTTGTAAAGCCGGAGGCACTGAGCTGTGTCGACGTCTAAACTCAACTTGGGTTTCCCAGCTTCCTCCAGAAAGAGGAGAAGCGGGAGGAAAAAAAATAAATCCGTTTTTCTTCCTATTAAATTAATGGGCATTTAGCCTCGGAGTGGAGTTAACTTCCGAAAATTGATGTCAGTTTGGTGTGTTTTTTTCCTGTCTCCACTGCCCAGGTTTACGGCACCGGAAAAGGCATTAACTGCTAACATTCAGAGCAGTCCAGGCCTCGTCCCAGAAAGATTGATCCCATTATCCTATCTTTTCCAAACGGCCTCTACCCAAAGCCCATTCGTCTCAAGCTTCGCATTTAGATTTCAAGCAGACAGGAAACCCGAAACAGGTCTGCAAAATCGAATGAAAAAGCACTGCTCGAGGGCTGCGTCTCTTTGGCGGAATAAAAACATAAAAATGGCACAGGGCAGGAGCTTCTGGGAATCGGGCGAGAAACTGGGCCTCGGGGCTACGAAGGTCACCCGTGGGGTAAATCAGGGGATAATCGCGGGAAGAGCGCGATTCAACTCCTCCAAAGTCAAAGCATCTCGACAGGGAGGGTGCAAAAAAAATAATAATAAAACAAAACAAATGGCGACAGGCCTGCGATAAAGGATTGCGTATAATAGGATTTGTGTTGAAAATATTCTCTCTCTCTCACACACACAGACACACACACATACCAAAAAAACCACAGTGCCAGAATTTCCAAGCAGGCAGCCCCCCACCCCCCCAAAAAAGAGTGCCTTTTTTTGTAGGAAATTTTGAAGGAAACCCTCCCCCCCACAAAAACACACATTCCTGTGTTGGGTCGTCCAATTCCAGTCTGGCTTCACTATTTATCCCACTGATTTTTCCCATCCTGGCATGCCAGGAAGACACACACACACACAAGGGAAGGAGGCACGGGGGGTGTGTGTCAAAGGGCAGCTCTTATTACGATATCTTTGTTGATAACGTATTGTACAATTAGATGCCTTTGACAAATTCCATTAGGAGCTGATCAAATATTTATTGAGGCTCTGGGAAGATGTTGCCCAGCTCCACGCTACCCATTTGTTTTAATGATGTGGGGCTGGAAGAGAAATTCCAAAGCTCAAGAAGAAGCCCTGATTTCTTAATAGCCAGGCTTCCCACCCACCCCTCAAAAAAAAAAAATACCACCCACCCTTTTTTTCCCCCCTCCCTCTCTCTTCCTTATTTCCTTGCTTTGCATTAGGGCTTACAAATTGCCAGCCCGGCTCGTAAATTACCAGACCAGCCAGATGAATACCGTGGCTGAAGCGGAGGCAGATGATATGGTTTCTGCAGAGCATTAATCAAAACTGAAGTAAGGAGAATACTTTTTAAAAAATTGGGCCCTGCATATAAGGAGCAAGGAGCACCCACGTCCGGCTGTTGGGAGGTAGTTGGGGAAAGGGTTGATGGTGACGAGGCCGAGACAACCAACAGAATTTGACTTTTTTATGATTTCACAAATCAACACAGTCTCGTTTCAGAGGGCAAGGATAGGGTGGGTGGGAAATAGACTTCATCCTGGTTTAATTTGTGCTTGTCCAAGAGGAAGAGAGGAGCAAGGCTTTGCAGCCTCACTTAAAATAATAATAATAATAATAATAATAATAATAATAATAATAATAATAATAATAATAAGAAGAAGAAGAAGAAGAAGAAGAAGAAGAAGAAGAAGAAGAAGAAGAAGAAGAAGAAGAAGAAGAATACTACTACACTGGCTTTCCTTGGCGATAACTTTGGAAAAGGGAAAAATGGTCTCTCTCTTTGAGATAAACCTGTTTATTCTCGTTTGATTTTTCACGATGGGGATGGGCTCTGCCAATACCACATTCGAGGTTACGGATGCTTCTTATTGCAATCGGGATTATTGAAAAAGCAAGACATTATTACATGATCTGATCTTGGAAACTGATCAGAGAGAGAAGCAACCTGGAATTAAGGAGAAACTTCCTGACAGTGAGGACAATCAACCTGTGGAACAGCTGGCCACCAGAAATCGTGGGCGCTCCATCCCTGGAGGTTTTTAAGAAGAGACTAGAGACAGTCACTTGTCTGAGACGGTGTAGGTTCTCCTGTTTGAGCAGGGGGTTGGACTAGAAGACCTCCAAGGTCCCTTCCAGATTCTATTCTGATTGATTGATTGATTGATTTCCCTGCAGGAGGGAAAATTTTCACAGGACCCATACTGGCAGGACACACTTCCTGCATGTGGCATTTGGACACTCACCGCTCCCTTTGGCTCGGAGAGGGCGAATCTGGGACATTTGATAGATACCACCCATGCGAGGTAGATCATGAGGAACAGATTTAGAGGCCAACATGATGGCCCCCTTAAGAGGAACACAAAGCACTTCTCTGTTGCCCCCCGGAAAGCTCCTTCATGTGGGCGAGGTAAATCCCAGGGACTAGCCAGGAGCGGCTGAGGGGATTCTAGAGCGTTCCTGAAAACAGGAGCATTTTATTTGCAGGAAGAGAAATAAGAGGAAGGAAGGAATATTAAAGTAAATTTGCCACTTGATTTCTCAAAATATTATTTTTATTAAAAAAAAAAGCAGCGAACATGCTTAAATACTCCTTCTTCCTATAAATAAATATGCAAAATTTTTTAAAAAATGCATTTTCGATGGCCTTGTTGCAAACTCTCAATACAAGAAAAGGGGGAAAGGAAAAGCCAGAGTTGGTTTTCTGGCATCGGAAAGAAGCCAAACTCGGAGCAAATCGCAACTATATATATAAAAAAAAATCCTCGGAAGCTCTCAAACCGAAAGTCCATCAAACAGGACGTACAAATTCTACTTTGCCCGGAGGATGTAGGAGGTACAGTATTAAGAAACAAATAGTAATATGAAGGAAGATGGAACGGTAAAACTATTCCAGAGCTGCTGCACGCTTCACATCCGACACCTACCAACATCTAAGACTGGCTTTGAGCAGAGAGCTGGGTTGAAAAGCTTCGTGGCTCAGTTTTAAATGCCTCCACATCTCCTTTCTCAGATTGGGCCACTTCAAGATTAGGTGGACTTCAACTCCCAGAATTCCTCAGCCAGCCCGCTGACCTTGGCTGGACATCAAGAAGAAATTTCTAGCAGAAGAGGTGGGCTCAGAACGGTCTTGGGAGACGTTTCGGCCAAGGAAGGTTGGAGGACCGTCTGTTGGGGGATGCTGTGTGGAAGGGGTCTTTGAGCTGACCTGGGGCTGGACTAGATGATCTCCGCTAAACTTCAGTTCTCGGATCATCCGTATTTGAGGATCAAGTCTTCCATCTCTCTGCGTGGGTGGCCAGGTCATTTTCCTCTCCACCGGCCACGCAGCCTTCTACTTTCCCCCTTAATGCCACTGCCCGCTTGGCTTTAGTGGTGACAGATAAACCATGTTCCCGGATCCCGCACATGGGGAAAAGACAGCGACATTTGGCGTTGTTGACAGGGAGAATTAGAGGGAAACAAAAGAGGGTCTGTTTGGTCGCCCTCCTTTGCAGGGACTTAAGAACATTTTTCTCATTTTTGAACAGCTAATAGTCTTGCAGAGATGGGGGAGAGACGGAGGGGAATTGTCTAATCTCTTTAAACTTAATCTTTCCCCTAAAAAACTAAAAAGCCCTTGGCTTCAGATGCCCCAGAAAGATCCATATTCTGCTAAAGAACCTAATTAGGCTAAGATTAGAGTACGGCCATAATGCAGGCTTTCACTTCTCTCCTTCTCGGTCTCATGACCTCAGCTGCTTGACCCACCACTTTCTCGGCACTTCTGCAGCCTTACCTGGGAGTAAGGCCCAATGAATAGGCAGCACTCCAGTAAATGGGCTTACGATAGGGAAGGATCTCGGCAGACTTGAACACTGGGCCCTGTCTAACAACGACAACATCCAACGGTGAAAAGAAACGTAAGGTTGTACATTTAGGCCAAGAAAAGCCAAATGCACAGGTAGAGTATAAGTGGGACCTGGCTCAATAGTGGCAACTGTGAGAAGGATCTCGGAGTCCTAGTGGACAGTCACCTAAATAGGAGCCAGCCGTGTGCTGCAGCTGCCAAAAAGCCAACGCAGTCCTAGGCTGCATTAACAGAGGGATAGAATCAAGATCAGGTGAAGTGTTAATGCCACTTTACAACGCGTAGGTAAGGCCACCCTTGGAATACTGCATCCAGTTTAGGTCACCATGATGTAAAAAAGAGGTTGAGACTCTGGAAACAGTGCAGAGAAGAGCAGCAAAGATGATCAGGGGACTGGAAGCTAAAATATATGAAGAACGGTTGCTGGAATTGGGTATGTCTACTTTAATGAAGAGAAGGACCAGGGGTGACTTGATAGCAGTCTTCCAGTATCTCAGGGGCTGCCCCAAAGAAGAGGGAGTCAAGCTATTCTCCAAAGCACCCGAAGGCAGGACAAGAAGCAACGGATGGAAACCAATCAAGGAGAGAAGCAACCTGGAACTAAGGAGAAACTTCCTGACAGTGAGAACAATTAACCAGTGGAACAACCTGCCTCCAGAAGTGGTGAATGCTCCAACACTGGAAGTTTTTAAGAAGAGACTGGACAGCCATTTGTCTGAAATGGTATAGGGTTTCCTGCCTGAGCAGGGGGTTGGACTAGATGACCTCCAAGGTCCCTTCCAATTCTGTTGTTCTGACTTCTGACTTAAATAGTTAAACTTAAGGAGGTAACCACTGTTTAATGCCAGCTCTTTCTTGCAGCCCCAACCTAGAAGGATTGCATTGATTAAAAGTTGAGGTTATGAAAGTGTTTACTCAGATCCTCTATAAACATGGCAGCCTCTATATTAAACCAAGTCATCAGAAGAAACTTGGCAGGTTGAGAAGATGGGTACTAACCAGCCCTGGAAGAACATCCAAATCCGATTTATTATGATTTTTCTTGGGTGAGTTGGCAACAACATACGGGAGTTATCTATGAGGACAACTGATCAATAACTTCTCTCTCTCTCCTCTTCACTCTTCTCCAGTGAAGAACGATAAGCAAGGGGGACTTAATAGTTCTTCTAGTCCAGCTCAAGCGGGACACCCCTAGACCATTTCAGACAAATGATTGTCTAATCTCTTCTTGAAAACTTCCAGTATCTGAGCACCCACCATTTCTAGAGGCAAGTTGTTCTCCTGATTAATTGTCCTCACTGTCAGATTTCTCCTTAGTTCCAGGTTGCTTCTCTCCTTGATTAGTTTCCATCCGTTGCTTCTTCTCCTGCCTTTCTGACGCTTTGGAAAACAAGTTGAAACCCCCCCCCCTCCTCTTTGCAGCAACCTTTCAAATATTGTAGCGCTGCTATCATGTCACACACACACACACATACACACTAGTCCTTCTTTTCATTAAACTAATTAGGATGATTTCATTGAACGGAATCGCTTAACCATCTAATAATTTCGTTAAAATTTAACTTCCGTTTAAACTCACGTCATTAAAAATATATATATATCCCTTGGGTTGAACGCAAAGAGGGCAAGCCAAGGAGGCTGCAGCAAAGCTGATCATTGACACAGATCTCTTGGTCACTAAACAAGAGACCCGGATAAGCAGGTCGTAAAAATAAGCACAGGAACATTCCTCGAGAGAGAATTTCACCAGGACGTTGCCCTTTGGAGGGGAGGGAGGGAGGAAAAAAAAAAAACTTGGCAGGCAAATTCAATTTAATCCAATTGAATAAGAACCAGCAAAGTGTAATGCTGAATGTTGTATTAAGTAGAAAAGAGGGGTCCCCCTCTATCCTAGGGGCCATAACAGAAGGCTTCCTTCCCTTGTTTATTGAGACAGTTTGGAATATTTAAACAGTTGTATATTCAATTATTACGAGGGGGGGGGGATAAATTGCCTGCCTACGGCCAGGGCCAGCCTATTTGATCAATGCACAATCAGATAACGGCTTACTTACACTTACCCCCCCCTCCCCAACACACACACTCAGACCGAGTCTTTAAGTAAAGATCAGCCACTCAAATTTTAATTCCTTTTTGCTAATTAAGCAGGCTGTTAATTGCTCTCAGCGCCTCTAATGCCTTGTCATTATGCTTTTTAACAGGCTGCTTCACATAAGCACTGTACAAACAAAGGCGCCATCAGACGTTTAATGAATTAAGCAAATGCTGGTACTTTTAACAAGGGTGGTGGGGGGAAACCATTGGAATCTTGCCTTCCGCGGAGAGGATTTATTTATTTATTTATTTATTTTAAAAAGATGGATTTCCTCATCCGCGGGGCAAAACAACAGAGAGGCATCGGCAAAAAAACGAATCGCAAGCGCCCCGGCGAAATCAAGCGGAAGGAAATGCCAAGTATAAACTTGATTTTATTTTTATTTAATTTTTTAAGAAAGAAGCTGCAAACTTGTTTTTGTCGAGTTTGGGATGGCTGGAGTAAGAGAGAGAAAAATCAAAGTTATCCTTAAAGAGTCTTTTGAGAAGGCCTTGGGGACTTTCCCTCAAATTGACAGGATTAAAAACCCTTTATAGATTTATTTTATTTTATTTTATTTGGGGGGGGGGCTAGAAAAATGAACTTAGCCTGTGGCTGTTTCACTTTTTTAAAACAAAAAACAAAAAAACACAAAGCCTAAAACTACGCATACACACACACACACACACACACACACAAAAAAGAAGGGGAAGGGGGGGTATTCATAGGCCTTCCGTCTTGGTAAAAAAGCAACATCAATTGAGACTTTGCATGAAACCAAATGCATTTTTCTCTACCTTTCATGTTCTTTGGTTACCTACAAGAGTCGCTGCTGCCTTAATCAGTGCAAACATCCTTATTTAGATATTCTTAACCACAGCTGGATCCGCCCAGGATGTTTAAGGTAGATGCCGCTTCTTCACATTTTCTTGTAAGTCCAAAGATGCATTCTGGCCAAATAAGATCTCCTTGAAGCGTTTGACCCCTTTTGTACCAAGCGTAAAGACGGTCCAAGGATCCATCAATAAAAATTCATCACACATGATGCTATATTTGGCTTGAGGACAGAGAGAGATGCTCGTTTCCATAATTAAGAGTGGTTCACAAATGAAAAGAAACAACGCTATGTGGGGGGAAAAAAACCACCCACAAAATCAACAACCAGCAATTGTCAGAGGAGGCATACAATAATCATGAGATGGGCGGCATATAAATTTAATAAATAAATGTACTTCTGCATCAACCTCTCCCAACTATATGGCTGTAAGACAGCCTGTGCGGACTTCGATTCCCAGAATTCCCCAGTCATCAGGGGTGGACTTCAGCAGGCTGGCTGGGGAATTCTAAGATTTGAAGTCCAGCCAAGTTGCCTAGGTTGAGAAACACAGCCCTAAATATTATATTCATCAAAGCTAATAGTGGATTTTGGTTTTTATACCATACCTGGTATATAGGGTCTCCTGCCTGAGCAGGGGGCTGGACTAGAAGACCTCCAAGGTCCCTTCCGACTCTGTCATTCTATTCTATTCTATTCTATTCTATTCTATTCTATTCTATTCTATTCTATTCTATTCTATTCTATTTTTATTCTACTCTACTCTATTCTTATTTTCTATTCCATATTCTATTCTATTCTATTCTATTCTATTCTATTCTATTCTATTCTATTCTACTCTACTCCACTCTATTCTTATTTTCTATTCCATATTCTAATTCTATTCTATTCTAGCCTAGTCTAGTCTATTCCCTCATCCCTTTCCCTCAGCAGAACGAAACAAGGGTGTGTTCAGCGTCGCCTAGGCACCCCAATATCACAAATAGTTTTAGGACTGTACACCGCCCAGAGTTACCTTGAGGTAAGACGGGCGGTCTATAAATGTTATAAATAAATAAGCCTCCAAAGCAAATGAGCCTCCTTTCCCAAGGACCGGCAGGCTGGAAAAAGCCTCCCTTGATTTATAACGGATTTTAGCTGCATGTTAGCGTCCCTTCCTTTTCAATCACAGGGGGCAGCTTTCAAAAGGGCCCTGGGAAATCAGTTCCCTGTTCCAAGCCACATGTTGGACAGGGGGCTTCCTCCCCTCCTCCTCTCTGCTCTGGATTCACATCTGTTTCTCTGCATTTAAAAAATGTGTTTGTCATTCAGCGCTGCCCCTTTGTCCTAAATACCCTCGCTTTCTCGCCAAGAGCTTTAATTCACTTATTCAATAAGCCGGCCGGGCTGCAGAGAAAGCTTTTGGACTCGACGTTTAAACTTCCAGATGGAAGCTCAAGTTATATCTGGGATAATGTATAACTTATTTACAGAAGGCAACACACACACACACACACACACAAACACACACACACACACACACACACACAAATGTGCAGACGCAAGGCTCAGTCACGCTGCTTGGTCCTGGCCAGTTTCTTCCACAAAACAAGAAAATGCAGGGAAGTCCCTGGCTTATGATGGCAAACTGAGCCCCATTTTGCAACCTTTCCGGCAGAATAGAACAGAATTATAGAATTATAGAATTACAGAATTACAGAATTACAGAATAGAATAGAATAGAATAGAATAGAATAGAATAGAATAGAATAGAATAGAATAGAATAGAATAGAATAGAATAGAGATTAGGAATAGGATAGGATAGGATAGGATAGGATAGGATAGGATAGGATAGGATAGGATAGGATAGGATAGGATAGGATAGGATAACTTTATTGTCACTTTGAGTGTACCCTAATTGGCACACGTTAAAATGAAACTTCGCTGCATTCAGCTCTCAGAGTCACCCCCTCCGATACACACTAGATAACATACGACAATAAATAAATAAACACGGAATTATGCATATGCCCACATATATTGTATGACACAGAGAAACAACACAGTCTGTCTCAAGTTACGTATATATGTGCGAGAAAAACTAATCCTGTCAGTTTACCAGACGGATGGCTTGTACGTTATTACATCAGCCACCCTGGGTATCAAAAAGAGGCAGGTGACTTATTTATTTTATTTTATTTTTTTCCATTGCACCAGCACAGTTCTAGATTCAATTCCGGCATCATAAAGGCGATCATCACCCCAAGAAGGGGAAACTGGCACCGGCAAAATTACTTAATCTGTACCCGCTTATTAATTGCTGTGGCTTCTTGGCTTCCTTCTTCTTCTTCTCCCTTTAAACGAAATGTGAAGAGTCCCCACACTTGGGGCAACATTCTGCACTTGGGATTGATCAGCATCTCGGCTGTGTTGGGTTTTGGTGTTTGTTTTTTAACAACCTGGATTCGAAAAGGCGGCTAGGAAAAGTCAACAAAACAGGTGCTTTTTTTACAGCCACTCGATCTGAAAGGAAGGGACGGCAGGCCCATTTTACGAGCTTGCCGGCTTGTGAACGGCGCCTTTGCCGCCTTGCCGGGTGCGCTTTGGCAAGGAAGAGAGGGCCGGGCATTGAGGGCGACGAAATAAATTGGCACCACGTTAGGAAGTTTCCTCGACAGCTTTTCCTTGGCAGCAGCGTTGAAGTACGTTTGAAAAAAAAAAACCCTTCTAAGTTTAGCTTTCAGCTCAGAAAAATTTTCCAGTGGTCTCCTCTCCCTTTACTAAGCAGCCCAGCCTTGCTTAACTTTTTTCAGGGTCAAGAAAGAGGGTGATTCAGTTGTACTCAGATAACAATTGACAGCAGAAAGTAAGGCTTTCTTCTGAATGTCATAGAGTCATAGGGCTGGAAGTGACCTTGGAGGTCTTCTAGTCCAACCCCCTGCCCAAGGCAGGAGTCCTTATACCACCCTGGTCAAATGGTTGTCTGGACTTTTCTTGAAAACCTCCAGTGATGGAGCACCCACAACCTCTGGAGGCAAGTGGTTCCGCTGGTTAATTGTTCTCACTGTCAGGAAATTTCTCCCTAATTCTAGGCTGCTTCTCTCCTTGAGAAGCTTCCATCCGTCGCTTCTCGTTTTCTGCTCTGGTGCTTTGGAGAACAAGTGGATCCCCTCCCTCCTCTTCAAATGTTGGAAGACAAATGATCCCGTCAGGTCTAGGACACACTCACCGTGGCCAGCTTAACCACGGCCAGCTTGATGTGGCCAGCTTGTCGCCGGGACAAGACTTACATCGATATCGGGGAAAACGGGCGGAACGGGATCGCCAAAGAAAGGATGGATGAAATGTGAATGAGTAAAACTTGAAATAATTTTTAAACTGTTTTAAGTAATTAAACCGAATTCTCGACTTGTCCTGCCGTTGAGTTGCCCAAGACGAGTTTGTCACGCGGTGAGTTAACCACGGCAAGGCAGACGTGGTGAGATGTCCCATGCCATATTATGTTCTCCCCCCCCCCGCCAAATCCTTCTCTTCAATAGGCTGACATACCTAAATTCCTTCAAGTGTTCAGCCCTTATCATCTTTGCTTCTGTTCCCTGCCCTCTGTCCATGGCAGAGGTCCCCAACCTTTTGGGCACTAGGGACCGGTTGCTGGTGGGGGGGTTGAGGACCCCAAGTCTAGGGTCTCAGCAATTTCAGCAAGCCACCTCTGCCTCATGCATAGCGTCAAGATTGCTTCCCACTTCTTCCCACCACCACGACTCTCCAGTTTTTTAAGGGCGTTGCAACATGTGTTCCATCTCCCTTTTTACCGAAACAGCTGGCTGGTTGCAACTGGGGGCAAATGTGTCTCTTTGAAACAGCAGGGTGGAATTTTTAAAAGAGCTTGCCCAAATTTGTTTACCTTCAGCTCATTTTCTGGTAATTAAGGCTCCGCCATGAGCCATTAACGAGGCATCGGTTTTGAGTTTCGAGCTTGCATTAAAATCAGCTCATGGCAGCTTGCTTCTCCAGAAGGAGAAATGTGAGCGACAAAGCTGGCGGACTTGATGGCTGAGAAACGAAGCCAGGTTGGAGAAGGCACTGAGCGATTTGCTACTGGGCGTAGGTGTCTTTGTGTAAGATATTAAGGCAGGGAGGCGCCCAACTTTAAATGTCAAATTGGGGGTGTGGGTGCCATAATCCATATGAACAAAAGAGGGCAGCAAAGGGCCATCTCTTTATATCGCTTCGATACTGTTTGGTGGTTATGCACCTTGCTGCAAAGAAGAGAATAGGAATAGAAGCTGGAAGGGACCCTTGGAGGTCTTCTAGTCCAGCTCCACTGCTGGAGCAGGAGAACCTACACCACCTCAGACAAGTGAATGTCTAGTAGTCTCTTCTTAAAAACCTCCAGTGATGGAGCGCCCACGATTTCTGGAGCCAAGCTGTTCCACCGGTTAATTGTCCTCATTGTCAGGAAGTTTCTCCTTAATTCCCACTACTTCCATGGGAAATTTAATTTCTTTTTAATGATGCTGATTAGCGTACATTTAAAGTGACAATAAAGCTTCTATTCTATTCTATTCTATTCTATTCTATTCTATTCTATTCTATTCTATTCTATTCTAGTCTAGTCTAGTCTATAATTCTATTTTATTCTATTCTTGATTTATTCCATTCCATTCCATTCCATTCCATTCTATTCTATTCTATTCTATTCTATTCTATTCTATTCTATTCTATTCTATTCTATTCTATTCTATTCTATTCTATTCTATTCTATTCTATTCTATTCTATTCTATTCTCTGTTCCACTGATTAATTCTTAGATATTTCTCCTTAGTTCTAGGTTAGTTCTTTCCTTGATTACTTTCCATTTGTTGCTTCATGTCTTGCTCTCTGGTGCTTTGGAGAATAGGTGGACACACACACACCCCTCTTCTTTGGGGCAGCCCCTTAGATGTTGGAAGACTGCTAGCATATCACTGGAGGTTCTTCTTTTCGTTACACAAGACATACCCAATTCCTCCAACCGTTCTTCATATGGTTTATCCTCCAGTCCCCTAATCATCTTTGTCGCTCTTCTCTGCACACTTTCTAGGCCTCAACATGTTGTTTTTTTTGTATCGTGGCATCCAGAACTGAAACACTGGGGCCTGGCTTTGATTCACGGAAAGGAGATCTTCTTTAGATAGAGTATTCCATTGTCTTATGCCTTCCCTATTTTCATTCTTGGTGGGGGTCCGGACAAGTCCCGATGCCCATTAGCGAGCCACAAAAAGACACCGGCAATCCTGTTGCCTTAGGCTTCCTCACCAGGGACTACTCCCTCGCTCGTTTTTTTTGCAGCCTGAGCAGCAAACCAAAATAGAACAGAATAAAATAAAATAAAATATAAATCCCCAGCTGGACAGGAAAGCAACATTATGCAGAAAAAAATAACAGCGGACTCCTCTAAAAAAAACAAATAAATAAATAAAAGAACTCGGCTGCCAAAAATATACGCAAACTTCTCGGGGGGGGGGGAGGAAGAGAACAGAAAACGCCGGCATTATGCGTTTCCAAAGGGGTGAAAGCTGATCGCTTTCTCCCTTCTCTACGGGTGGGGTGGACGATGGGGGGGGCGTTCACCGCATTTGCATTGCCATTAAAGCTTCTTGAAGGCTGACAGCAGCTTTTTTAAAAACACCCCCCCTTCTTTAATCAAATAGACACTTGATTATTCAAGAACACTCTCTCTCTTTTTTTCCCCCCAAAGTCTTTTTCTTTTTCTAGAAAGGAGTCTTTTCTCCCCCTGTGCAATTGAAAGATCAAGCCAGGAGAATGTTCAAGGTAATTAAGAAGGACTCCGAGGAGACCAGCCCATCACGGACTCTCCCGTACAGAGACACAATGGGCCTCCCCTGTGCAAGGCCGGAAGACCTGATGGCATTTTATTTAAAACGTCTATCTTGCCTTGATGTACGGCTCACATTGCGAATCACGAGGAAGACCTATTAGGGCCTAGCATTGCTCTGACAGACACAGCCTGGGATTGCTCCGGCAAAAGGGGAAACAGCGAGAAACTCCTTTGCCCTGGCCACTGAGTGCTCAGCATGCCATCCATCTCTCTTTGAGATAAGGGGGGGGGGGAGGAGGAGGAGGAGGAGGAGGAAGTTTTCTGCTGGAGAATGGGAAAGAAAGAGAGAGAGAGGGAGAGGTGGGAAGGAAGGAAGGAAGGAAGGAAGGAAGGAAGGAAGGAAGGAAGGAAGGAAGGAAGGAAGGAAGGAAGGAAGGAATAGGATGGATGCGTGGATGGGAGGCAGGCAGACATTTACAATTGGTAAGTCAAGGGTTACCGGCAGTGAAATAGGACAAGGTAAGCTGAGACTGACACGTCTTGGTGCTTTTCCCATCTCGCACCTTTCGAGAAGATGAGTAGGCCCTAACAGCAAGGGACGTGGAGTCACAAGGTCTCCAGATGTTGGGAAGGGCCCAGGTGGATTATGGTGAATCCATGCACTGTACTAGAAATCCAGTCAACAGGTTGCAGACGCACCAAGGCCAACGTGTGGGAAAGGTCTTCTGATGATTTGGAAAAAGTGCAGAGAAGAGCAACTGAGATGATTAAAGGCCTGGAGACAAAAAAAAACATAGGGAGAACACCTGCAGGAATGGGGGATGGCCAGTCTGGGGAAAAGAAGGGCCAAGGGGGACGGGATAGCAGTCTTCCAGTATTTGAGGGGCTGCCCCAAAGAAGGAGAGTCAACTTATTTTCCAAAGCCCCTGAAGGCAGGACAAGAAGCAACACATGGGAACTGACCAAGGAGAGAAGCAACCTGGAATTAAGGAGAAAGTTCCTAACAGTGAGGACAATTAACCAGTGGAACAGCTTGCCACCAGAGGTTGTGGGTGCTCCATCCCTGGAGGTTTTTAAGAAGAGATTGGACAGTCACTTGTCTGAAATGCTCTAGGGTCTCCTGTTTGAGCAGGGGGTTGGACTAGAAGACCTCCAAGGTCCCTTCTCGCTCTATTCTGATTGATGTTCCAAATTTGGGGAGGGGGGAGGGAAGAAAACTGAGCCAAGGGAAGAACGCCATCTCCTCGAATCAGGGTTTGTCATCCCCACTTACCCCCCTACCTCGAGGGCCCTTGATGAAAAGTCTGTTTATGGAGTGAGAGAGAGAGAGAAAGAGATGACACTTGGTGCACTAGCTGCGTGTCTGTGTGTGTAGCGAACTATCAGCCACAATCTCTCTTTTGTCTCCCCGAACACTATTCACAAGGTCTGCGGCTCTCTCGGGTTTGAAAAGCGTATCGATCTCTCGGGGTGCAAAGTCCAGCGTTCCATTAGTCCAATCTGTTTTCAAACTGACATAACCTCATCATTTGTCACTGCGGCTTGTCCCGCTGTGTTTGTTTAAGACCGAGACATTGGAGGTGTTTATCTGCGACTTTCCGATCCTGGCTTATGCCTTTTACCTAACAAGGGAGTTTTATGGGGAGGCTGGGGTGTCTCGTCTAACCTTACCCCTCCTTGTCCTTCGCCCCCCGCCCTGTCCTTTATATACGGAGAGATTATGACGGGCCAGAAGGGATTGTGCAGAGATCAGGGTATTTTTATCCGTCGCTATCTGTCCAGGCTGCAACTGGGACATGATTCTCTCCTGAACAACAGAGGAATGGAGGCTTGCGGGGAAAGATTAGGAAGGGAACACAGCTCGCAGCTTGTTCTTGGTGCGCAAAGACAAGACACTAAGTTGTTCGACAGTTGCTCAAACAAACGTGGTGTTTGTGATGGAAGCCAAACATTCATCCACGCCCGTTTTTAACTTGCGACATCCCTTGTTGAAAAATGCAAAAATGGCCCATTTCTCCCCCACACACACCTTTTGGGGAAGGGGGTCCTCAGCTTCTGTCGCCTAAATCAGAGGTCCCTGACCTTTTGGGGCACTGGGGACCGGTTCCGTGGACAGAAGTTTTTCCGCGGACCGGAGGGGGCGTTGTTTTGTGTGTTGCCTGCATCTCGTGGATGGGGCTTTGTTTGTTTGTGCGGACCGGTTGCTGGCGTGCCGCAGACCGGTACCGGTCCACAGGGGACCCTTGCCCTACCGGGGACCCTTGCCCTAAATCTTACAAGCTGACAATCCCTTTGCCCTTTTTTTTTTTATTCCTTCGCTTATGTTCTACGTATCTTAATCGTGTCCAGGTTCGATGGGAGCGCGGCGTAACCAGTCCTTGAAAATGTCTCCATCGTCTAGGTCCTGATTGTCCCAAAGGTGCTTGTTGTTGTTGTCTTTTTTTAAGAGGCCACTGGACTTTCTGGTTTTCTTCTTTGAAGACCTCTCGCTTCTCCTCCGAGAAGCTTCTTCAGCTTCCTGAAGAAGAGCCGAAGAAGCTTCTTGGCTGAGAAGCGAAACTTCTCCAAGGAAAAACAAAGGAACTCCAATGGCCTCTTGCCAAAAAAAAAGCACCCTTGGGACAGTCCTTGAGAAGAAACCGCGGCTGGTGGCAAATTTTGGCCATCGCCCTTCGCATCTGGTGTTTGCCTTTTAGATCATATCACCTCAGTCTCTCCTCTGCTCTGCCAGGGCATTTGCAAGCTCGGCTTAAAGGGATGGTAACTGCCTGCTAGCGCCGAGTTCATCCCGATGCAGGCCTTTAGTGCCACCCAAGCCAGCGTGCGCTACGCAGGTTTGCAATTCATGTCATTTGCGTGCCTGACTCTCGGGCAAGCTTTCGCGTCCCGTGTACACTTCCTGGAGTCGTGTGCTCCGAGGTAGGCAAATCCTACACACTTCGGCGGATGTCGGCATACTCTGCAGTTGTTAAGCGGTCACAGGTGGCCCTTGAAGTACGGTCAGAACGGAGCCCAAAATTGACGTGGCTGGGTGAGAAATGCGCCAATGGAGTTTTGCCCCCTTGGATGGCTTTTCTCGTCCCGTTTGTTACGTGAATCCCTGCGGTCGTTTGAGTTAGGTTCTTGAGCAGCGTCTGGCTCCCCCGTGGACGTTGCTGGTCAGAACGGTCGCAAAAGGGGAGACTGTCGTATGTACGAGCCAGTTGCCAAGCGTTGGAATTTGGAAGAGGCGATCGCGAGGATGCTACAAAAGGTCGTCTCTTTGGAAAACCGTTACAAGTCACATTTTTTGGTGCCTGCCTCACAACACACAAAAGTTATCCCTAAAACATCCTTAAAGCTAAAAGAGGGAAAGTGGGTTGAAGGGAAGGGGTCTCGCTCCCGCTCGCCAAAAGCCTGGATGAAGAAGGAAAAACCGAATTGGACGAAATTGTTTCTCTCCCTGCCTTTAATAGCCTTCTCCCACCCTGATGCCCAGTTTATGCTTCTAAGGCTATAAAGACTCCTGCCAGTCATGTTTGAGCTCTTGATGGGCAAGATGCCAACCTAGATATGGACGAACCAGCCCTGACCGAGATCTTGCTGTACTAGGGGACGGTGGGACCGAGTAAGCTTACGTGGCTTGATAGGAAAAATCAATATTTATTGCTCACTTCTCTTCTTAGTTTCCTGGACTTTACATTGGATTTAATCGGGCTACAAGGGTAGAAAGCACCTTGGACTATACATGCATACATACATACATAAATACATACATACATACATACATAGTGGAAACACACACCAGAAACTGGATTATTTGGAGACAGTTGTGATGGGGAACACTCTTTGCTCAATATCACAGCAAACTCTGCATTAGGCATGTCACATAATACTCTGTTCAATAAAATTTTAAACGCTCTCATTAGCCAACAGAAGTTTATACACCGAAAACAGCTGTACAGCTGTTAAGAATTGACTCTTCCACCTCCCCCCACCCCAGTTTGGTTTTGTGCGCTGCAATCCTACAGCGATCCTAGCCAAGCTGCTGGCGAAGGGGAGGAAGAAAGCTCTTTTTGCAAGGGAAAATTCACACCAGACTCCAGACTCTTTTTGCTGGACTTCAGTTGCACAGATGTTCACCGACTTTGCCTTGCATCGGCTTCTCCCAAGCTTGTTAAAGGAATAGCTTGCTAAAAAATTTTTTTTTTAAAAAAAAAAAAAGTAAAAATAAAGGCAAAAGCTAATGAAGCAACCGGCCCAGAACATCAAGAGAATTGACGAGAAAGTAGAATTAGAAAATGGCAAGAAAAGCAAAGGAAATGCAAAATGAACGTTCGTCCTGCTAGCTGTTATGGCCACACTTTTTTTTCTTCTTCTTCTTCTCTTCCCCGCCCCCCCACCCCCACCCCAAACTATCTGTTTTAGTCTCAGGAACAAGATTTCTGCAATTTCTCGCTCCTTTAATACGATACCCTACGATTTTTTATTTTCATCCCCCCCTTTTAAAAAAAACCAACAACATAGCATAAAGCAATTTTTTTTCCCCACTGCAAATCCAGAAGGGGAAGGATCGGTGGATTCACTTTTTCTTCCCCTTATAAAGGAAATATGCTGAACCCATCTTGGTTCCAAGACTTTTAGGGACCCTTCCGGAAGTGGGGAAAAAGATCAAAAAAAAAAAGGTGGAGGAAGAAATTGAATTCCCCCCCCCCATTTCATAAGCACACAGAGGCCTGGGTAGGTCTCCTCGCCTCCTTCCCTCCCTCCCTCCCTTCCTTTCTTTCTTTTCCTTTCTTTTTTCTTTTTTTATCATTATTGAGTCTTTTCTATTTACTTCCTGCCTCGATAAGATCTTAATCGCAGCCCCCCGAATTATCCCCAATGACATTTATCAACCTTAGTCATCTTTTCTTTGCAAGGCTCTGCCTGACTGGCTAGGCTGTTATCCACCCCTTTCCCCTTTCAATGGAAGTTAATTTCAAGTGCATGATTTATCTCGCTGGGCTAACTGTGTCCCGCCAGCCTCCCTTTTGAAAAGACGGGCCGGGGAGTGAATTATAGCAGCCTTGTCCAGTGATTGCGTTCCAGAGGGAAAGAGAATGGGAAGCCAGTGTGTTGCTCCGATATGGCGCTGGGTCCCTTTCAGCCCGTGAAGAAGGAGAGATTAAATCTGACCAAGGGGGCTGACAAGGGAGGTTTGTCTTGCCAGACAAAAACCCCCAAGGATACCTGAATACAGCAGAGCAGAACTTTATGGGTCTCCCAGATGAGGTCGTATTTACAAGCGATCAGCCGACCCTTCCCTTAACCTCCAATCTCAATTGACATGATCTTAGGGGGCTCTCTCCCCCCCTCCTCAAAAACAAAAAAATCTGGCCCCTGGTCTCCTTTAAAAAAGATAGAGACCCTTTTTTCCAGATTACTATTATTATTATTATTATTATTATTGGTCTCCCCGTGCACGGAGGGCGTGAATGTGTGTCTTGTGTGTGCAAAGCATCGTCTGAAAATGTGCCATTTTTGCACATTTGGTTCTGGCGTGTGTCGTGGGAGCTGCGGTTCGGCTTTGGGGTGACACATGTGTTTGCTCCGGGGGAGGATGAAAACACACACACCCGCACAGAGAGAGAGGCAACGCTGACTTTGAGGCATAATTTCACCGCCAGCCACCCTGGCTTTCATGCCGGCCAGCTGGTGCCATCTGGGCAATAATCGTGATTGCTACTAATAATCGTGGTATTCCACAGAAGGCCTCCCAAGTTGTTGCCTTGCCCACATTCCTCTCTTCCCGGGACAATGACTCAACCAGAGGAGATTTTTAAAATATTGGCTTGCCCCAACGTTGGGAAGGAACAAGCCGGGTTTGCCAGCTGATCGATAAACCAGAGTTTCTTCAAATTCTGCTCGATCGTTCTCAACGAGGCGATCAGGCCTCATCCTTTCTCAGCTCAGATTCAGGCCGGTTTCATTCTCAACTCAACTTTTTTTTTTTTTTTACAAATCAACCCCAATCCTGCCTTTGTCCGAGAAATTGCTCAGGCCGGGGCATCGATGCAAGAAGGGTGCTGATTTCAAATCCTGCCCCAGGAGCTGGCAATTCGGGCGAAAAGCAGCAAGGGGAGAAAAAAAAAAGGGGGCGACGAACGGGGAAGAGCTAATCTCCCAATTGCTTTAAAGCGATGTTTTGCTTTTTTTCCCCCCAATTGGAGCAACTCTAAGGTAGGCGGAGTCCAACTCCCAGAATCCCCCAGCCAGTATTCTGGGGAATTCTGGGAGCTGAAGTCCACCCATCTTAGAGTCGCTAAGGTTGAGAGACGGCTGCTAAAGGAGAGAATGTCAGAAATCACACTGAAGGCACCACACCCTTGTGAGGACGTTCACACCAATCTGATTTCACACACCAACTGAGGCCGCAATCCATCCAGTCAAATTTGCGAGCTGAAGCAGAGCTGAGATGGAGACAGAAGCAAGAGCCTGTCTTGCACAGCCATGCGTCCGGAACGGTATAAGGTGCTCCTCCCAACTCAGTTATCCTGTCCTCGAACAGAAAGGGACCATTAAGTGGGCTGCCACTTTTGAAATCAGCAGGTGAGTGGCAAGTCTTGGAGCTAGAGAAATTTGACTGCGCAGGGCAAAGGTTTTACCAGACACAAAAGCGAGGGCTGCTTTCACTGGCTTCCTTTCCACCGGCCCAGATTTTTGGCAAGTAAATGAGCCCTGTCTCTAAAAAAAGCTAAATGCGCGCTCTTTTTCCCTGCTGTTTAATAATTTTTTTATTTTATTGTCAAGGTTGTCTCGCAGCCCCCTCCCTCGGGAGGTCAAACCTACGTTTGCCCCCAGCTCTCTGGACCGATGTTAAAAAAAGCTGGAGCTTGGCAGACGTTTTAAGAAGTTCAAGCATCTTTTAATAACCTCGTAAGTGGACAGTGTGGTTTGTGTGTGTGTGTTTTCAAAAAAAAATAACAAAATTCCCCAGGGTTAAAGCTATTTGTGAAGGCAGACTATTAGTATAGGGGCCTTGCCAGGCAATTAGCTAAGGACCAACTCAGTAAGAAATGCATTTTTTTTCCCTGTAACTTTTTTTTTTGCCCCTTCTCCTTTCTTTCTTTTTTTTTCCTTTCTTTCACAGAAGGTCCAATATATGTCACGCTAAATATATCCGTTTGCTGGCCTGCATCCTACAGGCCTGGTTTCGTCGGGGATGAGCAAATATTTGAAAAATCTCAAAGCCTTAAAACCGTGTCACATGCGCCCAACTCTTCACAATCTGCCTTACATTTGTTGTTTCTCTTCTTTTTTTTCTTTTTTCTTTTAAAAAAAAGATGAAACAGTGAGTGTGGGAAAAAGCAGCTCGCATTTTTAAAACCAGCCCACCATGGTGGATTATTTTTTTTCTCTCCTCCTTCCCAAAGTGTAGAATTGTAAGGAACAGTGTTCCTCCCAGCGATGCTGTGACATTTTTCTAAAGGCTCTTTTTAAAAAACAAAAAAACAAAAACCAAACACCTCCCTAAAGGCCTTCAAAACCTGCTTCTAAACTCTGGTTTTTAAGGCAAGCGATTACGCAGAGAGTATGTAACCAAAGAGCAGCCGTATGTATCATCGTCCCTTTGATTTAAGCTTAACGGTAAAATTAAGTCGAATCCTATTTGTTTGTTTGTTTACTTATTTAAGCTCGATTCTCTCTGCAGGAAAACTTCCCAGTTGCAAAAAAAAAAGAGAGAAAAGAAACAGAATAGAACAAAACAGTTAAGTTCCTTTGATTCAGAGAAAATGGTTTGTCTTTTGCTTAAAAGTTGATAAACGCTCCTGTATCCTTAGGGAGGATGAGTCAATGTGTTTTTCGCCTATTGTTTAAAATATTAAAAGAAGTACGTATTTCAGGGTTAAAACTGGGACTGGGGCTCTGTTCTGGGCCCAGGGCTCTTCAACATCTTCATCAACGATTTGGACGAGGGGATAGATGGGGAACCCATCAAATTTGCAGACGACACCAAGCCGGCAGGAATAGCCAAGACTCCAGAAGATAGGCTTAAGATACAGGAGGATCTGGACAGACTGGAGCATTGGGCGCTATCTAACAAAATGAAATTCAGTGGTGAAAAAAGTAAGGCTCTACATTTAGGCAGGAAAAATCAAATGCACAGGTATAGCATAGGTGGTACCTTGCTCAATAGTAGTAACTGTGAGAGAGATCTCGGAGTCCTAGTGGACAATCACTTCAATATGAGCCAGCAGTGTGCTGCAGCTGCCAAAAAAGCCAACATAGTGTTAGGCTGCATTAGAATAGGGATAGAATCAAGATCACATGAAGTACTAATACCACTTTACAATGCCTTGGTAAGGCCACACCTGGAATACTGCATCCAGTTTTGGTCACCACGATGTAAAAAAGATGTCAAGACTCTGGAAAGAGTACAGAGAAGAGCAACAAAGATGATTGGGGGAGTGAAGGCTAAAACATATAGGAATTGCTGGAATTGGGTATGTGTAGCTTAATGAAGAGAAGGACCAGGGGGGACATGATAGCAGTCTTCCAGTATCTCAGGGACTGCCCTAAAGAAGAGGGGGTCAAGCTATTCTCCAAAGCACCTGAAGGCAGACAAGAAGCAACGGATGGAAACTTATCAAGGAGAGAAGCAACTTTAAAACTAAGGAGAAACTTCCTGACAGTGAGAACAATTAATGAGTGGAACAACCTGCCTCCAGAAGTTGTGAATTCTCCAAGTTTTTAAGGCGAGATTGGGCAACCATTTGTCTGAGGGTTTCCTGCGTGAGCAGTGGGGGTGGACTAGAAAACCCCCCAGGGTTCCTTCAAACTCTGTTATTCTATCTCAGCCCAGGAGGAGAATGGGGTTGAAGCAACAGGTGTCAAAATCACCCTCGCAGCTCCAAAAAAAAGGGCAAAGGAGACATTCATCGTTGAGGCGGCGGCCTTCTGCTCGTGCTCGAAGCACCGCTGCCTTGACGTACTAAAGGGCAAAGGGAACTCAGCGGGTACCCTGAGGTCCCAACCCTTGGAGAAACGCAGGTGTTGTGGGTTTTTTTTCCCCCATTAGGGATAGGACTACCTCGTCGCTTGCCAGCAAAACGGTGGTGGCTTAGAAGGCGCTGCAGAGGCTTAGCCGTTAATTAGGGTCCGTTTGACCAGCCAGGAATGCTGCCAGGCCCAGCCAGCTGAATTTGTCCCAGGAATGCGCCCAGGGAAAGCCGTGCGGCCTTCCATTCATTGGAGAACAGTCATAAGGCAAGGATTGGTACAAACTTCAGGGGAGCATCTGATCAGACAGCCTGGGAACAAAGCCACCCAAAGGAGCTTGTCGGTTAATCCTTCCGGGCCAGGCTGGGCTGGGGGGGGGATGTGGGGAGAGATCTGACACCAATTTCTCCAACTTGACTAAAGAGCTTTGGATCTGAGGTTGACTCATTCCATTTTTCAAGAATTCCCACCCCCTCCCCCCCGATCTTTCCCTGGTTGGAAAGATGGTGGATCCTGCAGTTGATGAATCCTATCTCCCAGCATTCCTCAATTCTATTTCCCGGCATTCCCCAGCTCTATTTCACGGCATTCCTGAGTTCTGCTTCCCAGCATTCCTCCACCCACAACCGTCTGGCTTCACACCACCGTTAAACCACTGTTGCTTCAACACGATGGCTGCATTCACCTTCCAAGTTTAAACCTTGAGCGTTCTTTGCAAACCTCGCTGAGTGGGATCACAAGCCATGCTAGGGTGTGGCAGGAAAGGTTTGTGCTTTGATTGGACCTGTGCGTCCAGGCACTGTGCCCGAGCCAATTAACCATGGTGACAGAACACCATCATGAGGAATAAATTGTTAACCGTAAATGAATACATTCACGAGAAAAGCCTAAGGTACTCCATCGCTGGAGAGCTTCAAGAAAAGACTTGGACAATCCTTTAGCTGGGAAGCTACAAGATCCCCCGCCTGATGCAGGAGATGACCAGGCTGACTCCAAAGGAGGGGGGTGTCAAAGGCCTCATTAGTCATGAGTCCCTGCGTTCCCACAAAGGATCGAAGTCCAGCCCAGCGTGAATTCCTTCTACTCTTATCCGCCCACTAATTTCTCTTGTCTGTTAGTAGTTCAGATTCTTGCTAAGAACTTGCAATAAACCTTTCATATGCATTTGAACGGTCTGGATCTCCTGATTTTCTGGGCCCTTGTCTCCTTTGGGCAGGGGGTTGGGCTAGAGGACCTCCGAGATCCCTAGGATTCTACGTGGTAGGATGCATAAGCCCAATTATTAGTAGGCCTAAGCCCCCTGCATCACAGAATCACCCCCCCCCCGCTTAACGCTGCCCTGCGCAGATCCCTCCAGAAAGGGCGGACCGGGGTTTGGCTGTCTCAGAAGCCATTTGCTCTCAGGGTCCCCAAATTAGCCGTGCTGGAGAAACGTGACACATGACCCCAGAGGTGCTTTTCTCTTTGACAGCCTGCCCCCTTTTTCCTCCCGAGCAATTTAAACATCGATTTGGTGGGCAATGCGCCCCCCCATCTGCCATCGCAGCGTTTTGAAAGAGCAACATCGAACAAGGTGGGGTGGAGGAAAAAAGAGGGGGGTGGAGAAAGAGGGAAACTTGGGCGTGCATAATTTATCGGCCTTTCTTACGCCCAAATTTGATAGCGGTGTTTGACTACTGCTCTTTTTTTTAAAAAATGAAATAAATAACACGTGGTGTGCCACGAAGCACATCAATTGCAAGGGGGTTTCTGTGTGTGCGTGCGCGTGAGTGCATGCGTACTCCACACCATGACATTCACTATAAGTCGCAGCAGGCCAGGGACTCAACGGGAATTAACAATTCATCAAGGACCAAATGATTCTAATGTTATCAACACATCTTTTCCCCACCACCACCCCTTTGGCACATGAACGCAACCGACTTATGAAGAGGGAGCGCAATCTACTGGGTGATTTCTCGGCCTTTGTTGCCGAAAGCTACCACGTTTTGATGTACAAAGACTCACGCCATTAAGCCGCAGGATGGAAATGTCCCGTGGGTTTGCCGAGTTGCATCGCCTGTTATTCCCTTTTTATTTTTTTGTACAAATAACAATAATAATAAAAATAAAATAAACTTGGAAAGTAGGGACCACAAGGTTGTTTTAAAGTGCATTCTGGAGGAGGAGGAGGAGGAGGAGGAGGAGGAGGAGGAGGAAGAGGAAGAAGAAGTTCTTCACTACTAGCTGTTTTATGACGGAATGAGTATCTTTTATCTGCTACCTGCCTTGTCTCTTTCAGACAATCTTCAGCTAATTATATCGTCAGCAGGTATAACCCACTTATTGCAAGAAAAAAAACACCCAGTTGATTTCAATGACTGAGCAGGCGAGAACAGCCCTATTTACACTGCTATGTGATCTGGAAACATCTCTCTGTCCCCGGGGAAAGGGTGGGTCTTCCTCACCCATTTTCTCTTTCCAAAACCTAAAAGGTGGGGGGGAAAAACCTGGCTTAATTCAACGCACTAAATCCCAAGCAAAATTGTTCAGGGATTTGGGCTTATGGTTTTTTGTTCCCGCAAAAGTTTGGTCCAATGCAATAAAACTGCTCTTTTTGTCTTTTTTTTTTAAAAAAAAAACCGTGATTTTGTTTTGGGCTGCCTGTTTCCCCCCCCCCCTTTAATTTCTGCCAAGAGAGTGAATAGCTTAGGGAGGCGGGGCTTTGGAGAAGGTAGGTGGGGCTTCGGGAATAAGAGGTGGAGCCTCAGAATCACCGCAAGGAAAGAGAAGGGAAGCTAATTAATTAATTAGAGGGCAGAAGATGGGACTCCCGGGTGATGACCTAGTGGAAATGGATGGATTGAATCAAGCAGAAATTAATCTGTCTTCTCCTGATATCATACATCTTCTGCCTGCCCCCCGCCCGTCCCCAAAATGTGATTCAAGAGCGGGGGGGGGAAGAAAAGCTGATATTCTGAAACCTGATTCTCAGATGGAGCCGGGCCAAACTTAACTTTTGACATGCACACAATGCTTCCTTTCTGTTCCTTGCTGCAAATTTTATTTCCTGACAAAACTGGCGGGCTGATGCAAGGACACACCGAAAGCATTTCGCCGTTGGAAAAATGAAAATCAAGCAAACACGCCCCCTCCCCGCAAAAAAAAAAAATCAACCGAATCGCTTGGATTTATTTGCCGAGGTGTCAGCGGCAAACTCGGGACCAAAACTGGAAGGGTTGAGAGGGTCCTGCGAATGCAAAATCCTTCTCCGTCGGGCACGTTCCTTAATCTCAGTTCTAGCAACTCTGCCCTTGCTTTTAGAGGAGGTGGGTGTCTTCAAAGCCGTGGTTTGTTGAGATGGTGTGATAAGCCACAATACCCTGGGCTTTGTACGGGATGCCACCTTACGAAGGCTGGCTTTAACCTTCCCACAATCCCAAAAGCAGACGACTTACGTGAGGCCAATGAGCCTGAACGGAAAGGAGCGTGAATTTGGTCTGAACGTCTACTTGTTCCAATATTTGAGGGGCTGTCCCAAAGAAGAGGGGGGGGTCCACCTGTTCTCCAAAGCCCCTGAGGACAGGACAAGAAGCAAAGGATGGAAACTCATCAAGGAGAGAAGTGATTTGGAACGAAGGAGGAATTGCCTGACATTGAGGACAATCAACCAGTGGAACGGCTTGCCACCAGAATTTGTGGGTGCTCCATCACTGGAGGTTTTTAAGGAGGAGACTGGACAGCCACCTGTCTGGAATGATATGGGGGTCTCCTGCCTGAGCAGGGGGTTGGACTAGAAGACCTCCAGGGTCCCTTCCAGCTCCGTTATTCTCTTATTCAAACCAAGGCTGACCACCTCAAATTAAAATTTTGAAGGGCACCGAATGCTTGGGCCGGAAAGGTCGAATCAGTAGCCTTTTAAGCCCTATTTCTTGGACGCTTTTGCCCTCCGTTTTTCTCATGCCCGCTGCCTGCCGCGTAGAACTTTTGGGTGATGAGGTATTTTTAGACAGTAAGTCATGAAATCAGCTCAGTGCTGGGAGTCTGGCAGCAGGAGCTTGATAGGAGAAAGTGACTTTTAAGGTATCCGGTTGTTGCTTTGGGGACTTGAGTAATTTCCCAGTATTGTTGCACCGGGATTAAAAAGAAGAAAAGCAGCTGATACAAGGAGATAAATACACCACCCTTTCCCCCCCCCTGCCGCCCCCAATACGTGTGAATGCATGGCCCTAGCTCAAAAAACAACTAGAATGTATGGAGCTGATTTTCCCAATTTAAGCCCAAAAGAGAGCTTATAGCAGCGTTTCCCAACCTTAGGAACTTGAAGATGCGTGGACTTCAACTCCCAGAATTCCCCAGCCAGCTGGCTGGGGAATTCTGGGAGTTGAAGTCCACGCATCTTCAAGTTCCTAAGGTTGGGAAACACTGGCTTATAGCATTGACGTAACACGGGTGAGTTTCACCAGGAGGATCCCCCACCCAGCCCAGTAGAGAATGGATGTTTGATGGAAGAAGAAGAAGAAAAAAAAAGCAGAAATCCAGACGTGGGGAGGGGGAAGAAGTCCCACTGAATTACCAGGCCATTTTTCCACAGTCTTCTGGAGGAAATGAAGAATTGTTCAATGGCAATCGGTGGCGAGGATGCTAGCCTCCTCCCCGGCTATCCTCTGGCTCTGCGTCCCTTTTTATCTGCATCGGCCTCATCCAAAACAGGGAGGTTAACCGTGAACCTGTCAGCCCAAATTCTGAAAGGGGACATTTCTATCCCCCTTAATCCTTTTCCTTGTCTGTCAAGGGGATCTCAGCTCTCAGCTGATGACTCATTCCCTGGCCAAAGGGCAAGGACTGCTGCTGCTATAGCTTTTCCCTCTTTCTCCTTCTTATCCTTCTTCTCTTCCTCCTTCTCCTTCTTCTCCCTTCTCCTCTTCCTCCTTCTCCTCTTCCTCCTCCTCTTTCTTCGTCTTTCTCCTCCTCCTCCTCCCCCCCCCACATATAACTTAGGCTATTTATTTTAATATTAGAGATTGTCTCGCTGCAATAAAAAAGGCTAATTTGCTGATTAGTTTTCCACCATCGTCTATCTTATGTGGGTCAAATAACTGCTGCCTATCTCTGGTCTAAGGCCGGGCCCAACATCTGGAGACTGACTATCTATCTATCTATCATCTATCTATCTATCTATCTATCTATCTATCTATCTATCTATCCACACACACACACACACACACACACACAGGCTTCAAGATTTGCACCTCGTCCCTTACTCCTCCCCCCAAGCCTGTCTCCCTTGTTTGTGAAGGTGGCCAGAACAGGAACTCACTTAAAAAAAAAATGTGCTCAACACTTGTGTCCTAACAGCCCATTCAAGATAGATAAGCCCCTTTAGAAATGAAAGGGAATTTAATTCAGTGTTTGAGTGACAGAAGGAAGATTTATCCACCGGCCAGACAATACAGCTTTTGCAGCTTTAATCTACGCCAGACAATGGGCCGTTTCTCCGGCCTTGTCTTGAGCTTTTCCCACGATGGTCAATGATTAAGCAGGTCCTTCATTGGCCTGAAGCCACCATCTCCCCTTGAAGAGGGCTTGCGCCCATAGTCAAGGATGAGGAGAAGAGAGAAGATGGATGGCTGTGCCTGAGAGAGAGAGAGAGGGAGGGAGGGAGGGAGAAAGAGGAAGGAAGGAAGGAAGGAAGGAAGGAAGGGAAATACAGAGACAGAGAGAGATGTTCCTCAGTCCAAAGACGAAGCCAACTTGATCTTGAAAAGGAGAGGAAGTGGGGAGGGGAGGGGTGGACCTCCCCCTGCCCCACGTGGTTGGTCCAGGAGCCCCAGAGCTGGGAGAGGCATAGCTAAATCAACTTGACAGTGTGTTGGAAAGTGCCCCGGCTTTAGAGAAAAAGTCGTCTTCCCTTTTGATTCCTTTTTCTGGGTGGCTTTGGGATGTCACTTGGGTAGTATTTTTGGGGGGGAAGGGGCACCTGTCCGTCGCATGCCACAAAAACAAGCAAAGCCCCATCGGTGGGATGCAGGCAGCATGCAAGACCACAGCCCCTCCGGTCCCTGGTCCCCAAAAGGTTGGGGGGCGCTGCCTTTGAGGCCTTCTAGTCCACTGGTCCCCCCCAACCTTTTGGGGACCAGGGACCGGTTCCGTGGAAAGAGCTTTTTAACCCGGACTGGAGGGGGCCTGGTTTTGTGTGCAGGCTTGCATCCCACGGACGGGGCTTCGCTTGTTTTCACGGCTCAGCTGCTGGCATGCCATGGACGGGTGCTGGTCCACGGACCGGGGAATGGGCACCCCGGTTCTAGTCCAGCCGCCCTGCTCAAGCAGGAGACCCTCTAGCATTTCAGACAATTGTCTAATCTCTTCTGAAAACCTTCGGTGTTGGAGCATCCACAACTTCTGGAGCCAAGTGGTTCCACGGATCAATTGATCAGGGATTATAGAATAACGGAGCTGGAAGGGGCCTCAAAGGTCTTCTAGTCCAACCCCACTTGAGCAGGAGACCTGGCTAGACCACATCAGACAAAGGGTTGTCCGACCTCTTCTTCAAAACCTCCCGCGACGGAGCCCCCCACAATCTCTGCACTGCCAAAGGACCTCCGTGTCCACTTCAGGTTTGCAAAGGCCAAGCAGAGCTTAAGGGCTTTCAGGACTGTCCACTGCCAGCGTCCCCACCACAGCCCAGCGATGGAGAAGGAGTTGCGGTTTCCACCCAAGGACAAAAGACAGGCCAGGTTTATTGGCGTGCCTTTCTCTTTCCAGGGGTATCTTAGCCTTAACGCTTGAAATGAGATGTTTGGATTAGAGTTTAATGCTAAGCCAGATCGTTTCCCTTTTCCTATGCGTGGTGCATAATCCCCCAGCCAGGGCCAAACAGGTAGAAAGCGGAACGTCTCATTCCAATGACATCTTACAGATCCCAACAATGGGACTGTTTTTTCGGCTTGGGGAGAAGCTGCAATACGACCCAAACGCAGCTGAGAAAAACCCACAGATTGCGGTCAAAGCGGTTGGGCTTTCTAACTCTGAAATAAAAAACTCCGAGATTTATATCGCCTTTCAGGGTTTTGTTGTTGTTGTTGTTATTATTGTTCTGGTAGTTTTCGAGGGATGCAAAGATCTCGGAGAAAAAATCTCTGCAATCTCCTTGGTGCAAAAAATTGCAGTTAACCAGGAGCTGATTATTTTTTCCAAAACACCCTAAACCATGAACAACACAACCCTGGTTTAATCAGGTGGTGTGGTCTGAATTGGTGTGGGGGTTGGACTAGAAGACCTCCAAGGTCCCTTCTGACTCTGTTGTTCTGTTCTGTTCTGCTGCAGGGCTTTCCTTTTTCTGCACTGAGGTTTTTCAAAGAAAGACTGGATAGCCACCTAAGGATTGAGGTAGTCGTGAACCTTGCACTGTGCAGGGGGCTGGACTTGATGACCTCTTAGGTCACTTCCAACTCTGTCGAATAATATCCTTCTTTTTTTCTCCCCCAGGTACCCTCACACACACACACACACACACACACACACACACACACCAAAAATTGCCATCTGGACCACTTCCAGCTCAGGAGGAGAAAACGTTGAGAATCGGCGCTTGCTAAGGATCCTTAATTTCACCCTCTAGAATTGGATGCTGACATATTCTTCTCTAGCAGGCTAAATGGCCAGGAAATCAAAACACAGGGAGAAGGTGGGCAGCGTAAGGCAGAGAAGGAACAAAGCTGGAAAGTGTCTGAGCCAGGCCCATCGGGGCTCCGAGAGAGATTTTATAGGGTCGAAAACCAGGTGCCATACCATGCAAAATAAACACGGCCTGTTATTTCAGTAAAGCTAAGTCAGATGTTCAAACCTGGAGGGTTTTCCCTCTCCCTGCCCCTTGCAAGAGGAGGAAAACGGCGCAAAATTGAGAAGGCGTCCTGCACCCCATTTATCAATGACAGTCGCATCTAGTGCTGAGAGACCCCAAATCCCAGTGGCTTAACCTTCGATCTTCAGAAGAAAGCAAAAAATGAGGCAAAGGTTTTCGGGAGGAGGTGGCGAAGATTTTTTTTTTTTTTTAGACCGATGTTTCTTGAGAATGCAATAACTAAGCAGATGCAGCCGGGGAGCTTACAAACAAGAATAGGAAGATTGGACCAGCATTTGTCTGAAATGGTATAGGGTTTCCTGCCTGAGCAGGGGGCTGGACTAGAAGACCTCTAAGGTCCCCTCCGACTCACTGTATTAACTTGAGTCAGTTCTTCATTTTGAAGGAAGGAAGAAAGGAAGGGAGGGAGGGAGGAGGGAGGGATGTGATGGATGGAAAGGAAAATAAAAATGGGAAGGAAGGAAAAAGAAAGGAAAATGAAGGAGAGGAAGGAAGGAAGGAAGGAAGGAAGGAAGGAAGGAAGGAAGGAAGGAAGGAAGGAAGGAAGGAAGGAAGGAAGTTGATGAAACTGGGAAAATCTAAGAACCTTTAAAACACAGCTCCAAGAAACGCACCGTATTTAGATTTTTTTCTTTTTTTAAAGAAAGTAGCAAAAAGTTCCTGTTTCTTAATTGCCAGCCTGACATCTTGTCTACATTTTTCAACTTTTCTTACGGTGGGAGCGGTAAAAGTCAAGCCAAGTTAATATCCCAAGCTGTTTGCGCTTTGACCTGTTCCAAGATCTATTATGCAGCCCAAGCATCATCGGAGAGCACATGGCGTTGGGCCCCGGAGAGCCGCGCAAGGAGAAGCAGCAGCGAGGGGTTTGGGCTGACGGCAGGAGATGTTGTAAAAGGGAAGCGTTGCCAGGTCCAATTCCAGACGCCTGGCTCTCCCTGGCGAAGGCCAGCTCCCCACTCCGCCCAAAGCATCTGTGAATTGGTGGGGGGGCTTTAGATGAAGTCACAGCCCTCCCTTCCAGATGTGGCTCTCCTGCACCTTGGGAGATTTGGAAATATTGCAGCATGCTCCTATTTAATGGCTGTATACATACATACATACATACATACATACATACATACATACATAGAGATAGACAGAGATGGATAATAGAAATAGAGAGATAGAGATAGATAAATAGACAATAAATATAGAGCTAAAAATAGAGAGATGGATAGATGGATTGATAATATAGAGAAACAGAGCTAGAGATAGATAGATAGGTAGGTAGGTAGGTAGGTAGGTAGGTAGGTAGATAGATAGATAGATAGATAGACAGATAGATAGATGATAGATAGATGATAGATAGATAGATAGATAGATAGATAGACAGATAGATAGACAGACAGACAGACAGATAGATAGCTATAGATAGATCGATATACAGGTATAGAGAAAGAGATAAGAGAAATAAGAAAGATGATTTCTGAGCTGCTCCACACTACAGAACAAAGAGTTTCTGAGAAAGACTACTCCATTGCTTTTCACCCGCCAGAACAGTTCTGCTCGATCAAAATTATATTTATATATCAGGATACCACAGGACCCAGCTTGGATAATAAACACGAATCCCCTCCAGTATAATCAGGAGGAGAGAGAATCCCAGGATTCAAAAACAAACTCTGGAAACTTGAACTATCTTCTGGACCAGATCCAACCCAAATAATGCAGGACAAATTGTTGGTAATTCCCCACCATGGGGGGGGCGCTGCGGGGAGGGGGAGGCTGAGACTAGGAGGAGAAACGTCTCCGTTGTGCAAAGTAGATCTTCACGTGAGGTTTAGCTGGCTCTGAGCTGGTTGGCCTTCTCAAAATTAGTCCTACTCAACCTCTTCTGGCGATCTTTAAAACGCTTTTTTAAACCATTAGAATCAAGGCCTTAAGAAAAGAATATAATGGAATGGAATGGAATGGAATGGAATGGAATAGAATAGAATAGAATAGAATGGAATGGAATGGAATGGAATGGAATGGAATGGAATGGAATGGAATGGAATGGAATGGAATAGAATAGAATAGAATAGAATAGAATAGAATAGAATAGAATGGAATGGAATGGAATGGAATGGAATGGAATGGAATGGAATGGAATGGAATAGAATAGAATAGAATAGAATAGAATAGAATAGAATAGAATAGAATAGAATAGAATAGAATAGAAATAGCAGAGTTGGAAGGGACCTTGAAGGTCTTCTAGTCCAGGCCCCCCCCCCCGCTCCAGCAGGAGAACCTATACCATCCCAGACAAGTGACTGACTCTTTTGTTATTACGGGTTTGCTCTTTTAATTTTAAATTAATGACGATAATGCTCAATGGTCTTTATTAGCATTATTATACTGCTGAACTCGGGATGTTTCCTTCCTTTCATCTGGGGGGGGTTTTTTCCAAACCTGGCTGCTTAGGGAATTCTGGGAGTTGACGTCCACCAGTCATAAAGACCCCTGCACTAAGGCCTTTGGAAAGAATATGGCAACCCACCCCTTGCTTTAGCCTTGCCCCTTCTTCTGCACATCTTCCTCTGAGTAATTGCTGGGGGGGGGGAAGGACCGGATGCTCTTAGAAGTGGGATGCAATTCCTATTTTTTTTTAAGAAAGCTTTTTTTACTAAAGTTTTTCATCAGCAGGCTCTCGGGAGGGGGGGGAAGGGGAAGCTTTGAACCACCGCAAAATCCTCCTTTTTTTTTCCTTCACCGAATCGGATGCCCTTGTGTTCCAAAGCAGACTGGGCAGGACTCCCTCCATCCCTCCAACTTAAACACAGTTTATCCAAAAAAAAGGAGGGGGGGTGGCCTGGAGTGAAATTTGGTGGGTTTTTTTTTTCCCCCATGCAACAGAATACCCTCGCTTCCCTCCCTCCTTCCCGCTGGCCGGGCCATGCATTTTTCTTCAAATCAGTGGCTTGCAGTCAACTCATTAGCATTTCTTGATGAGTGAATTATGCTATGTTTACAGGCTGAAATTCCATTACTTAATGGTTTCACTACTGGAGATTGGGGGGCTTTCCGTGGTGTGTGTGTGTGTGTGTGTGTGTGTGTGTGTGTGTGTGTGTGTGTGTGTTTTGGTTCTCTCTCTCTCTCTCTCTCTCTCTCTCTCTCTCTCTCTCTCTCTCTCTCTCTCTCTCTCTTTCTCTGCATAAATCCCAAGGATAAACCCATTGCCCTTAATTAACCATCTATTTTTATGTACAGTTATTTAAAGACAAACGAATGCCCGGGAGAATGCGTTGAGGCGGAGGAGGAAAAACGGCCACGGTATGGAAACAGAGAAGCTCCTGGGTCAGCCGTCCACTTGTGGCTGTTCCAAAATGACAACCAGACACAACACACAAAGTCTAGCATTTGTCCAATGGAAGCATTTTGCTGCCCTGGGCAAACCACATCTGGGTTCATGCTTCAGGTTCATCAAATGTTTAGTGTCTGGGGCAGAAGCCGTGACTTAGGGCGTAGGTATGGTGGACTAAATCAAGGGCGGTTTATTCACATATAAAAGAGGGCGATGGGCGATATTCCTCTGGCAAAGGGGCAACACTGATAGTAGAACGTGAATTTAAGAGATGCAGGTAGACTACAGCTCCCATCGTCCTGGCAGAAAAGAGAGGCTACCCATCCTGCTTAGGTCTGGGAGGGAGAAAGGGAAGGAAGGAAGGAAGGAAGGAAGGAAGGAAGGAAGGAAGGAAGGAAGGAAGGAAGGAAGGAAGGAAGTCTCACACAAGCTCCAAAATATCTAGAAAGACCTACAGGTAAGGAGGTAGCTAAATAGGTAGGCAGATGAAAGAAAGAAAGAAAGAAAGAAAGAAAGAAAGAAAGAAAGAAAGAAAGAAAGAAAGAAAGAAAGAAAGAAAGAAAGAAAGACTTCTTTACGCAATGCAGTTCCAGCAAGAAAGGGATGGAACTCTTCTCCAGGGAATGCCTCTCGGTCTCCCTAAGAAATTTAATTTAATTTAATTTAATAATTTGATTTCTATACCGCCCTTCTCCCGAAGGACTCAGGGCGGTGAACAGGGCAATACACAGTAAAAATCGAATACAAAAATTAAAAAGCCATTAAACATCATGCCCATAAAATCAATCCATATTAAAATTAAAATTAAAACTAGTTTTAAAACCCAACCCCATCCCATCAGACCAGGCCTACTTGAGGTGGAATCCCTGCACGGAGGATTCTCGCTTGCCAAGTAGACGGGAACACCGAGGCGGGAAAACAAAGTTGGATTTCATTCTCCTGGCACCCTTCTACCCCCACCCCCCTCCCTGCCTTCCCACCTCTGACAATGTAATGCTCTGTTTCACAGGGAGGCTAGCGAGGGGCAGATCTCCGGAGACCCCCGGGAGCACTGAGCCCTCCCGGGAAGCTCTTTCCCCTTTCCCTTTGAAGGAGGGTCGTCTGTCTATCCAGGGGGAGAAGGCAAAGAGGAGGAAGGCAAGGCAAGACTCCTGATCCTGGGAGGCCTTGCAGTTCAAAAAGAGAGAGAGAGAGAAAAGGAGTGCCAAGCGAAGTGACCAGCCCGTCCAGCCCTGGCTCTAAGGGACTAGCTTGCTGCCATTATTAGAGGATGGTATTCTATTTTATTTTTCCCCAGGGCTCACCTAAAAGAGGGTGGAATTCGGGAGACCTGAGTTCCTCTCTACCTGCATCCAGGTCAAGGACCACCTATAATGTATCTGACGCGAATGGACAGATGGACGTCAACCCCTACCCCGAGACTCTAGACATTCACCTCCCACCCACCCACCCCAGACCACATTGGCCAGGTTCAGTCCTTGTGTGAAACATGTTTTCTTTAAAAACAAAAAAAAAACCTCCTCTGCTTTGTTGACTGACCCACCAGCACTCGTACTTGCCCTATTTATACCCTAAGTTATCAGGAATAAATACCTTTTACTCCCCACCCCTGTTACAACTGCAGAGGGTGGCTTTTCAGCCCACCACAGAGAAGCCGCCGGATGAGTTGAGCGTGCTTCGAGAAGCTGGTCAAGGTACCCAAACAAGTACATTGACAAGCAAATTCACACAACCTCATCTGCCCCACAGAATTAGCTTTACCAGCTTTGTTTGGGGGTGGGGGGTGGGGAGGAAAGAATGGGGTTTCCTTTCCCCGCCTCCCCCCAGGAAGAGGACCCCTTTTCCAGTAGCAGCAGAAACATTTCCAGCCCCTTCCCCTGGGAGGAACGAGGCAAAGTAGGCCCCTCGTAACCACAAACCAGTTGCTGAGTTAGGGATGAAAGACACAAAACACAGCTGGGCCAACTCAGGAGATCTGGGGCAGAGCAGGCACACACTGATCTCCCATCTCTCCAAGCAGATGTTAGATGATCATGTAAGCCACCCAGGATCCCCCTGGGTGAGAGAAAATGAGATGCTCAAAATGTTCCTAAATCGAGATTTGGAGGAGAAGGTTGAATAGAATAGAATAGAATAGAATAGAATAGAAGAGAAGAGAAGAGAAGAGAAGAGAAGAGAAGAGAAGAGAAGAGAAGAGAAGAGAAGAGAAGAGAAGAGAAGGAGGAGAGTGCAGCTACATTCCTAGAGAGCTCCACTGTTACAAGGCCTCTCTAGGAATTTGCCTCGCTCTTGGAAGAGAGAGTGATGCCTTCCAGACTATTTTTCACTCACTGACTTGGCAAAGATTGTTAGTTTAACCTCATATAAATCCAGAGCTCTTCTAGGCTAAAGCTAACACCCCTGGATTAATGATGGGGCACATTAAATAGGCTAAGGTTTCTGCACAACACATTCCTCTTCTACCCCCCCCTCCCCACACACACCCACACCCAACCACTACTACATTCCTTTAAGAGGAAATGCGTGACTCCCTTCAACCTCTGGAAGAGAGTGCAAAAGGAGAGACAAAGCAGAGGGCAAAACCCGAGAGATCACAGCCACCGTGCTAACGACACCATTTGTAACCTGTCACTCACTAGAAGGCTGCAAAGCCCGAGCTGTTAACCGAGGCTCACGTTCACAACCGTCCTCGGCTGGCACCGCTTTGCAATTTAATATCTTCACACGCAAGTACGTCATTATCTGGGAACCGGACACTGCAAAACAGGCAATTCTATTTGTTTTGTTGCTGTTTTGCAACGGGTTCCATGCCTGGCTCCACCACCTCCTAACTGGGATTCAAGACAGGAGACTGGGCTTTTTAAATTTTAAAATGAGACTTTTTTCTTAGGACCGTTAGGGAAAAACAAATCCAGCTAAAAACTTGCGCTGGGCAGTCACTCCTTTTTAGATGCCTTTTCATGTTAAATTTCCATATACAGTCCATTTATACCATAATACGGGGTTAATTTCACACACACACACACACACACACACACATTTTGGGGATACACACAGCCCTTTAAGTGAGAGTTTATGGAGGCTTAAGAACCCTGGAGAAAAACGACCAACGTTTAAATTGCAGCCATCCGGACTTGGCTTTGCTACGACCAAATGGCCTTGAAATGACACCCCAAAGAAAATGGACAGCAATTCTAAAGCCCCCTAAAAATGACATAACAAACAAACAACAGAAAAAGTAACACACTGTGTGTGAGACTGGCCTAAAGAAAAACAAAACTATGCCTCCCCCCGCTTTTTTTTTTCTTCCAACATCAAATCTTGATCCAAGGACTCCTAGTGAAGGCTTGACTGCATTAACCTCGTTACCACAGTTCATTTAGCGACTTTTCTAAGTTGCAACGGCGCTGAAAAATGTTTTGTTTTTCACACTCACAACCGTTGCAGCATCCCCTGGGGTCAAGTGATCAAAATTCAGATATTTGGGCAACCGGCTTGTATTTATGATGGTTTGCAGTGTCCAGGGGTCACGCGATCCCCTTTTACGACCTTCTGACATGCAAAGTCAATGGGGGAAGCCGGATCCACTTAACAACGTGGCAATGAAGGTCGTAAAATGGGGCAAAACTCGCTGAACAATTGTCTCGTTTAAGCAGCAGAAATTTGGGGCTCAGTTAAATAATAATAATAATAATAATAATAATAATAATAATAATAATAATAATAATAAATAATAATAATATTGTTGGAAGGGACCTTGGAGGTCATCTAGTCCAACCTCCCTGCTCAGGCAGGAAACCCTCTACCATTTCAGACAAATGGCTGTCCATTCGTCACCGTATGTTGAGTCCCTACCAAGGAGAAGGGCGGTATATAAATCAAATAAACTATAAACTATAACTATAACTACCTGTGTTGAAAACTGAGGAGGCCCCGCAGTGTTTTGTCTAACCGTAGCGAAATCTTTCGAGAAAATATACAGTATTTGTGCCGAGATCTAAAGAGAAGGACGCTCGCTCTACAAAAAGACTCCTCAAATCTTAGGAAAGTTAACAGCCATACTTTTCCATTGGGCGGCCTATCCAAGGCGGCCTACAAAATCGCACCACATCGACTTCAAAATGCAATTTAGGAGAAAAAAAAAACCCACCCCAAAACAAGTTGCAGTGAAATACCCAGCCAAAACATAAAATCAACTGACTTGTTTATGTATGTAATTTATTGGCTGGCTTTGGACGCTGGCTTTCCGGAGGCTGTGTGCACGACCAAATATCCTAAACTGCTTTATTAAAAACCAATGTCTAGAAATATAGCTCAAATAGTAGCCTAAAACAGTAGCCACAATTCAAAACAACCTGTTTTCAAGGAGGTTAAGAGGCTTGGTAAACGGCAGGGAAATTTAAAAAGGGGGGGTTGGGGAAAGGCAGAAGGAAACATGGCGAAGGCACTTAGGCTTTTGCATTAAAGTTGCTCACTTGAAGGATTCTGTATAGATTTCCTTAAAGGAGATAAAACGTAGGATTTTGCAAATACCACTAGGGGAAAAATATAGAGAGAGATTTTGTCCCTTCTCGGAATTATAGGAACGGCAAACTATGTCTTCAAAGGGATTTGGGGACTCTGCTGGCTTACAACCGATCATTTAAGTGAGCATTCAAAGTCACAACTAGACGATGTAGGGTTTCCTGCCTGAGCAAGGGGTTGGACTAGATGACCTCCAAGGTCCCTTCCAGTTTTGTTGTGATTGATTGAAATGGTCTAAAGTCTCCTGCTTGAGCAGGGGGTTGGACTAGACTAGAGTCCCTTCCGACTCGGTTACTCTATAATCCTAGAACACAGGTCTGCAACCTGCGGCTCCAGAGCCACGTGCGGCTCTTTCAGCCATCTCCTGCGGCTCCCAGTCCTCTGCTATGTGTAGTCCAAAAAAAAAAGTGGGACTAAAAAAGTTCAACCAATCAATTCAAATATGCAGGGTAGGTGCGTATCTCGCCTTGTCTCCACTCTTCAGTCAAACCCTGTTCTGCACATGCGCGCATGTACACGCATGCGCACACATTTTTTGCGGCTCCCAGTTTTTCCTTTTGTGAGGGAACCAGTTCCGAGTGGCTCTTTCACTGTTTCAGGTTGCTCACCCCTGTCCTAGAACAATTAACCAGTGGAACAAACCTGCCTCCAGAAGCGGTGAATGCTCCAACACTGGAAGTTTTTAAGAAGAGACTGGACAGCCATTTGTCTGAAATGGTATAGGGTTGGACTAGATGACCTCCAAGGTCCCTTCCCTACATTATTATTACTATTATTATTATCATCACCATCACCATCATCACCAAGTTATAGAAATACATCATGTATAAAAGTATGTAGAATAAACAGAATTAAAACTAAACGACATCTGCCACGTCGACAGCTTTTTCTGATGTAGTGATATTGGGAGAAGAGGAACAAAATGCTGCAGGTCACCCTCACTTTTCTCTTCCAGCATTTATGGTGCCAAATGCAAATTGTTCTTCGTCTAATGGCCCCAGGAAATGCAAATGCTGGAAGGAATTGATAGTCAGAAGTAAAAAAAAATTGAACTTATTGGATGCGGGATCGTGATGCTCTCAATTGTTTATTTAGCGTACCTTAGTTGCTTCTCAACCTGGGCGACTTTTAAGAGGGGTGGACGTCAACTCCCAGAATTACCCAGCCAGGAGGGTTGAAATCCACAACTCTTACAGTTGCTCTTAAAGTTGTGTGGCGTATCATACATGGACCAGCATCCTATTTTATACCAGCTGCCTGTAAGCTTCCCAAGATGCGGACAAAATTTATCTAAGCGCTGTTTGCCCCTTCCCATTAATTATGCTTTTCAAGTCAAACAAGCAGGTTTCCTTCACTTGGCCTGTGCAAAAGCTTTGCAAGCGTGTCTCCTCGCCAGATTTGTTTTGATAGGATCGTGAATGTGTTAATAGCACTTTCCAAAAAAAGGGGAAAAAAATTATAGCAAAGCCCGTGTTTATTTGGTGGCATGTTCCCTTCCTGACAGCAAGAACAGTAATTTGGGTGACTCTCTTTCCACGGTAATAGATTCAGAGCAAGAGATTAAGTGATTATTTTAATCCGTGGGATGGTTTGGGCCGTTTTGAAGGAGGACCCCTCTCTCATTTTTTAAACAAGAGCCCCAGAATTCAATGACCTAACAGAAAATGTAATTGAACTCTGCCAGTTGCAACTCAAACCTGTTTCACTGTGGCTATGGCAAGAAAAAAACCTCTCTCTTTTTTTTCTGCTAGTCTTCCTACACTTCTTAAATAATCTCTCCGCCGTGTCTTTCAGTGGGGCAGCAAAGGTACACACGCATAAACTACTCCGCTCTAATAATTGTGTTGAATGATGTTCCTTTTCTTAGTTCCTTATCACAACTGGCCGTTGTCTTGTCGCTTATATAAAACAGAGATGATGTACAGGATTGAGGTGGTCAACAGGAGGAAAGATGAAATGCAGAGGAAGCAAGGGTGGTGATTTTTCAAGGTCGTTTAATGCTGTCAGAAAAGGTGGACTTAAATTACGGAATATGAATAAATGATAGTTATTGATATTGTCTGCAAAGAAGGTCCCACGTGCCATTTTGATGATCTGGGAAAGCTGCACTAGCCAGAATGTAATCATCACTGCCCTAGTTTATCTTTCTTCTAAAGCAATATGGTACCAAAATCCACTAATTCTTCAACTGCTGAAGTAGAAACGAAAAGAATTAAGAGTTTGGGGAGACAAAAAAAAAATATGAAATTTCAGCCCTCTTTATTACCCATTCTGCTATTCCAGTTTTTATCTGCAAGGCTGAACTGGCTCCAGTTTACTCAATTGTATTAAATATATATATATAAAGCAAAACAAAATGTAAAGAAATCATATTTCTGGTTCCCATTCCCACCAGCTATAAAAGAAAAAGAAAAAAAAGTACCTTGGCAGAGTTCATTTTTGCACAGAAGACTTTTCGAAACTGATCACAGAACACCCGTGGCTCTATTAAAAGGAGAATTATTTATATATCATGCTCGAAAATTTAGCAATGTTTCCATTTGATCAAATTAAAAAAAAACGAAGCACGAGGCCCAGCTGGGCCGACGCACAGTTTCACTCCAGGCGTTTGTGACGGAGTCTAAAATGAAACTACTTTTCTTCTGAAAAAGTGGAGCGGCATTTCGCATGCAGCTCAAGGCTGCTAACTCCCAGATCAGGAAGAATAAACAGTCAATTACAATGTATACAGAAGGGGTTGGGAAGGCAGCCCCAACAAGCCAGAAGATGTGATCCTGCCCAGATGACATTGCTTGATTCTTCCACATTATCTAAACCTCAGTGATTTTAAGATTTGTGGACTTCAATGCCCAGAATTCCCCAGCCAGGTATCCATGCTGGAGTATTTGGGGGAGTTGAAGTCCACCCATCACAAAGTTGAGGACGTTGAGAAACCACAGGAGGAGGAGGAGGGGGAGGGGGAGGAGGAGGAGGAGGAGGAGGAGGAGGAGGAGGAGGAGGAGAAGAAGAAGAAGAAGAAGAAGAAGAAGAAGAAGAAGAAGAAGAAGAAGAAGAAGAAGAAGAAGAAGAAGAAGAAGAAGTCATGTTTTCAGTCCACAGTGAGATCATCAGTCTGATTCAGACTACTGGAATCAAAACAATTTAAATAGAGGTTTATTTGCACATCCAATTTAAATCAATCTACGTTGTAACGTAGGCAATTCTGTTCAGACACGTCCTAAGTTAATTGTATTCAAGGGAACCAGAGGATTTTCAACAGTCCAAAGTTTATTTAACATTTTCATCTCAAACGGGTTAACAGCCAGTTCATCTCTCCTGGGGACTGCTGGGAAACGTTTTCCAACAGAGGACCAGGGAATTATTTCATAATTCGGCAAATCGGACAATCTTTGGGAGGACTGGCTTAATTTGGCAGCAATAATCGTTAGCTTAGCCCATGTCCTTCACAGCTTGCAAATAACTTCGGGCATTTTAGCCAACAAAACAAGAGCTTGGGATTTCAAGTGGCAAGATCCAGGGGTAGGCAAACTTGGCTCTTTCATGACTCGTGGACTTCAACTCCCAGAATTCCTGAGCCAGCCAAGGTTGCCTACCCCTGCACTAGACCTCATGATCTATGGAGGTAAACAGGGCCCTGTCTCAACGCTTGGACTAAACGCAGAAAAAGAAAATCAGAAAGATCAAACAATGTCACCCCACTACCCAATCCACCTCCACTATGGCCAACAGTTGACTATTTTATTTTTTATTTTTTTAAAAAAATAGGAAATATTTATCATTTCTGAAGCTGCGGAAAACATGTTTAAATGTGGGGATTTGTCTCAGGATCTTTTGAGTTAATCACTGGGATATGTTTTAGCGTTGGGAGATTAACGGTAAGATTTAGTGTTCACTGTTAAATAGCCTCTGGTCGTAGGCTAAGTCCATTTTCAACAAACTAAATAACAAAAGGAGACAGAAGTGTATGATTCAGAGGCGGGGGGAGAAAAATATCAGACATGGCGTTTGCCTGGCTGCCAATAATCTATGCTGCCAATGGAAGGATAAACGGAAAACTCGAAAGAAAATCCACTGTAAATCGGTTCATAAAACATGCCTGTGAAAACAAATAGCTTTTCTTGGAGGGGTGATAAAACACACTTAGCTGAGAAAGCAACAAGCCCAGGTTTTTTTTAAAAAAAAGAAAGAAAGAAAGAAAATAAAATAAAAATAAAAGTAAGAATAGCAAGCCCCAACTGCATGATTACAAATTATCTTAACAGTACATTTGCACAAGGTTATAAAAATAGCAAGTAATGTGCCTTGGACTCCGGAGTTAGTGGAACGACAGCTAATGCAATAATGAATTGTTTCAAACGTTGGTGTTTAAGCCACAGAAAGCCGATTTGATCCAATTCTTTTTCCAGTAGGCCACACTGCCGTTAATGAAATTAAACATACCAATCGCGTTGGTCCCCCCCCCTCCCCGGGACTCAGGAACCAAAAGCGCTGGCGGTTTGCTTTTTTTTATTATTATTATTAAAATAAATTGCAGGTCGCAAGATGGACTAATTGCAGGCAAAATTTAAAAAAGAAGCATTCCGCTGATATAATTAAGCCAATTTTCTGGGCCAGAATGAAGCAGGCTTTGATATGACAGAGAGAGCACCCGGCACCAAAAAGCAGACAGTTAACTATTAGACAAATATTGTGTCACCCCCCAGCCTCCTGTCTTTTATCGAACCATGATGGCTAAATTTTCTCTGAACCGGGTTGTCAGGATGGCGTGCTCATGTGAAGCAGCTGACAAGGAAAGAAAAGAAAATAGAGCTGGGGTGGAATGGCTGTGAAATTAAAAGAAATAGAGAGGGGGGGAACCCTTTTAGCTTGGATTCCTGCACACTGCGACGACCGAGCCCACTAATCATGGTTTGCTGAATAAGCCACAACTGGATTTGTTAAGCCACAAAATGTGGCTTGTCAAGTACAACGGCCCGGTTCTTGCAAACAAATAGAATTTACTGCAGCTGACAAAAAACAGTGCTAGGCTGCATTAACAGAGGGATAGAATCGAGATCACATGAAGCATTAATACCAATTTACAATGCCTTGGTAAGGCCACACTTGGACTCCTGCATCCAGTTTTGGTCACCACGACGTAAAAAAGAGGTTGAGACTCTAGAAAGAGTGCAGATAAGAGCGACAAAGATGAACAGGAGACTGGAGGCTAAAACATGCAAAGAACGGTTGCTGGAATTGGGTATGTCCAGTTTAATGAAGAGAAGGACGAGGGGGGACATGATAGCTGAGTTCCAACATCTCAGGGGCTGCCCCAAAGAAGAGGCAGTCAAGCTATTCTCCAAAGCATCTGAAGGCAGGACAAGAAGCAATGGATGGAAACTAGTGAAGGAGAGAAGCAACCTAGAACTAAGGAGAAACTTCCTGACAGTTAGAACAATTAACCAGTGGAACAACCTGCCTCCAGAAGCTGTGAATGCTCCAACACTGGAAGATTTTAAGAAGAGACTGGCCAGCCATTTGTCTGAAATGGTACAGGGTTTCCTGCCTGAGCAGGGGGTTGGACTAGATGACCTCCAAGGTCCCTTCCAACTTTTATTATGATTATGATTATCAATTATTATTATTATTATTATTATTATTATTATTATTATTATTATTATTATTATTATTATTATTATTATTATTATTATTATTATTATCCAGCTTAGAAAAGACAAAATAAGCGTCATAGCAATAGCAATAGTACTTAGATTTATATACTGCTTCATAGTGCTTTTATAGTCCTCTCTAAGCAGTTTGCATAGTCAGCATTTTTGCCCCCAACATCTTAAAGTTGATAAGGTTGAGGAACCATGCCCTCCGCAAGTAGAAGCACCACAATTAACAACCAATGCCTAGCTTCAACAGAGACACACAAACACGCACACTCTTTCCCAGCCAGAGCTCAAGCCAAACTAACCCATCTAGGCTTCACATCTTTTAAAGCGTTCGTTTCTTTGGGAAGGAAATTCTTGGTCCCTGCTGCCTTAATTTCCATCAACACACACACACACACACACACTTTTCCTCTCTTGGGGTCACCTGAGCCATTGCATCTAAAAGTTATTCTGGCCTGGGGGACTGCACAGGGAAACGTAGAATGGAGAAGGAGTTCATTTGAAAATAAGAATTTCCCCCCCCTTAAAAATAATCCTAGATAATTTGGATTTAGGCTGTAATTACACATCACTTCAATTACCAGATTAACTCCCTCTCCCCTCCCCATTTCTAATTGCCTGACTGAATCACATGGTGGGGAGGGGGGGAATAAAAGAACTGTGAGGAGCAGCGAGGTCGGTCTTCGAAGAAGACGTCGATGGCAAAGAAAAATCAGAGGAAGTGGTGGGTGGGTGTCTTTCACTGGGAAAGAAAGGAAAGGCAAACTAAGTTGGAAGAAGGTGGAGAGAAATAGTGAGGTCAGGTGGAAGGGTGGAAGGGAGGGAGGGAGGGAAGGAGGGAGGGAAAGGGAAAGAGGAAGGAAGGGAGGAAGGAAGGAAGGTCGGTCTATCTGGAATGAAATGCAAGATACAACAGGTGGATATTTATCTAGCTAGAGTCATGCCCCATTTTTACCTTAAACGTAGTAAATAAAACATAATGGGTACGTTCTCAGGAGGCTGGGATGTCTAAACAAACAAACAAAACTTTCTGGCCAATTCTGATTTATGCTTCATACATGCTGGAAACAAAGGTTGGTCTCTCCTAGCTCCAGAACCACCTCCAAACCCAACTCTAGTTTAGCTTAGCTACCCAAATCCGCCCAGGTCAACTCCGGTTCCTTCGAGGCAGGATAGAAACGGATTTCCAAAAGTATCCGTGAACTGTACGGGGAGAGAAAGTTGGAGGGCGTGTTCCACACAGTCTTCCCAGTTCAAAGAGACCGTCTCTCCCACTGGGCAACAGCGGGAGCAGAGAGACTGCTGATGGGAAAGGAGAAGACCTGGTCCAACGAGGGCCTCCAGAAAGCGGACAGAAGTTCTGGGGTCAGATACTGCATTGATTGACATCCACAGATCTCAAGAATGTGAACGTGGCCTTGAGCTGAAGACTTTGTGCTGTGTTGTTGAGAACTCCTTAATCAATGACATCCATCGGAGGCATCCTGGCAGGGCAAAGAGCTCCATCCAGGATGCCAGGACCAACCCCATGGTCTGAAGCTCAAGTTCTAGACCTTGCTAAAAGTCCAATATTGGGAAGAACCAGGCTGGCCTTCTGTGAGCGTGATCTCCAAGGTCCCTTCCAACTGTCTTATTCTGTTTTTCAATTGGTGGCACAGATAATGGGGTAGCGATCCCAAGGATACAAAAGAAATTGATGTTTGAATTAACGCTTTTAATCTTTTTTTCAGTTTAAATTAATAATTTCCTGCAGTTCCTGCATTTCGGATGCCAGACGAGACGAGGCCGCTAGGAGACTGACATTTTCCCCTGGATTTCAAAGGCTGGCGAGCTTCCTCATTCTGAGTTTGTAAGGCCGCCTTGGCAGTAAATGCACCTGGGAAAAATCCCTGCCTAAAGCTGGAATGTCAAAGATGCTCCCCAATCAACCTCCATCCTCTCAAAAGAGCAGGTTAGGACCAGCTCAATAAAAGATGCAAAGCATCCATCAGCCCAAGTTAGTCAATGTTGGGAATAGTGTCCTTGGCCTTGTGCCTCTGGACTACATCTCCCAGCATCCCTTGGGCCCTGCTGGCTGGAGGTCCAGGGATTCAGAGGGGAGGGTGGCTGCTTGCCTGGAGGCTGTGCACCCCCCCCCCGTCCAAGATTCCCTGGGAGTAAAATTAAATGACTGCCTGTTGCACCTTGAATTGGGGATTCTTGGAAGAAAACCAGGATTGCCAGTCTTTTGCTGGGGGGTCATGTCAATCAAGGCTGGAGGTTTTTAAGAAAAAACTGGACAGCAGTTTGTTTGAAATGGTATAAGGTTTCTCCTGCTTGTGCAGCGGGTTAGACTGGATGACCTCCAAGGTGCCTTCCAGCTCTGTTCCAGGTCACAAAAAGCCCAGGTACACATGCAGGATCCTTTGAACTGGAGGTCCCTGTGTTCTTAGATCTGCCCTGAGCATCTGCAATAAGATTTCCCCACCAAGGAATTTCTGCACATGCCTAGAAGCTCTCTTGGCTTCCCACAGCACACACACGCCAGAACTAATTGTGCCTCAGTGTAAGAGAGAAGAAAACATCTTTATTATTATTCTTTTTTAAAAAAAAAATTCCCCATCGGGCTGTCCATGCGGATCAAGCTGCCAAGATCTAGACAACCAATCAGCAGGAGAAAGATGGTTTCTGGGTGTTCCTCACCCAGGGAGAAAAAGAGATTTTCTCCCTGGGTCTACATTTCCGAGGCCCCCTTGTATAGAGAGAAAGGCCTGGGGAAAAAGAAAAAGAGAGAGAGAGAGAGAGAGAGAGAGAGAGAGAGAGAGAGAGAGAGAGAGAGAGAGAGAGAGAGAAAGGAAGAGAAAGGAGAGATGAGGAACGCCGAAGCCCAAGGGGACAAAGAGTTCTTTATGCCTTAAGTAAGGTGACCTCATTGGCATTTTCAGAAAGAGGAAAAGGGGGGGGAGAGAAAAACCTTTGGAAACCCATGCCCCAAAGACTTTATAACCTGAGGAACAATTCAAACCCTGCCCTTTTGCTTTCTCTGAGCAGAGCCTGGGGCCGTCCGCTGGACTCTCATCGCAACGCTTCATAGAGAGCAATTATGATTTCATAATTCAAAGCATTTCAAACCTCTGTCTCCCCCCCTCACACAGACACACACACCCATTGCTTCCCCTTCCACCACCATTCACCAGCTTGTGGATTTCACAGAACAGTAATGGAGCAGAAACTTCTTCGCTCCTTGGAGTTTGCAGTAAAAAAAAAAAAGACACCGCACCGAAGGAAAGAAGCATGAGGAGGGCAAAGGAAAACATTGTTCAGTTCAGTCAGGTGTTCTCTCCACCTCTCCCTAGTGGTAAGCTAAAAGATTTTTTAAAAGGAAAATAAGGGATATATATATATATATATATATATATATATATATATATATATATATATATATATATATATATATATATATATATATCGGACACACAGGAGAATTAGAAACAATGGAATTACTTAGCCTAAATGGTCTGTATGTTTGGGCAAGAGTCAAGTGTCTATTACGCCGATATTTCCCTTTTACAAATATTATTTGTAGGGATCCAAATCAGGAAAGGGTCCTGGTCACTTGCAAGCTAAAAACTAGCCACTCAGGAAGTCCAAGGGAAAAATAATATCCAAGTCATTTCCTTAATATATCAGTAGATCCCTGAATACGCTAGATGAGGCCATGATCTCAATGCTACATCTTTTTAAGGAAACAAAAAAGGGGGAAAAACTGGGAAGGAATGTAAGGAAATAGCCAGGAAAGGTGTAAAATAACAGACACACGCACCGCGACAAGTACAGCAAATAGAAACGACGAGGAAGGCAATAAAATAATATCTGCCTTTTAGAATCGACTCTCAACAGGAAAGGAATCAGCACTTAAGAAATACACCCTTAGCAGAGCAACCATGAAGTCCTCAGGGAAGATATCCAGAGATATCTGGGATACCTCTACGGCTACAAAAGAAAAAAAAAATCAAGACTCAACGCAAGCCATGGTTGTCCCGGTGACAACTTTGTGGAGGTGAAAGTTGTGTTCTCAAGGAAAAAGAGTGTGGACATTTTTGAGCTGGCATATTGAAGAAGACTCTTAAGAGTTACCTTGGACAGCCAAGAAAAAAAAAAAGAAAGAAGTGGATTATACAATAATCCGGGTTTTTTTAAAACTGTTGCAGCATTCCCCATGGTCACATGATCAAAATTCAGATGCTTGACAAACTGGCTTGTATTTAGAACAGTTTTGCAGCGTCCCAGGGGGAGTCACGTGATTCCCCCCTTTTGCGACCTTCTGGCAGGCAAACTCAAGGGGGGAAGCCTTACTCACTTAGTGGCCGTGTGACTTAAGTAACTCCAGTGATTCCCAGAACTTTGAAAAGAAAGGTCGTAAAAATGGGACAGAACCCGCTCAACCACTATCTTGCTTGACAGTGGAAATTTTGGGGCTCAGTCGCGGTCGGTCGTAGGTCGAGGACTATCTGTATTCCCTATTATTGCACACACATTAACAGAGGAGAGAAACAACCTAGAACTAAGGAGAAATTTTCTGACGGCAGGAATAGTGGAACAGCCTGCCACCAGAAGTTGTGGGTGCTCCAACCCTGGAGGTTTTTAAGAAGAGACTGGACAGCCATTCGTATGAAATGGAATAGGGTGTCCTGCCTGAGCAGGGGGTTGGACTAGAGGACCTCCAAGGTACCTTCCACCACCATCATCATCATTATTCAATACAAGGCAGAGAAGATTCAAGCCAAAAGCGCCCCCCTTCACTGAAAAGATGTTAGTTTACTAAGAATTAATTATTAGATATGTTGCCCATCCTTTTCTTAGAAGTGAGAGCAGCCCAATTCCCTCCTTAAGCCAGGCAGACAGAATGACTGGGGGCTTCCCTAGTTACCGTAGAACCACCCCCCCCCATGGTGTCTGTTTCTGACTTGTTAGATTTAAGAGCTGGAGTTGCCTTTCCCCATTAAATTATTTGCCATCAGTGTTCTCACCATCAGCAATCTCAGCGGCTCACCGACGCAGCTGTCGTAATTGTCTGGGCAGGAGACCACTTGGAAATCCCACGGTTGGGGAAGACTTTTTTTTTTTTTCACCATGGAGTCCCAGGTATGAACTCAGTTACAGGAGCAGGTTGGGGACAGGTCGTCATGGAGAAAAACCTGTGGTCGGTAGGAGTGACAAACAGCTCGATGGCACATAATCAGTCGATCAATCAGACAAATGAGTAAGGGCCACGGGTGTTTCAGGGGCTCTGTTTTAAGGCAAAAACTGCTGTTTTGACCCATTTTTAGGCCAGCTCGGTACACCCAGCAGATGCCTCCAGGCTGTTCAGAAACCTACATTCCCCTAACCAGCAAAGCTGGATTGAGGGTAAACTTCGCTTGGCCTGTGGCTTGCTATACTGAGGGAAGCCATTCCTAATTTCAGGATCGTGGGGGGTTTTTTTTGGGGGGTGGGGGTGGGTTTCCCTCCAAAAGGCTCAGTAACCAAAGCTTTCGGCAGCAACAGCCCTGGAGGAAATCTTGAAATCCAGCTCTTTTAAGAAGGCTCCTTCCCGTCTTTAGAGGCGGCCTGTCTCAGAAATAAGAGGCTGGGGGGGGAGATCTGCCCGCCGAGGGTCTTCTGCGGGGAGGGGGGCAACCTGTTGACGCAGGCAGCCCTTCAACTCACTTAGGAAAACAAAACCCCCCCTCCGCTTTTCTATCCTTTTTGCCGCCATGTTTAACTCGCGACGTCACGTGACGTCGCGCGACCTTTCTCCCCGTCGCCGGCAAAGGGGTGGGCGCGGTTTCCTGGTGACGCGTCCTGATGACGCGTCCGGCCCGCGGGCCGGCAGTTTGACAGGTCTTGGCGCCCCAGAAGTGTAAAAGAGGTAAGACTTTAAAAAGTATCCATTTTAATTCTTAAGCCTGGTTTTTTGGAGGGAGGCTTTAAGCATGTGGTGCGTGTTGGAACCATGTGAGAAACTTAAAATGCCCATGTTAAAATCCAACATGTTAAAATGTTAAAATCCAATAATCCAAATTATTCATCTAATGTATTCTTATTTTATTGCCCTGTACACCGCCCTGAGTCCTCCAGGAGAAGGGCGGTATATAAATCAAATAAATAAATAAATAAATAAATAAATAAATAAATAAATAAATAAATAAATAAATAAATAAAATATCCTTTTTACGATCCTGTAAACCCTTAATTCAGGTTAGTCAGGGCGACTGGATGGAGGTGAACATTTACTGGCCCTCCTTCCTGAGACCACATGGGATTTGCAGCAGACATTTTATCTTTGCGCTTTAAGAGAGAGAGACATCTGCTACGTAGGATTGAACTCTCAACCTTCTGAATAGGAAGTGAACCAAAATGTTTGATGCCACTCCCAGCAGACTGGACTCTCCAAATGAGGTCTGGTGCCTCATGACAACAACCTTGCTGTAAGTGTACAAGAGAGAGAGAGGGCAAAAGCTAATAGAGCATGAGGACAATTAACCAGTGGAACAGCTTGCCACCAGAAATCGTGGGCGCTCCATCACTGGAGGTCTTTAAGAAGAGGCTAGACAGTCTGAGATGGTGTAGGTTCTCCTGCTTAAGCGAGGGTTGGACTAGAAGACTTCCAAGGTCCCTTCCAACTCTGTCTATTCTATTCTATTCTATTCTATTCTATTCTATTCTATTCCTATTCTATTCTATTCTATTCCTTTCCTATTCCTATTCCTTTCCTATTCCTATTCCTAATTCTATTCCTAATTCTATTCTATTCTATTCTATTCTATTCTATTCTATTCTATCCTATCCTATCCTATCCTATCCTATCCTATCCTATCCTATCCTATCCTATTATATCTGCGGAAGCGGATATAAGGAAGGAAGCCCTGTAGGCACACTTTAATAAAGTCAGCATAAAGCTCCCCAAATCAGTCGTGACTTTTTTGGGGGAGTCTTCCCAAACCTTTCAGCGGAGGAAAGTGAAAATAAATGACACAGTATTGCTACCATCACCTTCGTAGTTCAGGAATTAACAGGAGGAGGGGAAAAACGCGGCGGGTGCCCAGATTAGATCTTGGGCACTCCAAATAATAATAATAATAATAATAATAATAATAATAATAATAATAATAATAATAATAATAATAATAAAAATAATAATAATAAAAATAATAGTAGTAGTAGTAGTAATAATAATAATAAGTTGGAAGGGACCTTGGAGGTCATCTAGTCCGACCCCCTGCTCAGGCAGGAAACCCTATACCATTTCTTAAAAACTTCAGGTTGTTCCACTGGTTAATTGTTCTCACTGTCAGGAAGTTTCTCCTTAGTTCCAGGTTGCTTCTCTCCTTGACTAGTTTCCATCCGTTGCTTCTTGTCCTGCCTTCAGGCGCTTTGGAGAATAGCTTGACTGCGTCTTCTTTGGGGCAGCCCCTGAGATATTGGAACACCACTATCATGTCACCCTTCACTCTTCTCTTCGTTAAACTACGCATACACAGTTCCAGCAACCGTTCCCTATATGTTTTAGCCTCCAGTCCCCCAGTCTCAGGTCCCTTTAAAAAAACAAAAACAAAACACCCCACATTTATTTTTCTCCAGGTCGGGGTCAACGCCAAACGGCCGCCCTCGAGGAAAAGGCCCAGACGCTCAGAGCAGGGAAGCGGTCGCTTCTCGCCCCCTCCGATCCCGGTTAAAGCACCTTCCCTTCCGCGGCGTTGGCTTTCCAAGCAGCCGGCTCTTTTTTCTCCACTCGAGAAGTCCCGTCCTTCCCTCTTTCTTTCTTTCTTTCTTTCTTTTGTAATTAGAGGAAGAAAGCCTCTCTTAAGTGGACTTGGAGGGGGGGGGCAAACTGCGTTTTTGTTGTTTTTTTTTAAAAGCACGCCGCTTTGAAATGCGGTTTGCGTAGCAGGGGGAAGGCGAAGCCAGCGGCGTTTTGACTCGGCCTTCCCACTTTCCCGTGAAAGTAGGATGATCAAGGAAGGTGTTAATAATATTAATAAAATCATCGTGTGTGCATCCAGCAACGGGCGGGGGAGGGAGGGGATCTAAACTGTGCCCCCTCCGCTTTACCCCGTTTTTAAGTTCGAAACTCCGCTGCTAAGTAGATAAGAACCCCACACTGTATAATAATAATAATAATAATAATAATAATAATAATAATAATAATAATAATAATAATAATAATAGTAATGATAATAGTAATGATAATAGTAATGATAATGATAATGATAATAATAATAATAATAATAATAATAATAATAATAATAATAATAATAATAATAATAATAATAATAATAGAAATTGAATTCCAAGCGTGGACGAGCCAAGGTGGGTTTGTTTTTAATTTTTAAAAAAATCTGGTCAAACCAAATTTGGGGATCCCTCAGGCCTGGGGAGGGAATCCGAAACTAGCCACTCACCAGGCATTTAAGGACACCCGAGGCGACGATGCAGGCTCGGTTTGGAGAGCCCACCTTAGCCGTCGATCGCCCAGCAGTGGGTCCCCGTTCCTCCGTTTCTCCCTTCTTCCCCCCCCCCCCACACCTGGAGGAGGTCCTTGAGATCCGGAAACCTGGACTACCCTGTTTTTTTGTTTTGTTTTTAATCCTTAAAAGGATTTGTCGGCTTCAAAAGACGTCTTTCCATCTCGGCAGCGCCCCTGGTCGCTGGGTTTTCCTTTCTTTTTTTCCCCCCAGGCCTTCTGAAAGGTTGAGTCTGGGGTCCCTATCAAAGCCAAGACACTTCCAGGTTGGATCAAGCGGGGGAAACGGCGAGGGGCGGGGGAGAGAGAAAGAGCCCGCGGCCCCCTCCCGTCTGACTTCAAGACCTTTACTCTCCTACTACCCTTTAAGAAGAAAAAAAAAGTTATGTGTTACCTGTTAGACACACACGCACACAATATGTGTAACATACAGGTTTTTTTTTCTTCAATAGGCCTCTACAGTTGGGGAAGGGGGGACTGAGAAGGAAGGAAAGCAAAGATGCCACGCTTATAAAGGCCGCCTGATTTGGGGTTAATTTCACTACATTTCCCCCCCCCCCCGTCTGAAATTGACAAATTCTAACCAGGCGCCATTCGATGCAACACATTTTCTTTTTCTGCAAATCGCTGCTGGAGAAAAGGTGTTAAAAGCGATGGGCATCTGCCCTAAACCCTTAATAAACCACTATTTTCAGAACGAGGGAAGTTTCGTGCTGGTGTTTAAATGCCTCCTCGGAAGAAAAATCGGGGAAGCCTTGGCTGGAAAACAGATTGAACAGCAACCTGGCCAGAGCCGCTGCTGGCCAGCAAGTTCCGTCGCCCGTGAAAAAATAGTTATTATTCGAGAGCTTATTTATCTCAGACTTGTGCAAGCCTCGCGCGGTGAGGTCAGAGAGACCTTTTCTCCTTTGAGTGCCCAGCAGTGGCAGCTGGAGAAGAAGAGGCCAAAACGGTGAGATTTCTTCTTCTTCTTTTTTTTTTTGCCTGTGGAAACTGCCGGGACAAGCAGGCGAAGGAAGGAAGGAAGGAAGGAAGGAAGGAAGGAAGGAAGGAAGGAAGGAAGGAAGGAAGGAAGGAGAAAGAGAAGAAAGGGAAAAAGAACAAAAAGGAAGGAAGGAAAAAAGAAAGAAAGAAGAGAAAGGGGAAGGAAGGAAGGAAGGAAGGAGAGAGAAAGAGAAGAAAGGGAAAAAGAACGAAAAGGAAGGAAGGAAAAAAGAAAGAGAAAGAAGAGAAAGGGGAAGGAAGGAAGGAAGGAAGGAAGGAAGGAAGGAAGGAAGGAAGGAAGGAAGGAATTTAAAGCAGGGAGGGAGGAAAAGAAAGAATCCATGGTAAGTGTTGCCCATTTCTTAACTGAACAGTGAAGGGGAGATTTCCAATCTTTCAAACTTTGGACGTTACTGCAGAAACAAATCAACTTGCATTCTTTCCCGCGGATTAAATCAGATCTGCAAAGCCGCTGCTTCGCCCGTTCAACCGCGTACGGCAAGCGGGGAAGCCTCGGCCTGGGAGGACGGAGCAAAAGGCTGCCGCTTGCCGTCATCTTGACCTTGAACAAGAACCGGAGAATAACGCTCGGCTTGCGGGACGGGAAGCGTCAACAACCGCCACAAACAACAACAACGACAACAAAAAGAGACCAAGACTGGCGACAAGAAAACTCGCCTCTTTCTTAAGGGGGAGGGCGGTGCAATTAATCGAAACCTTGGCAGAATGATCGACACCCCCCCCCCCTCCGCCCCACCTCCAGCCAGCAAAGAAAAAAATAAATAAAAATGAAGCGTTTTTGCAAGGAACTGCTCCGTCCTTGGAAAAGGCAGCGCTTGAAAGGCGAAGCTAGAGGCCATAGAAGTCGGGGACGGGGGGGGGGGGAGAAGAGAAGTGGGGGTCAGGAACCGCCGCTGGGCCGAAACGTCTAATTTTCCTGTCGCAGAATCGGTCTGCAACGGGAAGGGATCCCACTTAAAGCCGCCGCCGCTTTGGACTCGGGCGCCTCTTTCCATTTCCCAGAAACTTTCAAACCACACTTTTCTGCTCCGAAATTTTGCGCCTTCGTGTTTTGCTTTTTTTTTTTCTTTCCTCCCGGCCTTAGCGAGAGAGAGAGTAGACAGCCAAAGCCGGCGTCCATCGAACTCGAAAAGGCAAACTGAACACCCCCGGCCACAGTCTGGAGCCGACCTGAAGTCGGGCGCCAGAAAGTTCGACCAAGAAGCGAGAGTTGCAGCTCCCTCGCGAGCCGAGCAAAAGTCCTCGGTTCTTTGGCCAAGGAGGTCTTTTTGCGGGAGGGGAGTAGGTGAGGAAACAGTGTGTGTGTGTGGGGGGGGGGTGTTAAATCGTCACTTGACAGTGGAAGACTCCGAAATCTTACATCTTCTGCGTTGCCCGCTTTTTAAAGTAATAATAATAATAACAATAATAAAAATACCGGTTTGCATTTCATTAGCCGCCGATTCCTCTCCCCCAGCTGCGTCTTCCAATGTATCCCACCCAGATATATCGGTACACACGATGTACCGGTTTCCCCGGTTTCCATTTTCTATCCCCCCCCTCCTCAAAATAATGGACGAGAGGAAGAGGAAGAGGAAAAGACGAGGAAGAAGAAGATTGCCTGTTCGTTTGCTCGCCCCCTCCCCAGCTATGAACCCCAAATGAACGGGAGCCCTCCCGTTGTCTTTGCATATTTCCAGTCTGCCCCCCCCCCCCCGCGACTTGAGAGGCCTGCATGGCTTTCCCCCCCCCCCAAAAAAAAACCACCCGGAAAAAAAACTACATTCGGGCACTCCCCGCCAACTTCCAGCAGCAGCGCTTTTGCTGCCAGCCGTGAATCTCTAGCGCCCACTATTCAAAGAGTCGGGAATTAAAACAGAGGGGGGGGGAGAAAAACTTTTGCAAAAAAAGAAAGAAAGAAAGAAATGTACACACACTCTCCGCACCAGAACTTGGAAAGAACTCGGAGCGGGGGGGGGGAGGGGGAGGGGTTGCGAAGCTTCAACTTTTGCTTAACTTTCGCTTCTCTCTCTCTCTCTCTCTCTCTCTCTCTCTCTCTCTCTCTCTTTCCCCGACACCCCCCCCCCACACCCCGCCATCCTGGGGAGCCCTGCGCGGCGCAGAAGGGGCGACCCCCGCCGATCCCCGGGGAGTGCCGAGCGGGCGAAGCCAAAGGCAAGAGCTCGCTCCAGATGCGCGCAGCCCGGCGGCCGGGAAGCGAAGTCTGCCCGGCTTGGCTGTGGCCCGCAGCGGCGAGGAGAGAAACCACGCAGCCCCCACTTCCACCCCCGCCTGGCCTCCGCGCCCTGCGCTCCCCGGAGAGCCAGCCCGGCTTTCTCCCCCACCCACCCACCCACCCCCGGCGCGCGCCTTCCTCTCCTCCTCCTCCTCCTCCTCCTCCTCTGGCCTCCGCTCGCCCCCGCGGGACAAAGGGAACCTTACTTTTCGGCAGTTTCCTGGCCCGCGCCTTGGATCGCATCTTGCCGGCGCGCTGGAGCCTTCCTTGAACCCGCAGCTACTCTGCCGCCGCGCGATCATCCTCTCCCCAGCATTGTCAGTTCGGACACCTTCGCACATGCGCAGAGAGCCTTCAATCTGACACCCGCTCCGGGGCCAAAAGGGAAGGGGGAAGAAGAAGAGGGGAGGGGGGGGAACCAGAAAAAAAAAAGAAAGAAAAAGAAAAAGGAGAAGGAAGGGGGGGGGGAGAAACAAAAACAAAAAAACAACCAGCACCAATCCTTCCAGGGCTGGTTTCTTCGAAAGTTGAAAGGCTGGGGGGGGGAGAGAGAAGAGGGGGGAGGGAGGTGGATTTTTTCCCCCTCGCCCGTCCTATCCTCTTCCTCCTGGTCGCTATTCTTCACCCCCCCTCGTTTTCTTCCCCCGGATCTGCCCCTTTAAGAAAACCCTCTGCCCCCCCCCGTTCCTCTCTAACCCTTTCCACGCTGCCCACTCGCCCGAGGATGGACAGACTTCGCAAGAAGCGGTGCAAACATCTGGGAAGAGGTGACTTTAAAATTATTTTTTATTTTATTTTATTTTTATTATATATACACGTGCGTGCGTGCATGCATACACACACACACATACGTGCATGGCGTACTCATTCAGATAAACGGTTGCAAGTTAAGCGGGGGGAGGCGAGGCTGGAAACCGGATAATTGCGCACCGCACTTGGCAAATTAAAGCGTCGTTCTTGGGGACCCTCGCGATTGGCTCTCCCCTTCCCGGCGCTGGGCCCGATCCCCTCCGCGCCTACTCGCGAGTAAAGGTCCTTCTCTGCCCCCCTCCCCCCCAATGCCCCTGCTCGCCCGGCTGGCCCCGACCTTGGCAAAGGCGGGACCGACCCGGATCTGCTTAGAAGTAGTTGCTTGCTGCTGATTGTGATGGTTATGTATTGTTGTTGTAACGTTATTGCTCTTTCTTTCAAGGAAGTGGAGGGGGGGGGCTGTCTCGGCGGGCGCGTGGGGGGGGCAACGGGCGTAAAGGCGCTTTAGGATCGGGCCGGAATGGGGACGCCGCCTGTTTGGCTGCTGCGTAAAAACGCGCCGGTGCCAACTTTGGGTGCCATCTCAGCTGACCCCCCCCCCAGCGCTGCGAGGCCTAAGGGCGACGGCGTCGGGCTGGGTGGGTGCTGTTCCTCCCCACCCCACCCCGTTAATAAAACGCGTGGTGGATAGGGAGGCCTTTTAATTCCTTTTTCTCCCCTTTTTAATTCCTCCTCCTCCTCCTCCGCTTTGGCTGGGGACGGACGTGGGTCGAATCGGGAGGAACCCCCGACGCCGGACCGAATTGGGTGGGGCATTGATTTATTTTGTGGCCTCCCGGGTCCCGAACTGCCGGCTCCTTTTTCCTGGACGAATTGCGGAGAAGGGGACGCGTCACCCACCCGATCTAGGGAGAACAGAGAGGTAAACTTTTCTGGAAATATTGTCGAATTGTAAAACGCGGCGCCGCGTCTTGCGGGGTTCCCCCTCCGTGGGGAAAGCGATCAAAAGAGGGGGAGGGGAGAAACTTCCCTTCCCCCCCCCTTCCGTGTTTCAGGAGTTTTACTTTTGCGGCAAACTTTCCGTCTTATTATATTAATGGATTTATTTCACGGACACCCCAAATTTATTTCGTCCGGTTTTGCCTTCCATTTTCCCTGAAGCTAATTTTGCACGGTGCTTACTTTCTCCCTAACGTTGGCCTTATTATTATTATTATTATTATTATTATTATTATTATTATTATTATTATTATTATTATTATTATTATTATTATTAATTATTCCTCTTTTGTTCACAGGTTCAGGGAAAAAATGACTTGAGTAGAAAGCGGGCGGGTAAGTATCGGCTTCAGATCGGCGTTCGGGATTAAACGATCCTATTCTTTCTTTGCTTTTTTCCCCGAAAGCGAAGGGAAAAAAAATCGGATTTTTGCGCTAGCCTTCCAGAAACTAACCCCCTTGCAAAATAAAAAATCAAAAAAAAAATCGAAGGAATCATTCAGAAAAGGGAAAGAGTCCTTCCATTTGTGAGGACTATACACGGGTGACCCCCAGATAGAGAGAGAGGGCGGAATAAGAGATGGGCGGTTTTTATTAATTATTGTTACCTAATTAATGGCGTTCTTTGGGGAGTTCAAGTAGCGTGAAAACGATGTTGACGGGAACGGAAGCTTTGTGCGGGGATTAAAGGAGGGGGGGGAGGACGGAGGTGTGGAACCCAAAAGAAAAAACCAGCCTCGGATGCTTTCAATAAATAAACCAGATATTTAATTGTTTTTTAAAAAAGCGAGCGAAGGCAGGACTAGGGGCGTTCCCTCTCCAAAAATAATAGGGGCCCGAAAAGCAGGTAGAAAAGAAAGGGGAGGGGGGGAAGAAAAAGAGGTTTGATGGAAGTTAAAAAAAAAAGGTAAGGTCTTTGCTAATTAAAAAATAAGCATAAAAATAATGGGGCTTTGGGGGGTTTTTTTTGGCAAAGGACTTTTCGCTTCTACGGTGGCTTTCGCTGCGTCGAATACCTCGGGCGTGCACGTAGAGAGGCACACAAATATCGGCGGGCCTAGATTCATTCCTAGTCCATGTATCCCATTGTGTGTGTGTAGTGTGTGTGTGTGTGTGTGTGTGTTCCATATGTAAACACTTGACTACTGGAGAGGTCTTGGGGTAGACAGACGTTCCTCTTTGCGTCTCTTTTCTATGCGCTTTTAAAGTTTGGCTTTCAGCGGGCCCTCCAAGTCACAAACCCTTAACTGCACAGATTTAATTACAATCAGACGGGTGGGGGGGCGGCGGAAAGAGGAAGGTCGGCGGGTGTCGCTTTGCTTTAATTTCCAGCTCCGCGACCCTCGGCTTGGACGGAGAGCCTTTCTTTTCTTTCTTTTTTCTTTTTTAAAAAAATCTGTCAAGGTTTCTCTTTCCGCACCCCCGTCCCCCAAGTCCGTTTTCACACGTTTTCTCTAAAACTGGACACGGAGAAAGTTGGAAAGGGGGAAAGAATACCAGCTAGACTCGAACCGGGGTGGGTGGGTGGGTAACCTGTCCTTTTATTAAAGAGACTTTATTATTCTATTATTGTTTTCGATTTTGAATTAACACCGCCCCCCAATAATAATAATAATAAAAGAACAGAGAGGGGGGGAATGTCATCTTCCAAGTAGGCCCAGTCCCGACTGTTTCCCTTAGAAGGTGTCGATTTGGATTTCAGACCTAATTTTATTTATTTATTCATTTATTTAGGGGGTGGGGGGGCAGAGAAAGGATTAGAAACAAAATGCCTTGAACGCGGAAGGCGATTTTTCCACCCGCGGAGAAACTCGGCGATTGGAATAAAGAAAAGAAAAAAAAAGTTGGTTTTTCTTCCTGCGCAAATATTTCGGCAAGGGCGAATCGGGACGCCGACGGGTGCGTTTACTCAGGTCAACGTCAACCTTAGGAGATGCGTTCCCACGATTTACTCAGTCTGGTGGGGTTTAATTTCGGTTTCGATATGCAGATGGTTGGGCAGGTGAGCGTCTAGTTACTTTACGCTTCAGTGAAGTTTTTTTTAAAAAATGGTTTAAAAAGTTGTCGTGTGAACGCGGCTATTTAATTTCTCTTCCCCTCTTATTGAACGTCTGTTTCCTTTCCCTCCGATCTGTTTCCTAGGAACAAATTCCCGTGGAGGCGAATCGCTTGTTGTAACCCAGGCCCCGATCCGTTGGAGCCCCTTCCGAGCAAACCTGGGCAAGGGCCTTAAGGCGACCGCGATTTACTTGCGAGTAAAAGCAGTTGGGATCGTCACTTAAAGTAGAAGAACTCTCGTAAGAACTTGGGGGCTGGGGGGTTCCTGCTGAGCAAGGCGTCGCGGTTGGGTTCCCACGACACGCTAACTCAGGCTAAAGGGAGGATGGGTCTCACTTGCCCAGCCTGTGGGGGAATCCCGGTCCTCGTTTCCAAGCATCCGTGTCCTCTGAATCCCAGGGCCGGATGGAAAGCTGACTTCGTGGGAATTCAACAAACCCAGAGAACGGCGCCTTTCCCCAACTCCAGAAGCTTTGCCCCCTTGGACGCCTGAAGTCCCGTGTTGGCGACTGAACCAGAGGAAAAACGAAGTGCGCGTGTGGGGAGGCGTGAACGGTTGAAGGAGAACCTCTGGGATGCGGGTTGGAGGACGTGCACCTGCCTCCCCCATCCCGAAGGTCCAGGAGAGGCCGCCTCGGGTTAGGGGAAGAAGGGAGCGCTACTCAATTTAAACTCCTAGATCCAAGGCGGGATATAAATCTAACAAAACAGAATTGATTAACCCCCGTGTACCCCCCAATTCTCCAGTCGAGAGAGGGAGAGAGGAAAGGAAGGCACCGTTGCAAAGCTAACACCTCAAACCGGTTCGCACCGACCCCTTTCACGGGTTTTCCTCCAGGCTTATGTTCCCATTTTCTGGGTTCCCCCCAAGCAAGGGAGCCCAAATCTTTCTCGCTCTCCAGCAAAGCTGAAACGGGATTGACTCGCTTGGGGTACTCACAACAAGCTGGTTAAGCTCCCCCAGGGTTTCCTGTCCCCACAACACCGTACACTCCGCCAGAAACACAGCAGTGGCTGCCCTTGTGCTAAGCCACAGGCAAAACCTCTGGCTTTAACCCACTATGGGAATGCAGGCCTAAGTCTGATTTCTAGCCAAGATGGCATCCAGCCTTAGGATGGTGGGAGCATAACCCTATCCTGGTTAAAGCAGCCTTGTCCCACGTGGGTCCTCAAGCGCAGCAGGAATATGGGCAACTCAGTGGGCAGGTTGTGGTGTCACAGGGTCAGTCACACAGCCACAGGTAAGTCTTTCTTGCCCTGGCTGGCCTACCTCACAGGGTTGTTATAACAAGGAGAGAAAGGAAGCTGTTCTCAGCTTGTTAACCTGCTATTTACAAATCCAATGTTGGGTTTGAGGTTACAACAGAAAGGAGTCTGTCGCCCATCTTTGATTCAAAATAAACACACAGGGTGAATTGGAACCCCCCACCCAGGGGGGGTTTCTGCTTTAATGGTTCTCTCCCCCCCCACACACACTCCTTGTTTTCTTTCCCGCTAACTCACTCCATCCTTTGCCAGGCAAACTTCATCCTGGGAGTTCAGAGACCCATTCCGGATGCGTGAGGGGAGCTTGAACAGAGCAACAACACCTGGCCGCATTCGCACGATACACCAGCCCAGCTCACACCTAGCCGATTGTTTTATAGTTGGAGTTAGAGTGCAAATCCTGGAAAATGAGGTGAGTAAACTTTGGCTGGAGAAGGCCAGGCCTGGGTTCATCCACCGCCCTCGAGTTGGGGGGGGGGGAAAGGGTGTTGGGGAGGGAGGGAGGGAGAAAGAGAGAGGGGGAAAGAGAGAGAGAGAGAGAGAGACTGGATCCAAGGATTTTTAAAAAGCCTATAAAAATGGAACAAAAATACTTCACTGACACCCATTCATCCACCATCCTGTTTTCCCACTATTGTAACTGTAGTTTAGTCAATAAGCCACCATTGCCTGCCTTTCCACTGCACTCTAAGTCACAAAGCTGGCTTTTGAAACCACAGTGAACTGATTCACACATTCCATGAAGCCCAAACTGCAAGGTGTTGAAACTTGGGCCTAACGTGTTGTCTGAACTTGGCCCTGGTGTAGGTCAAAATGAGATCGCTCACTACATAAAGGAGAACTCATCGCCCAGTCTTTTCATTAAAGGCAACCCTTCAAAATATATCAGGCAGTTTCTACGAGGTAGAGATCTTTCCCCTTTGACCAAATTGTCCATTTCTACTAATCCCTTTTCCTTACTTCCTTCTTTGAGAAGGAGTTGTTATTATTTGAATTAGTCTCTGGCAAGGGAAATTAGAAAGTACATCTTTAACGGGGGAATATAACTCTCTGTAAAAAGAAAATTCATGTTCCTTTTGTATGAATTTTTTTTTTTAAAAAAAATCTGATTTGTCACTAGGGGATGGGAGGGGAAATGGAATTCTGTAAATTTCTAATCCGTCAGTGCAAAAACAAACAATAACTGGAAGAAAGCTCCTGTAACAGAGGTTTTTTCATAGAAATTGTTGTTTGCCTGTCGTATGTGTACGTGTGTTTAATTTTTATTCTAGAGTAGATGAAGCCTTCATTATTGGCCCTGGGCAAAATTCTGGGGTTTTCAAAGTGACCCATGAAGACATTACTGCCAGATTCACTCCAGCATACCAAGCTGGCATGTTTACACAGAAGTAAGCCTAACTCCTGCTTGTTTGGGGGGGGGGGCTTATATTTACTACAACACAATGTTTGTTTGTTTAGGAAAAATTATATAACCGCTGGGGGGGGGTGACTCTAGGCGGCTTGCAGAAAATAAAAAGACAACGTAGAACTAATAAACGAAAAATAATAAAAATAATCACACACACACGCACACATGGTGACAACGCGCATTCAAATCAGCCCCTGGCCAAAAACCCCAGTCGATATTGGTTGGGATTGAAGGGCGTTGTAGCCTAGGATTCTCAACAGTTGTTTTTCCCTATCCTTACGTGGCTGGAGTTGCATTTGTGGATGGCATCTTCTGTGCCAGTTGGAGGTTGCCTTGCCTCTTCATACTGTCTCTGGCACACTTCAGCACAACGTGTCCGGACACAAAGAGCAGCTTTGTGAGATTGTTAGGTTTGTTGGGACCCGGTCTTGCTGTTTAAATTCTTGTTTGCTTTTTAGAAGAAGAAGAAGAAAAAAAACACATTAAAAAGACACGATACAGCAAATAACCTGGGTCTGTTTTAGATTAGGCACAGGAGCAATGCAGCAAGACCGGCCCAACTGAACTTTTCTCTCTCTCTGTGTGTGTGTGAGAGAGAGAAAGCACACACAAAATCATGACCCCCCCAAAAGGGGGGGCTGTCTTTACTATGAATAGACCCAGACTACAACTCCCATAAGACCCAGCCGACATGGCCAAAGGTGGGAGGATTGGAACTGTGCTCCAAAATAGCTGGACAAGATCCAAGCTGCTTGTATCATTAAAAAATAAATTAATAAATTAAAACAAATCATTTTTCTCAATATTGGCTGAGATGAAATGAGCCTTTAAGTTTTAGTTTCTTAACCACGGTTCCTTAGAGACACCACAGGAGGCCATTTGCCTCGAAGAAGGCTATGCCACAAATCCTAGTTTCCAAACCACAGTGGCTGAGTTCAGGTGGGGGGGGCAAGTTAGTAAACTTAACTCTGGTGGATTCAATTAACTGAGTTTCTCTGTTCTCTGCTAAGTGTCAAAAATTAACCAAGGTTCAAACCCAAGGAGCCGAGTTTAAACAAAGAGGTGCAGGGATGGATGAAGTGGCTAGAGTTGTAATTACTGTGCCCTTATTCAATTAACCAGGGCTTGTGGAATTCTGCCAATTTTCTCAATATATAGGAAACATTCACTTATCAACTAACCGCGTGGATTGCCGTCATAAAACAGGGAATATTCAAACGGTGGGCTGCTTTGTGGATTCACCCAATTATCCTTAGCCTGGTGACCTTTTCTTTCATCCTTTTCTGGGCTTAATAAACTTTGTGAGTTGATCCAATCCACAGAGGCGCAACACACACACACACACACACACATATGGGTGTCCTGCTCACCAACCTTGCCACCTCTAGAATGGCACCTGATCCTATTATAAAACACACCATGGGAATATACAGTATTTCTGTGGGAGTAGAAAATTGGGGTGGGTCTATATGCTTGAGCAGGAATCGATTAGTTAAATGGGGGTTGATCGTGGGACAAATGTATTTTTTTTAAAATACATTTGTCCACCTATTTTCCCTCCTTTGCCTTCCATCTTGCACATTTCTACTGAGGACTAGAAGCATGACTCTTTGGTTTACAGAATATCAGGAAATGGGACGGGGGAGGGAAGAGGGTATTAGATATTTGTGTGTGTGTGTGTGTGTTTAACGTAAATGCTTCGCAGAAAAAAAACCATGCAGGATGAGTCCAGACTGGAGAAAAAATGGGGAAACCATAAGTGATCTTTTGCAGAAACAGAAAGCTGAAAGCTAAGGCTGCCCTTTTTGATCGATATTCTTTTGTGCTAAGGAAAAAAAAAAGTAATTAATACCAATTTGCCCCGAGGGTTGAGAAGCGTTTAAGCAGACGCTGGACTTTTCAAGCCCCCAACACACTCTCTCTCTCTCTCTCTCCCTCTCTCTCTCTCTCTCTCTCTCTCTCTCTCTCTCTCTCTCTCTCCCCCAGAGGCCCCCCCATTAAGAAGTTTCCTTGGTGTGGCGAGAATGCGGCTGGGGGCTTGCCCCTGGATGTGAAGTGTGAAAAAGAACACCCATAAGCCACGGTTTCTTTCAGTACCGTCGTAAGTTCAAATGGTCACTAAACGATCTCTCTTTTTTCTCCCCCTGTATTCCCGAGGCAGATCCAGCAGCCCCTCGGATTTCTTTTAGGGGAGAAGGAGGCCAGGTGGGCGTCTAGGGGGGGGTGGTCCCAGAATCCAACTTCTCCATTTTTAAACGTTTTGTTTTTGGGGTGTGTGTGTGTGAGAGAGAAAGGAATGGTTGGATTGGGGAGGCTTCCTGCCAAGGCCCCCAACACAGAAGCTGGTTTTCTTGGCTGGCGCTCAAGCGGGGACGGGGTGGGGGGGGCGTGGGGGGGGGTTCTAAGCCAGCCGCACAGCCCCTTGTAACGGAAAAGCTCCCCGTATGACTGCTACCCTTTTATTATTCTGGATTAGGGTCGGTTGGTGTGCCTGTTTGAGAGGAACGGGAAAAATGAATGGGAGCCCGTCCGCCGCCCCCACCCCGCCCCCCCTCCCGAAAGTCTTTCTCCAGGGAAATTTCGATTTTGTAAATCGGAGAGGAGACGCCGGAGGAGGGAAAGAGAGAAGGGAGGGAGGAGTGAAGGGCAGAGATACGGGGGGACGGACGAATGGGTGGTCGGAACGGTTAAAGAAGGAAGGAAGGAAGGAAGGAAGGAAGGAAGGAAGGAAGGAAGGAAGGAAGGAAGGAAGGAAGGAAGGAAGGAAGGAAGGAAGATGGGAATAGGAAGGAAAGGGAAGGAAAGGAAAAAAGAGAAAAGAAGGGAAGGGAAGGGAAAACAGAGGTAAATCAATAGATGCTAAAAGAGTCCAGTGAGGAAAAATTAAACTGGATTAGCTGTTTTTCTAAGGGGGTTGAGGACAAAGGAGCTTTAGCCAAGAGCGAACTTGGCTAAATCGTGGGATTTCGGCTTAGTTTCCCTCGGGAAAACAATAAGAAAATAAAACAAGGACCTCAATCCCGGCTTTCCCTTTTTACCTGCACGTGTCTGGTGCCCGATTTAGAAAAAAAAAAAAAAAGATAATGCGGGGATGATGAAGGAGGAGGAGGAGGAGGTGACAGGTCGTGCCGGAGATGCTAGATTTCAGTCGAATCGGGAGCTTCTTCCTGTACTCCCCCCCCACACACACACCCCGTACTTGTTCCAATCACCCCAGCCCCGACTTAGAACGTGGGAACAATCCAACCCGCGTGTTTTTAAAAATTGCTTTTCAAATTCGCCCTAACGGAAGGCCGAGAGGTTTCCCTTGGGGGCTGAAACCTAACCCTAACCCTTCCCGGGATTTCCCAAACCTACTCGCGAGGAAGCTCTTCTCAAGCCATTAAAACGAAAGCGCGGAGAAGGAGGTGCGCGCACCTAAGCGGCTGCTTGGGCCCTTTCTCCCCGGGAAAGTGTTCGAAGGGAGGGGGGGGGAACCTCAACACCCCCACTCTCCCGGGAATGGCCGCTCTCCCTTTGGGGCTGAATATATATTATATATATATATTAACCTTTGGAAAAGAGCTGCCTCAATCTAGCCAACAAATATTGCGTTTAAAATCGAAAGCCGACAGTTGAGAGTGGTAAACGTCCTCATTCAATAGCGTAATTCTTTGTTGTTGTTGTTATTATTGTTCCAGATCTGCCTATCCCAGGTCCTTGGTAGACAAAAACGCCAAACCCGGTCTGAACATCTGGCTGACTGTGCGAATAATAATAATAATAATAATAATAATAATAATAATAATAATAATAACAACAACAACAACAAACAATGGAGATAGTGATAATGATAGTGATAGTGATGATAATAATAATAATAATAACAACAACAACAACAAACAATGGAGATAGTGATAATGATAGTGATAGTGATAATAATAATAATAATAATAATAATAATAATAATAATAATAATAATAATAATAATAATAATAATAATCCACTCATTAATTATGAATAGCAATTTTGGAGTCTCCGCGTTTCCCCCTATGCAGGGACAAAACGAGAGGATTTTTGGGGTGGGGGGGGTAGGATATAAATCTGATCATGGGGTGGGAATTGGGGGGGGGTTCGTTTTGGGAGGCCAATAAACAACCCGGTGAGCCTCTCTGCTGCTTAAACGGCTGGTTTTCCCACCCTTCCCCCCTCCCGTCCCGACAACAGGGAAAGCGAAAATTTTGGGGGGTAGGCTTAAATTTCGCTTTCAGGAGCGGCCATCATCGCGGCAATCGGCTCCCCTTATTAAACGCCTGTCCCGAAGCTATAAAATTTCACTCTCACCCCCCGCCGCTCCTTCCCGCCTCATAGGTTCCCCCCCCCTTTTTCATTTCTCCCAGGCTCAGATTAGGCTACCTAATTGCGCTTTCCCGTTAATTACTATTTTTGGCTCATCCGCGGTCGCTACACGAGCAGCCGCGAGCAATATTGTGACAGCCTGATTTCAGGCGTCGGAGAAACGACTATAACTAATCTGCGCTTCTTGTTCGCTTGTCTGGGGTATTTCCTCCCCCTACCCCTCCCCTCCTCCTGTCGGCAACGCGAACCGTCGCTGTAATCCGGAATCGCCGTTAGATTGAAAGGAGAAAAGCAAAAAAAAAAAAAAAAAAGGGAAGGCGCGGTTCCGGAAAAAGCGCCGCTGCTTCAAACCCGGCATTTTAGAATAGAACAGAGCTGGAAGGGACCTTGGAGGTCATCTAGTCCAACCCCCTGCTCAGGCAGGAGGGCCCTATACCATCTCAGACAAGTGTGGCTGTCCAGTCTCCTCTCAAAAACCTCCAGCGATGGAGCGCCCACGATTTCTGGTGGCGAGTCGTTCCGCGGGTTAACTGTTCTCGCTGTCAGGAAATCTCCCCCCCCCCCGTCTTAATTCCAGCTTGCTTCTCTCCATGATTAGTTTTCATCCGTTGCTTCTTGCCCTGCCCTCTGGCGCTTGGGGGAATAGTTGGAGCCCCTCTTTTTTTTTGTGGCACCCCCTCAAACACTGGAATGTTAATTCGGATGTATAGGAAACCGGAGCGTCCCGCCGCGTCGCTGTTCGCCTGGAGATGGTCCTTAAACGGCGATCGACGGGGACAACTCCGACGCCAACAGCGGAGCGGTCTGAACGCGCTTTCCTGAAGAAGTAAGCGGGCTTCGTCAAAGGAAGGACTGGAATATCTGCTTTGTCATTAAATCTAATAAATAATCCGTAGCTATCCAACCTTGGGGTGGGGCGGGGGAGAGAATTTAAACACGTGGGTTTTTTAAAAGCTGTGGAGAAAAGCGCGGGTGTGTGTGTGTGTGAGAGAGAGAGAGAGAAGACGCGCGCCTGTATACACACACACACACACACACACACACAAACACACACACACACACAGAAAAGTGCTCATGATCGGAGGGAAGAAGACAAGGAACACAGGGCAGAGAAACCAAAAAAGCGACCTTCTCTTCTAGACACAAGTCATTCAAGCAAGGTGAAGACCTTTTTTTTAAAAAAAAATCGGATTAACACCTGCTGGTGACAAAGGGATTTCATTCGAGGGGGGGGGAGGCAGTCCGGCCAATTCAGGACGGCCCTTCCTCCCCAAGCGCACACAACCCCCCCCCCTCATTTCCACCCTCTCTCGCCCTCTTCCGTTCTTTTCACCCCTGGATAATTATTAGCCATTAATTGGCTCAGGACTTTCCTCCTCTACACCCCCACCGCCCCCCACCGGGATGGGGGAGAAAAATGGGCAGTCCAACATTTAAGAGCAGACTGGGGCATTAGGGGTGGGGAGAGAACAAGGAAGAGAGAAAGGGAAAGGATGCTAAAGAATAGCCATTTTCAGTTAAAGCAAAGATATATATTTTTTTCTCCCCATGGAAAGTGGCTATTTGGTACTATTTTTGATCCCCCCCCCCCCTGTGTCAAGCTACTTTCCTGCCAATAGGTTGCAAAGAGGTTGTGCAGGTTGATTGGGCATAAATTTAGGATGCACACCCTCTGCCTTAGTACTAGGTTCTGCTGCTTGAGGGGGGGGGGTGGACTAGAAGACCTCCAAGGTTCTGTTCTGTTCTATTCTATTCTATTCTATTCTATTCTATTCTATTCTATTCTATTCTATTCTATTCTATTCTCTATAAAGATTCTATTCTATTCTATTCTCTATAAAGATTCTATTCTATTCTATTCTATTCTCTATAAAGATTCTATTCTATTCTATTCTCTATAAAGATTCTACTCTATTCTATTCTATTCTCTATAAAGATTCTATTCTGTTCTATTCTATTCTATTCTATTCTATTCTATTCTATTCTATTCTATTCTATTCTATTCTATTCTATTCTATTCTATTCTATTCTCCATTCCTTCTATTCTGTTCTATTCTATTCTATTCTACCTGGAAGGATCCTTGGAGGTCTTCTAGTCCAACCCCTTGCTCAGGCAGGAAACCCTATATGGTTCCCTCCGACACAAAATGGCATTTTAGTTATTCTCTGAAGGGTTCTGCACAACACACTGATCCGGGTCAAGGTGAACGACCTGTGGCTTGCACAACCAGCCAAACTTAGTGCTTGCTGTTAACACTTAGTCAGGTGCCCCAATCAGCTGCTGGGTTCACATGGCAAACTAAGCCCTACCGCCAGATTCATAAAAGACAACTCTTGTGTCTGCCTAACCTGCAAGAGCCTGCGTCCTGACAACGAGCTGAATCACAGATCCCCCCTTTTAAGCCCAGCCGAGCGCGGGGAGCGTAAACGGGTCTTTTGCCAAACCTCGATCAATATGAATCAACCTCTACTTATGCCAGACTCCAGTTTGGACACAGAAGTACAATGCTGGGTTTGTAGGCATCATTTATGTTTTCCCTCTCTGGGAGGCCTGAGGCATTCCTTCCCTTCCCTTTCTCTTTAATTTGCTCTGAGGCGAATAAAATGGGTTCAGTTGAAAAAGACAATGGGAAACCTGAAAGCCCAGTTATTGCCATCTCCCATATCAGCTGCTGATGCAACCGAATGACACCACACTTCACTGAAAACGTATTTGCTTTGTAGGGTCATTTTTTAACGCCTTCCCCTTCTGTTTACCAACCCTTCTTTTCTTTCTCCTCCTCCCTTTTCGCGTTCTCATTCCCGTCTTCCTCCAACTCCCTCCCTGCCCACCTTCCTTCTTTATTCTTTAAACCAGACCTCTTCCCCTCCCGCCACAAATCACTTCAGCGAAAGGAAGGCACGATCAGAATTCAGTACCAAGACCCCAGAGCCATTTTGGCCCTCTCCAAAGACAATTTTAAAGAAGATGCACAGTGTGTTGAACTGGGGGCTGGGGGGTTGCGGAGGGTTACCTTGCTACAGGAAACCCAGATGGTGTGTGTGTGTGTGGGGGGGGGGGTCCTTGGGAACAGCTACAATTCAGACTTGCACAACTTGCTTTATGTGAAATCTTTACAGTAATAACTTCAGCCACCGGGTGCTTCAAACCTGCCTCACAGCCAACTTCGTCCTTGCGTCTCGTCAGAGGAAGTGAGACAAAGAACTCAATTTCCCCAAATCGTAAAGTTAAATAGAGTGAACGGGGAAGTTTCTTCAAAGTAATTGAGTGAAATCACCCATGTGCCTGTTTTTAAATGCCTTAAACCTAAAAGGCTCCTATTTGCAGTTGGAAACAGATCTTTATAATCTGTGGAGTAATGTTGCAGTGATGGAATCAAATGGCCTGTAAGAATCCATTTTTTTTTTAATGAAATGGTTATTAGTTGCTTTTTTAAAAAAAAAACCCCTCTCTTGATCTTAAAGCCTTTTTTGGTCTTTCTTGAAGTATGGAGCAGATGAAGCAATGCAAGTTAACTCTTTTTTTTAAATGGAAATGGATCATTTTAATTTCTTTGCTGGCTTCTGCAGTTTTTTTCCAACGGCCAAAGTAGTGTGTTATTGTCTTCTATCTAGGAGGTCCCCAAACTATGATCCCAGGTCTCCCTTCCACGTATGGCTGAAGACTTGCCCTGCCTAGCTTTCAAACCCAACCCAGCTTAACCAGATGTTGCCATCTCAAACTGGTTTGCTACAAATCCTAATAATTACAAGAGTGAAACAGTCCATCTCAAAAGCGGAAACTGCTTTCTTGGAGAAATTCTGAAATTAAGCTGGCAGCATCCTAGCGCTCTCAAGCCTCACTTTGAGAATAATATTCCCTTTTCTACCTGTCGGGAAAGAGTATGGGCTGAGATGGTCCTTTTGGGGCAATCAAAAAACCCCAATAGGCTCATTTTTTTATCATGAAAGATGGATGAACCAGTTGTTGGATTAATCAGCTGTTGGAAACTGTTCTGGATAGGCATAAATGTGCCAATCAAATTGTCTGGATTTGTAATGTTTACTTCATAAAGGATTAAAATTAAAATGTTGGCTTAGACCAGGGCAGACTCTAAATCTGACAGCAAGAACATAGGAAAAAATTCAAAGTAATGCAAGATCAGAAGATGTAGAGAGAGCTGGTCCATAGAGTCACCAAGAGTCAGACATGGCTGAATGGATAACAGCACCATCTAAACCAGGGGTCCCCAATCTTGACAACTTTACAACTTGTGGACTACAACTCCCAGCATTCCTCAGCCAGCATGCTGATTGCAAATGTTTCTCTTAGATTCTACGAATCTGTCTTTATTTTGCCCCCAATTCTTGCAAGACATTCAATTTCCCCTTCTGTTATTCTCTCTGTATTGAACTAGTGCGTGCGCGCACACACACACACAAAGAATCAGACAATAAGAAAAGAGTTGGACTGCAAAATCCCATCACTACCATACAGCATAATAAAAAGTAATTTTAAACCATGTATAACATACTAATGACAACATATCACGTACACAGTAAAATAATAAATAATTAACTTACCCTGGGCAAGGCTGAAGTAGGAACTGGGCTCTTTTAAAATGCACCACACTGCAACACCACTCATGAAATTATTGTATTAGACACAGCTCACTGGCTGACTTTGAACCCACTGCTTTCTCCCTTTCCCCTACCTCACAGGGCTGTTGTTGGGGAAGAAACACTGCAGGACAGAGACCGTATACACCAGTTTTATCCAGTCCTTTTTAGATTCAGCCTTTGTTGCCTTTTACCCTTATTTAGTTTTTTATACTTTACATTCTCACCCTTGGTGCCTTTTATACCCTCTGTCTTGTAAATGTATATGCATTTTATGTGTGTGTTTAGCAATTCATGTGGCTATTACATACTGTTTCCTGCCCATTACATTTTGATGTTTCTTCCTAAAAACAAAACCCCAGCCTCTTACGGTGGTTTATGACTGTAATAAGTATTGATTAATTGATTGATTGGCAGCCGTCATCCCTGCAGCCAAATGTTTATGAGATGGACTGCAGCTATTTCCGGTACATGAAGCTGAGCATTAAATGGCCAGGTGTGTGAGCTACTGTTTGATAAAAATCAGGAATAAAAGGAGTTTTAATTGTAAGTCGCCCCGAGGCCACAACCTGCGATGGGGGGGCTGTATAAATTGAATGGATGAATTAATAAATGAATAAATAAAGTACCTCTGATTCCAAGGGGAGGCCTCGTCCTTCCAGGATCTGTTCCTTGTTCTGTCCATGGAGTCAAGTCCACGTTGTTTCTGGCGCGTTGCAGATGTTCACAGTCCAGCTAAACATAAGTGCAGCATTCCTGGGCTTTTTCCTTCAGGTCACTGTCCTTGAATTAAGCCCAATTTCATGGAAATAGAATCATAAGGCCGGAAGGGACCTCCGCGGTCTTCTAGTCCAGCCCTCTCTTCAAGGCAGATTTATCCCGGTTAAATGATTGTCCACTCTACTTTTGAAAGCCTCCAGTTCATAGCTTAAGTTTCGGCAACCCCCAAGTCTGTCTGAATCCAACTGCCCCTTTGTTTATGGGATTTGTCCAGCTGTGCGGGGAAGGGGGGGGTTCCTTCCAAGCCCCCCCTTTTTTTAACCTGTGCAATTGAAGCCAACCAGGTTTATTTGTGGTTTGGGTTGCAAACAAGGTCCAGTATCTGTTAAGTATGTAGGGACGCGGTGGCTCAGTGGGTTAGGACGCTGAGCTTGTCGATCAGAAGGTCAGCAGTTTGGCGGGTCGAATCCGGAGTGCCGCGTAACAGAGTGAGCGCCTGTTACTCGTCCCAGCTTCTGCCAACCTAGCAGTTCGAAAGCACGTAAAAATGCAAGTAGAAAAATAGGGACCACTACGGTGGGAAGGTAACAGCGTTCTGTGCGTTTTTGGCGTCTAGTCATGCTGGCCACATGACCACGGAGACATCCTCGGACAATGAGCACCAGCCCCTAGAGTCGGAAACGACTAGCACGCATGTGCGGGGGAACCTTTACCTTTACTTTTTATCTGTTAAGTATCTGGAGGCCTTTTTAGGCTGCAGGTCTGCCTCAGCTACATCATTTGTGTAAATGGAAGTCGTTTGCGTAAAAGATACGTCAGGTGCGTATCTTTATCTCCTTGGAGTAAAAAAGTACCTCATCTTTTCCATTTACGCCAATGGCGTAGAAGTACGTAATCTGCTTAAATCGCCTGTCGTGTGTCTCGAATAGAATTGAATAGAATAGCTTTATTGTCACTTTAAATGTACACTAATCAGCATACATTAAAATGAAATGTTGCATTCAGCTCTCAAAGGGTAACCATCTCCAATATACACTATATAAGCATGACAGATCAATCATATAACCACATACATACACATATATAACACAAACATGTTTGTGTCCTTTGCGCGAATGGATGCTACTTGCTGCAAATGACACCATGCGTGTAAATTTGCTTACATCCACATAGACTTTTATGCACATTGGTGGTTCAAAAACCAGATTATTATCAATTAATAACAGTTATTTTGGGCCATACTAAAGTTTTGAACATACTAAAGTTCAACAAAACAGCTTAAAAACTCCTTACCCACTTCTGGGTGTGTTTAGTTTCTAAATCTGGCCAAACCCCAACTTTAGCAGGCTGCGTAAAATAAAAACGGCTTTTAAAAGCCGAAAAGCGGAGGATCTGCAGTTGATTTCCTTTTCCCCCCTGTGCAAAATCAAGAGAACTGCATCCTCCTTGTCTGCATTAGCCGTGATTTCTGTGCAAAATTCCACAATTGGGTCCAATTTCCAAGGCAGGCGGTGTGTTTTGTGTTTGTCTCCCCCCCATTAAACGATCGGTGCAGGAGTCAAGCCCTTTGTGTTCCTGTAAATCTTGCTCATATGGAAGTCAGCGAGCTGTAAAAATACTTACACAAACTACAGTTGTATCTCATTTGTTTACAGGTTTTCACCAGGCTGCCAGAAAAACAAAATAAATAATAATAACCAAAAAAAAAACCCCAAGAGGAATGGCAGCTGAATCGGATTCTTAACGGCTCTCTACATATGCAGCGATTATTCATTTCGTCGCAATATTTGTTAGCCGTCTGCTAGCGCATTCAAGCCATTGGAAGGAACGCTGAAGCGAAAAATAAAGACGAGACAGAAACGAAACAGTATAGAAAATGTCATTTTGTCAGATGTCACTTTGTCCACCTTGATCCCTTCTGCTTTTGCCGCTGTGGGTTCATTATGGAGTTGACATGGGTCAGGGGATTTTCCCCCCCCCCAAAAAAAATCTGGCATTTTCCTCCGAGGGAAATGTGGAACTTTCAGAATTGGGAAGCTGTTGATCGCTTCTGCAGATTTTGCTCTACCCTGGAGTAGATCCCGTCGGAGCTTTACACCTAGAAAGTCCAACTTGCTTGCTTCCTTCTTTCCTCCCTCCCTCCTTTTCATTTCTTGTTTCTTGCGCGCCTTTTACATTCCTTCCTTCCATCCTTCCTTCTCTTTAATTTTTCCTTCCTCGTTTTCTTTTCCTTCTTTCCCATGCATTTTTCCTTCCTTCTTTCATCTTCCTTTCTTCCTTCCTTCCTTCTCATTTTGCCTTCCTTCACTTTCCTTTCTTTTTCCTTCCTTCCCATTCATTTTTCCTTCCTTCCTTTGTCCTTCTTTCCTTCCTTTTCATTTGCTTCCCTTCCACCTTCCTTCACTCATTCCTTTCTCCCTCCCTGTTCCTTCCTTCTTTCCCTCCCTCCCTCCGTCCCTCCCCCTCTATTATCTATCTATCTATCTATCTATCTATCTATCTATCTATCTATCTATCTATCTATCTATCTATCTATCTATCTCTATCTATCTATCTATCTATCTATCTATCTATCTATCTATCTATCTATCTATCTATCTATCCACTATCTATATCTATCTACCTATCTCTCTCTCTCTCTCTCTCTCTCTCTCTCTATCTCTCTCTCTCTCTCTCTCTCTCTCTCTCTCCCATAGATCATCCAAACCACCCATCCAGCAATGCAGGCTTATTTTTTATGTCTTCTAACAATTTAGGGCAAGTGGCAAAAAATCTACAGGCCTCAAAATAAAACTCTTGTGGTTGCTCCAGCACTGAACCTGTGGCAAACAAACAGCTTGACACTCCTGCTGACATCAACTCTTCCCCCTCCCACAATACACGCAAAACAACTTCAGGGGGTCCTCAAAATACGGCCAACAAGGGCGCTTTCTTTGCCTCACCCATAAGGGAATTTTTGTGGCTGCGTTCTAAAAAAAATACAAGACATGGGTTTCTTTGTGGAAAGGTTTACTAGCCCCTCGCCAGCATTTCCAATCAATTTTTTTGGAGTGTAGGGTGAGGGGGCTTTTATAATTGGCCCATTTATTCTTCTCAGAAGCATTTCTTCTGCAGCACGGTAGAGCCGACCTCTCTATATTCTTGCTGCGTGACCCACATGTTCTTAAAAGAAGGCAAGCTGGTGAGCACCGATGCGCCAATCCAGACGGAATGGATCCGGTTTGCTGGGGCTTCCAATTTGGTCGGCAGGCCCTGAGGGCCCAGGCTTTGCAACTCTTTGAGGAGACGTTCACTAAGACCTGGAAAGAGAGTCGATCCTCCAGCTATGATGAGGCTTCGCCAGAGGTCCTGGCGGATGCCTCTGTCACATTTGGAGATGCTCTCGGCCATCATCTGGTGAATCCCCGGCGCCGTGACTCCAGCGTCCGTTGGGTTAAACAAGGATTCAGGAGCTCGGAAGAGCTGGTCCCCAATCTCCACAGGTGTGCCATCAGGAAGTGTGTATTCACGAATGGACCCTTTGTCCTTCTGGTGACTTGAATCCAGAGCCACGTAGCACAGATTCTCCTTGATGTTCTTCACAATCTCCTTCTCCGCAGAGCTCAAGAAGTTGTGCCCGCTCTCCAAGAGAAGCGTTGCCAGATACCTGGTGATATCGCGTCCGGCAAAATTCACCCTGGAGATAGCGTGTAGCAAGCAGTGGCCTTTGTAGATGGGGACGGTCAGAGTGACCCCGGCGCCGCTATCTAAAACCAACCCTGTTGTACGGGCAGAAGCGTACAAGGCCATCAGAGCTTGAAGGCCTACAAACATGGCCGGCACCTGGAAATGCTCAAACATGATCTCTGTCATCTTCTCTCTGTTTGCTGTTGGATTCATGGGTGCTTCGGTCAACAACACCGGCCTCTCCTTGGCTCTTACCTTAAGTCCATGCCTGTAGATGTATCTCCAGATCTTTTCCATATCATCCCAAGAGGTCACAATTCCGTGTTCCACTGGGTATTTAAAAGATAAGATACCTCTCTTGGCTTGGGCTTCCTTACCGACATAACACATTCTCTGAACCGGGCCAAACATGATCGCGCGGGTCTTGGGGTAGCCAACAACTGTAGCCACCGTGGTCCTGGGGGCCTCTTCTCCAGAAAAGCCCGCTTTGCAAAGTCCTGAGCCATTGTCAATAATGACAGCTATTCTGGACTGAGACATCTTCAATCCAAAGAACTGAATTTGTAACAACTGTTTTCCTAGCTCTAGTAGAACAGAATGCTGCGTCCATCTAGGTTCTAGATCCTTGGATATCACAAAAGGGATTCTCCCTTTTCAAAACTGGCTTCTCACATTATGTACCTATGACATATATTTCTGGAAACAAAGTCTTCTCCGAATAGCCAGGACTTGTTTTGGGAGAGATTGCGAGCATCCAGAGTGGAAATTCAGAGGTTACTATTATGATTATTATTACTACCAGTTGTCTTTCTGAACCCAGCTCAAAAAGGATGCTTCAGGTGACCAAGGATGTTAAGGACCATGATGCTTCCTATCCGCAGATCCTAGAAACGAGCTCTGCGGTTTCAGTTTATTCACAATTGCTCGTCTGGGGTGTTAAACTGGATTTTGATCTTCTCCATTGAATTTGGCCGATGTTTAATAGGCTTTTATTTTGATCTTCAGTGGTCAGCCAGTGGAGACCAGCTTGAGGTTGACATCAGAAAAGCCCAATGACCTCAAAAGAGAACAATGGAAGTGATAAGATTAGTCTAGTATTGGTGGCCACCTGGGTTGATGTAAGGCTAATTGCAGTAGTCTAGCTAAGAGATTGCAGTAACATCTGACAGTTTACCTTCCAGCTGGTAAACCATGTTGTTTTTTTTCATCCTTCGGTGGGTTTAAAACTCTGTGGCTCATTTGACACACCCTGATTGTTGAATTAACTATGGTCTAGGTTTGCTCAAGGCAGAGAACTTAAACTAGGCCAACAGGCAAACTTCACACAGGACACTAAGCCACAAAACCCAAAAGATTCAACTCTGGTTTAGCTCAGGGAGTTTGGCACGTGCAGCTAAGGGAGACAGTTGTTAGTTCTTGCCTCCTTTTACGACCTTCCTCGCCACAGTTGTTCAGTGAATCCCTACAGTTGCTAAATGAGTCACATGGTTGTTAAGTGAACCTAGCTTCCCCCTTTGCTTGTCAGAAGGTCGCAAAAGGGGGAATCGTGTAACCCCCGGATGCTGTGACTGTCATAAATTTGAGTCAGTTGCCAAGCACCTGGATTTTTATCCCATGACCACGGGGGGGGAGGGGGCGCTGCAAGGGTCGTAAGCGTGAAAAATGTAAGTCACTCGTCCCAGTGCCATTCAAACGGTCACTAAATGAATCACCTCTCGCACTTAAGGTATCTAGGCAGGAGATACATTAAATCCCGATAGTTTCTCAGGCCTTAAAATCAATTATTTATTTAACCTTTCGGGGAAAAGGTGAAAGCTTGTGATTTGTTTTGTTTCAATTGCCTTCAGCTCTCTGACGGATGCTGCTGCAGCTTTTATAGCCAAAACAGGAGACATTTTTCCTGTCCCCTCTTCAATAGCACCGTCGGTGGACAATATTGGGCCCGTATTCTCGGTAATCGGCAGCGGTCACCCACATCTGCTTGAAGGTGCTCAAGCACGTGATGATGGACGCCCCGATCCAGGCCGAGAACCATCGGTCTGGCGGAGCAATGACCTTAATGGGGACCCCTTGGGGGGCTTCCCCTTCCAAGCCTTTGAACATTCGTTCGTCCAATCCTGGGAAAAGAGAGGACCCTCCTGAAATCAGGACGTTGGAATAGAGCATGTTACGGAGCGTGGGGTCACATTTCCTGACGCTGTGGGCCACAAGCTTGGGGAGACCTTGACCCTTGTGGTTGATGTTGCTCGGGGTGAAAAGGATCTCCGGAGCCAGGTAAAGGGGGTCCCCAATTTTGATCCTGTTGCCGTCAGGAAGCTTGTATTCTTTGGGGAGCTCTTCGGAGGACTTGCTTTCTCGGTGGCGGGCGTCGAGAGTCACGAAACACAACTTGACCTTGATGTCTTCCACCACTGTGTTGGCTTCCGGGAAGTTCCAGAAATATTGCCTGTTTTCCAGAAGAAGTTCCCTCAGGAACTGTGTGATGTCTCGTCCCCCGAGGTCCAGCTGGGTGACCGCATGAGGCAGACAATACCCCTCGTACACCGGGACGGCGTGGCTGACTCCAAACCCACAATCGATGACCATCCCCGTGTAACGGGCAGAAGCATAGAGGGAGAGGATGGCCTGGATGGAGAGGTAGAAAGCCGGGACCTTAAAATATTCAAACATCAGCTGGGTGAGCTTAGCTCGGTCCTCTTTTGGGTTCAGGGGAGATTCTGTCATCAGCAGAGGTCTCTCAAACGCCTTCACCCCCAACCCTTTGTCATAGATATACTTCCAGATGATCTCCATCTCATCCCAGGAAGTGATAACGCCTGCTTCCATGGGGTACGTCAATGAGAGGACATCTTGTCTATGCTGGGCTTCAAATCCCACGTAGCATTCTTTCTGCTTAGCCTTCGAAAGAGGCAGCTTGCTTCTGGGGCAACCGAGGACGGTGGCCATGACATGCCGCGGGCTAATTTCTCCAGAAATCCCAGATTTGCACGTTCCAGAGCCATTGTCAATGATCACAGCTTGCGAGCTGGAGATTCGAGCCTTAGATGCCAAACCTTCACGGCCCATTTCAGGAGAATGTCTACCTGTTCAGCACCTGACCATAGGCATGATGTGGCAGACCCAAAAGAGTATCTCTGAGAGTTCCCTGGGAATAAAAACACTTCTGGTTTCTCAGCACTTTATCACGGTCTCTCTGATTTGAGAAAAAATGAAAAAATGGTCCATAGCCATGACTTCACAAATGAATGAGGTCCTGCCTAACCATTGTTTAGTTGTCTCTAGGAGACCAGAAAGTTCAAGAGGGCCTTCAAAGCTGTTTTGATGGAGACAAAGATGATTTCAACTCTACTCTTGGTCAAGATCCACTAGCTTGCTGAAAGATGGTCTTCAGATATTTAGAATGAAACCAGAAAGTTCAAGAGGGCTTTCAAAGCTACTTTGATGGAGACAAAGATGATTTCAACTCTTCTATTGGTCAAGACCCATTATCTTGCCCAGAGATGGTCTTCAGATATTTAAAATAAAAACTACTTCTGGCCCAATGATGACTTTCTAAGAATCCCTCCTACTCTATGATTGGATGATTCTTCCCTGCTCCTTTTGGAGGTGTGTTTGAGGCATCAAATGGTGGGTTGTTGTTGTTGTTGTTGTTTGCTGGTGTGGGTTGGTGTTTCCTGTTTTACATTTTTCTCTCCAACTTCTCTGGTTGCTCCTGAAAAAAGTGCTTGGATGTGGAAACATTTCAAGAGGAACCATTTTTCACACTGCCTGGAAGTCTTCATTCATGGTCCCTTAACCTGCCATCCTGCAATTTCAGTTGTCGGATTTCTTAGAATATAGAACAATAGGGTTGGAAGGTCCCTTGGAGGTCTTCTAGTCCATCCCCTTCCTCAAGCATGAGTCCTTCTACCGTTCCCTGCTTACAGTAAAAATTACAAAAAAATGGAATGACCACTAGAGAGCAGAGGTGTTTTTCCTTGTTGCTGCCCTCCCCCTACCGGTAATCTGGAGAATTGCACCTTTTTGGAAAAGCATTAGATTTACAGAGATGCTCATTGTAGGAAGGAAAAGCTAGTGAAAACCACATAAAATGCCTTTTTTTTTGGTCTCGGATTGATTTGGTAATTAAGATAGCCCTTTTTCTTTCCAACCCTTGTTTATTTTCAGGAGCATAACTTATCAACACATACCTCCAACCCGTTTTGTCTCTTTGGCCCTCCCCATCTCAGCGTTTTCAGTTGCCATGGGAAGCAAGTCCACCATATGTCTTTTATTAAGCAAGGAAAGCAAAAGAAGGCATCTGAAGAACAAAAGACCAGGAAGAAACCGTACCATGATCCTTACGCCCGTCACTCCGTCATTTATTTACTGCAAATCCCAGCCAGTCAATACCTCCGAAAACAGATTTCATATATACATATAAAATACACACATACAGGAAATCTGTCTTTGGATGGACACAACAGAAGTTCAGAGAATTAGGGATTTTTCGTGAACGTCCTACGTTCCGCTAATTGTTTGAACTTCCACTGTTCTAACCCCTATACAAAGGGAGATGGTCGCTCCTAGAAGCATTTCCGGTGCACAACACCAGGTCCAAATTCTTGGTAATCGTTCAAGGTGACCCACATCTGTCTGAATGCCGTTAAACAAGTCAATATGGAGGCCCCGATCCACACACAATACTTCCTTTCCGGAGGAGCGATGATCCTGACTGATATCCCGAGAGGAACCTGAAGTTGCATCTCTTGCAAGAGCCGCTCATCCAGCCCGAAGAACAAGGTTGATCCGCCCGAAAGGAGAATGTTTCCGTAAAGATCTCGTCGGACGTCAATGTCGCATTTCATGATGCTGTTGAAGACCATCCGATGAACGCCGGGCGCGTCGATGCCGATGTAGGTGGGGGCAAAGAGGGCTTCAGGAGCTCGGAAGAGTTGACTCCCAATTTGGATGATGTTTCCGTCAGGCAGTTTGTACTCCCTGAGAAGGTACTCTGGTTTGGTTTTCATTTCTTGGACGGGGTCTAATGTCACGTAACACAGCTTCTCCTTGATGTCCTTCACAATTTCTCTTTCGGCTGTGCTGACGAAGGAATGCCCGCTCTCTAGAAGAAGCCTCATAAAGTATTCCGTGATATCCCGTCCGGCGACATCTAACCTGGAGACGGCATGGGGTAAGCAGTACCCTTCATAGATAGGAACCGTGTGGGTGACCCCATCTCCACTGTCCATGACTATACCGGTGGTACGCGCTGATGCGTAGAGGGCCAGTGTGGCCTGGACTGCCACATACATCGCTGGGACCCTGAAGTTCTCGAACATGATCTGAGTCATTCTCTCCCGGTTCTGGAGAGGATTCAGAGGAGCTTCAGTCAGCAACACGGGCCTCTCGCTGGACTTGATCCGCAACTCACAGTCATAAACGTGCCTCCAGATGCGCTCCATGTCATCCCAAGAGGTCACAATGCCGTGATCGATGGGGTAATTCAAGGATAAAACGCCCCGTTTGGACTGAGCTTCTTCTCCGATGTAATATTCCTTCTGGCCCGCTCCGAGCATGGTTGCTTTGGCTTTTGAGCGGCCCACAATTGCCGTAATGACTGATCTCGGAGCGCTGTCTCCAGCAATGCCAGCCTTGCATAATCCGGATCCATTGTCAAAGATGACAGCTGGGGTATCTAAAAACCTAGGATCGGACATTCCGTGGACTGTTGCTTGCTCACCTGGAGAAACGGTCTGGATTGGAGGCCGCTTAGAATGCTGGAAAGGAAAAGGTTCTGGCACAGTGATGTCACACACAATATTTCTTCAGGAGAATTGCTGGCCGAGGAAGGCAACTTGAGAGGCTGGAAGGATGCTACAAGATGCTACTCCCAATGTTAATAACAGAAAAACAGAGTTGGGAGGGACCTTGGAGGTCTTCTAGGCCAGGGGTCCCCAACCCCAGTACCAGGCCAGCAACCGGTCTGCACAAACAAGCAAAGCGCCATCCGTGGGATGCAGGCAGCACACAAAACCACGCACCCTCCAGTCCACGGAAAAACCTCTCTCCACGGAACCGGTCCCTGGTGTTTGATGTCTGGACGAAGGCATCAACAGTCTTATGGAAAAAGGAGAACTTTACAAGAGGTTTTCAAGAAGAGACTGGACAGCCGTTTGTCTGAAATGGTGCAGAGTTTCCTGCCTGAGCAGGGGGTTGGACTAGATGACCTCCAAGGTCCCTTCCAACTCTGTCATTCTATTCTATTCTATTCTATTCTATTCTATTCTATTCTATTCTATTCTATTCTATTCTATTCTATTCTATTCAGTAGCCCAAATAATGGAAAACATGAAGGATTCTGGGAAGGAGAAGAGACGAGTTCAAGTAGAACTGGTTTTCTTCTCACTTGCCCAGGGGCGAGAACTTCATTCCAAGCACTGCCTTTCTTCTCCTTCTACCCTGGATCAATGCAATTCATTTCCACGGCTCTTTTCTTTTTTCTGCTTTGTATTTTAAACCATTGAAACCAGTGGCCCAGTTAATGAGAATTGCAAGGGGAAACTCATAACAGGTCTCAGGGTTATATTTTAACTGATTCTGCTTATGGCTAGGAATGAAAAGTATCCATCTTTTTTCCTGGGGGTGGGGGAAGAGAAGATTATTGTGATTTCCAGGGCTTTAATTCTACGTCTTTTTTTTTTAAAAAAAACACTATGTGGTGTAAGGTGCTGAAGACGGTGAGGTTGAAAAGGTCTGTGTAATATAGGAAATCAGTGCCAAAAATCAGATTGCAAATAGCTTCTTAAGGGTCTTCAGTGTTGGGTTCCAGAAGGAAAAATGTTGGATTTTGATGATGACTTCCTTCCTTCCTTCCTTCCTTCCTTCCTTCCTTCCTTCCTTCCTTCCTTCCTTCTCTCCTTCCTTCCTCCCTTTTTTCTTCCCTGCCTTCCTGCCTCCCTTTCCTTCTCTTCCTCCTTCCCTTCCTTCCTCCTTCCCTCCCTTCTCCCTTTCTTCTCCTCCTTCCCTCCCTCCCTTCTTTCCTTCCCTGCCTCCCTTTCCTTCTTTCTTCCCTTCCTCCTTCCCTCCCTTCCTCCTTTCCTCCCTGCCTCCTTCTCTCCTCCTTTCTTCTCTTCCTTCCCTCCTTCCTTCCCTCTCTTCCCTTCCTCCTTCCTTCCTCCCTTCCTCCTTTCCTTTCTTCCTCCCTCCCTTCTCCCACTTTTGCCTCTCCTCCTTCCCTCCCTCCCTTTCCTTCCCCCTTCCCTCCTTTCCCTTTCTTCCTTCCCTCCTTTTATTCCTTCCCCCCTCCCTCCCTCCCTCCCCATCCTAATAACCTGTTTGGAAAGTAAATTAAGGGCTAAAAAAGAATTCTCTGAATAGAGAACGAAATAGAGAACCAGGGGCAAATGGAGGAACATTTATTTCTTTCCCCCCCCCTCAAAAAACCCCACATCGACAGCAGAGGGGAAGAGAGTAAAAAAGAAATTATAAACCACACAAATAAAATGATAGAAAGAAAGAGGATGGAGCCGCACGGGGGGGGGGGGGAGAAGCCCAAACCTATAGCATTATCCTTTTATGGGAAACTTAAATTAATGACTTGGTAACTTGAAAATCTCCCGCCCCCCCCGCCCCCCCCGGCTTCCCAAGACAGGGCCATCTACTTTTTAAACCCATTCTGTCCCATCTGTTATCTCTGGAGGGAATGGGACTCTAATCACGCCACGCAGAAAGTAATCAAACCTTTCTGCTTGAGATCAGCAAGCAAGGAGGCAAAACTCCAAGGAGCCCAGACTTAATTCCAAAGAATCTAGGTGTGTGTGTGGGGGGGGGGGGAATGGCATTTCCAGATGCATATATTATGTCCCACTTTGGGGGAAATGTGCGGGTTTTTCTTCCTCCTCCTCCTCAACGTTGCGCGAAGCCCAAGATGCAATATTTGAATAGCACGCTTGGCTGACCACTACATGTTTAAGGTCCCACACGCAAACCACAGGCCAACAGTTTAGAGCAGTGTTTCTCAGCTTTGCCAAGTTTAAGATGGGTGGACGTCAACTCCCAGAATTCCCCAGCCAGGTATCTACCTACCTGTCTGTCTACTTATCCGCTTGCCTGTCTACCTATCTACTTGTCTACCTATCTCTTTATCTACCTATATATCTACCTGCCTATCTGCCAGTCGCGTAATTTCATGGGTAAAGTTTGTGTCCGGCTTCCTTATTGATTGATTGATTGATCGAATTGCTATCTGTCTTCCTAATTGTACCTTGTTCTCCTTTTATCTACTGGGAGACAGTGTGTACTCAAGATTTGCACACCCATCTCACTCACAGCATTAAAACCAGTTTTCCCACCTTCTTCTCATAATTACGAGGACAAGGTCCACCCGTGGCTATGAACAGACCCAGTGGCAAACGCAACTGAATATAATTTAAGCAGAAGGGAAAGTATAAATTAAGTGGAATATTAAATTTGAAAAAGTGCCTTAAGGATGATCTTTGGAAGATACGTGATCTCTGTCTGCCCTAAGGGCCTCTCTATATTTTACAGGTTTATTGTCAATTTGCAAAAAATATGTAGAATACAGTTATTTGGATAGCAAAAATATAGACCAGTGGGTGGCAGTAAAGAGACTCTGAAAACAACTCTATACTGCCCCTAGTGGCCATTTGATTTCACACCCTGAGAAATATCTTTAAATACACTGTATAAATAAACTGTAAATATACATATATAATGTAAACAAATCCACCCTTTTCTAACAAGGTTGGCTTGCATAATCTTTTAGATGTAACTGAGCTTTTAAAAAAGTTACGTTTTCGTGTTTATTTTTTTTTAAAAAAGCGACAGATAGCAATTAATCACAGATTTAGCTAGAAGACTATAACTTCCAGGGAAAAATATCTCTACAGAAAAAGGAAAAACCTTAAAAACGATATGAAATACAGTAAATAAAAATCCCGGGTAATAAAAGTGCAATATAAATCAAATTTTGAGATTTTACTACATGTTTACCATTTTCAAAACTTAATTTTACAGGAGTAAAAGGTTTACATTTCATGTATTAAACATTAAGCTGAACCCACCTTTTTGGCCAGGCAGAAAAATAATTCAACAGAGATCACATGGTTTCCCATAATGAGTTAGGAAATGATATTTCCTTTGCATTGGGGAACAGCTACGGTTGACTTACTGGATACAGAGATGGGTGAAAAATCTCATTCCGGATATTTCTTTAGGGTTTGAAATAAACGCCAAGATTTTAGGCTTTTTCATCACGGTGATGGAAAGATCTTAGAATCTGCCCACTTGAAATGAGCCATTTTGTTTGTCCAACCAGCCAGTATTTGTATAATTGGGAGCATGTTGACCACAGCATTAGCTATGTAGCAATTCAAATAGTACTTCCCTTTCTGTTCTCTCCTGATCAACGCTAAGCAGTGTGCAAGGCTGAGAATTTCATTCAAGTTTGAACATTTCATTCAAGTTGTTTTTCTTTTTTTATTATTTTAGTCAAAAGAAAGTTAAAATACAGGAATGAAAAAAAGAGACAAAAAGAAGAAGGGAAAAAACAAAGCAATCAAGACATTTTAAACAATGCATCAAAAAGAAAAGAAATTGAGTTTTTAAATTTGGCCAAAAGTGTAGTTTGCAGATCGATTCCTTTGTTGTTGGCAAACCTTTCAGTCTAGATAGAAGTACCTTTTGGTCAGCTCTGTAGGGACTTCTAGATTGAGAGACCACATAATCTGCAATAAAAAATTTTAATCTTTAATTCAGGGGCTGTTGAGCCTATTTATATGACTCTGTAGTGTCTCAACCTTGGCAAGCTGAAGATGTGCGGACTTCAACTCCCAGAATTCCCCTTGCTGGCTGGGTAACTCTGGGAGTTGAAGTCCACACATTTTTCAGCTTGTCAAGGTTGAGAAATGCCACTCTATCATAGCAACTCTTTTTTCTGGAGGACCTACCGTGCCGATCGAGAAACTCCCTGCCATGTAATTAGCTTACTGTTTTTAATATAACACAATTGTCCAGTTGACAATTGTTTCATCCAGATTGGATGTTTGGCTGATTAAAACCAGCCTTCTCTCTTTAACTCAGCTGACCGAATTACTCCATTTACACGATAAATTAATCCCTCCTTGACTTAGCTAAGTTGCGTGAATGGGAGCAAGGGTTTAATTTGAAATTTCCCCCCTTAAGTTTTTTTTTTACTTTCCCGTATATATATATATTTTTTACGAATTCCCCAAATGGGTGGAGAAGTTGCCCTTCTGTATGCAAAACACACCTCGGTGATGGAAACAGAAGGAAAGAATTATTCCTTGGATGGAGAAAAAAAAAAATCTTGAATGTAGTTTCCAGCTTTTCAGCTGAAAGGTTGAAATGGCAGCAGATGAGAGGTGCTTTTGTCCAAAAATCTAGGAGATTCCTGCCAAAGTGGGCAATATATAAACAAGGTTGCTTCTGATGTACATTGACCAATAAATAACATTCCACACTTAAGAATGATGTTTTCAGCCCTGGACTGAAATTGCAAGTCCATAATGCAAGACACCATATTGTAGGGTTTGAGTTTTGGTTCTGGAAAGCTGAGCAATATAGATAATCCTCGATTTATTTTTGTTTAGTGTCATTCAGTTCAAAGTTACAAGGGCACTGAAAAAGTGAGCCGTGACCGTTTTTCACACTTACGACCATTGAACCCTCCCCCAGGGTCACATGAGGAATCGGATCAGCTAAACCAATCAGGACTTTTGAATCAGTCCCAAAATCATTTTGAAGATGGACCTTTCCTCCCCTCCTAAGTAGATTGAAAAAGTGAATTGGAAAGTCAAATTGAATTGAGGCAAGATGGTAGTTCAGATCAAAATAATGGATCAGTTATTCTTGAAAAACATGGAAGTTAATCTGTCTACACGATACTTTTTCTCTTTCTCTTCCTCCCTCTCTCCTTTCTTTCCTTCCTTCCTCCCTCCCTTCCTTGCTCCATCCCATCCCTCCTTCTTTTATCCTTCCAGCCCATCCATCCTCCTTCCTCCCATCTACGTAGCTACTTCTCTGTTAACTTTTTCTTTGAGGATAGAAGAACTTAGAGACCCCAGAAAAGTGTCTGCACATCCTTGAAAGTGTAATTTAACTTAGATAATTTATCAGACAACGCCCCCGCCCCCAGTTAGAATAATAATACCGGGAGGAGAAAATCAATGGAGTAATGACATTCCAAAGTCCTAATAAACAGATGCAATAGAGCCCTTCTTATCCCAAGGCCTTCACTGAGCAGCGGGAGAGTAATGGTAAATCAATATATTCCTGAGCTGTTTTTGAACACGCCAGCTTCATTGGCCAAGCTAAAGCTGGAAAACAGCACCTCCTATTGGCAGGATCTGCAAACAGCACGAGAGTCTTACAGAACCAGCTTAGCAGCCCACTCAAAATGGGTTTATGAATCAGCCACAATCTAATTCACTGTGGTTTTCAGTTAATTTCAAACACTGATTCCGTCAGATTCAGAGGAAAAGCCTGATTGAATCATCGGATCAAGGTGTCTTAGGTTTCAGAATAACAGGATGTTAGCCAAGACTTGAGCATAAAACAGAATTGTAGGGCTAAAAGGGAACCTCAGTGGCCTTCTAGTCCAACCCCCCCCCAACCCCCCAACCCCGCTCAAGACAGGAGCCTTATGCCATCCCAGTCAAATGATTGTCTAAGACTAGTTTTGAGCATGCACACAGAAGCTGCAAAATAGATTCAGAAGGGTCTGATTTGGCAGGAGGATTTGAAACCGATGAAGAAGAAGAAGAAGAAGAAGAAGAAGAAGAAGAAGAAGAAGAAGAAGAAGAAGAAGAAGAAGAAGAAGAAGAAGAAGAAGAAGAAGAAGAAGAAGAAGAAGAAAGACATATTTTTCAGTCCACAGTGAGATCATCAGTCTAATTCAGACTATTGGAATCAAAACAATTTAAATACAATCTACAACCTTGTGATCGAGTTGCCAAAAATCATACATTGGCAACTTTGGGTTTGAATGCAGCAAAAATCACTGGGCACCAAATTGGCAAAGTTCTTGGAAATGAACAAGTCAAGATCCTTTGGGACTTTGGGATCCCAAACAGACAGACATCACTTATTGTGGAAAAGAAAAAAGTCTGGCTTATTGATATTCCAATACCTGGGGATGCAGCAGGAATTGAGGAGAAACAGCTAGGAAAAATAACGAAATGTCGCGTTCTGCAAACTGAAGCCAAGCGATTGTGGAGGAAGAAATTCAAGGGTTTGCACCAATAGTAACAGCCTCTGGTCGTAAAGCGAGGCAAAACTCACCCAACAACGGTCTTGCTTAACAACAGAAATTTAGGGCATAAGTCAAGGACCACCTGTACAAAATTGTGGCTTCCGGTCTGATGTTGTTTCGATGTTGTGTTTGACGGTCAAATCACTCCTGTACCGCCAATAGCCAGTTCGAGGTAGGAAATTTGTGCTGGCCATAAATCCTTTTTTTTTTTTTTTTTGCAATTCTCCCCCCCCAAAAAACCCCTAAAAAAATCTCTTTCTGTGTTTGTTTTTGAACGTTCCTTCTTCTTTAGAGAGGAATAATTAGTTAATTGCAGGACTTTTCACAGCGGTTGGCACTTTGGGACTAAATTTTGCAAGAAGGGAAAATTAATTTTGTTTTGTTTTTTTTAAAAAAGTGGGGGGAACGAGAAAACTTTTACAGTAGATTTCAAGCCCTGTTCATTAGGCCACCCCCTCCTCTGCCCCCCCAGTAGGAAAAATAGCACTCTTGGCAATTGTTGACGCCCCAACAAATTACTGTAATTTGTAATTATGAGCTTTGGTGTTAATGAGGCTTGATTGCAGTGGGAAAAAGCAGCGACTGTACGTGCCACTTACATTTTTTTTGCGGTTTTAATTTTTTTTAAGCTTTTCTTTTTCCTTTTCCTTTTTTTTTTTGCCCTGGGCAAACTCCATTTGAAATATCCATTTGCTACCTGGAAACTGCATGGGTCTGCAACCTATTTCTGGCGTCCATTGTATGCTTTCCCCTTCGCCCCTGGCTGAATTGACTTTCCTTTCTACGGTCCACCAATCTAGCTTATTAATTAAGGAAAGTGGTGTCTAAATTGTTCGGCTTGACCTTCCTTTCCTCCCCCCCCCTTTCTTTCTTTCTTTCTTTTTTGTTTTTTTTTAAAATAGCATTATTTTGGTAAATCGCTGCAGGGTTGAAATTGTTTCTTGCGTAGCCTTCTGGGATAATGTCGTTTGCAGAGGTAATGAAAGGGAAATAATAAAAAGTTTCTTTTTCTTTTTAGCAAATCATTAAACTCGCCTGCCATCCCATCCTTGGGTCCCCGGGATGGGAGCACAAAAGACCTCACATTTTGAGGGTCTCTCTTGATCCCACCTGGCGGGTTTTTGCAGTTATAATTGGTCTCGAACAGCACATTCCACCTGGGGAGGGGGGGCAGATTTAATTGCCTCATTTGCAAAGTTTGTTCATATTTGGGATTCCTTGAGACTTGCGTGGGGAGGGGCAAATCTTTCCTTTTGGTGGGGGGAAATGAGCCTTTTCAGCCTTTGCAAGGTAGTTCCAACAAGAATCCAGGCTGATTCATCTAGTCCTTAATTTACAACCGTTCGTTTAGCAACCGCTCAAAGGGATCCCAGTGCTTCCCCCCCCCCAAAGGCAAAATTTGGGTTTTGGCAAGTGTGAAAGTACTTAATGGTGCCACTAGCGAAGGGTGGGGGAGGGGGAAAAAAGCATGCCGAGGCGTATAAATGCCATTTGCTCAGGCCCTTGAGAAAAAAAAAACGGGTGTTTGAACAGGCCGGGAAGTCAATACCAAACGGTTAATTAAAGAGCAAATTGACTTCCGTCAGCTGCCATTTAACAGGGCCCTGGTAAATATCCTAATAGGGATTTAATGTACTGGATGGAGCAGGGCATCGTTGCCAGAGCCTGAATAAATGGCCACGCAGCAATTGAGCCCATCCGAAACTCAAACAGTTTGCAGGGGGCAGGCCACAGAGATGCCCCAAAAGCTTCTTCCAGCTCTGATTTGCAACTGGTGCAAAAATTAATTGCATGACCAGCCTGGTGCATTATACCTGGACTGTTATTAGACCTGGATTATTAAGGCGTCTTTGGAGCAATAGCGGCAGTTCTCGACTTACGAGCACAATGGGGACCTTGCTGTTACTAAGCAAGGCAGTTGTTAAGTCCCACTGTTAAGTCTTCTAGTTTAACTCCCTACTCAAGGCAGGAGAACTTACATCATCCTGGTCAAATGGCTGTCCAGTCTCTTCTTGAAAGCTTCCAGTGATGGAACACCCACAATTTCTGGTGGCAAGTTGTTCCACTGGTTAATTGTCCTCCCTGTCAGGAAATTTCTCCTTAGTTCCAGGTTGCTTCTCTCCTTGGTTAGTTTCCATCCGTTGTTTCTTGTCCTGCCTTCAGGGGCTTTGGAGAAAAGGTGGACCCCCCCTCTTCTTTGGGGCAGCCCCTCAAATATTAGAAGGCTGCTGTCATGCCACCCCTGTGCCTTCTCTTTGATAGGCTAATTTTACCTATCTCCCTTAATAGTTCATTGTACGATTTAGCCCCTGATCACCTTTGTTGCTCTTCTCGGCACTCTTTCTAGAGTCTCAGCATCTTTGTATCGTGGTGACCAAAACGATGCAGTATTCTAAGTGTGGTTTCACCATAATTAGTCCTTGACTTACGACGACAAATGAACCCAACTTTTTTGCTGCCTAAGCGAGACACTTTTTAAGCGGGTTTTAAGACCTTTCTTGCTACAGGGGTTACGTGAATCACCGCAGTTGTTAAGTTAGCAACATGGCTGTTCCGTGACTCTGACTTTGCTTGTCCGAAGGTCACAAAAGGGGATTCACAGGACCGTGGGACACTGCGACCGTCATAAATATGAGTCAGTTGCCGAGCGTCTGTGTTTTGATCGTGGGACCCTGGGGATGCAATTGTGAAAAAGTCACTTTTTTCAGTGCTGTTGTAACTTTGACTCAACGAGCCGTTGTAACTGCAGCGCATGGCAGCTAAAAAGAGAGGGCTGGAATCGCAAGATGCTCCAGGGAATCGCCCTTGTTTGCGTACGTCCCACCTAATAATATTGCTCAATCCATTATGCTCCATCCTAATGACCCTTAATAGCATTATAAACAGTGGAGAATAATATTATTGATATCTGCTTGAAAAGGCTCAATGTTTACAGCTCAGGAGTCATCCAGAATTAAATGGTTTGAGCAAGAAAAATCGGGAGATGGAACGGTGGACGTATCGATCCGGCAAATTGTTCAAGACGGCTTTTTATCTACTGGACTGCAGCCACAATAAGTATTCTTCAGCGCTAAGTGATCGCCAATATCTAAGCAGCTGTCGGATCGACTATTATCCATTCGGCAAACAAGGCTAATAGCCAGGAACTTGGCTTGTTAATGAGGGATAATATGTACAACTTTAATCCCCACCAAGAGCGTGCGCTTAGTTTGAGTATTTCCTAGGTAGCTGTGCCGTGTATCCGGACCCATTTATAAAGGCACACTTCCTGTCGGTCCCGGGGCCTCAGAAGAGTTTGCAATTAAAAAAAATAAAAATCAGCTAAATCTAGCCTACAGGTTGTCCTGAAGGTGCTTTTTTTCAGGAGGCAACTGAACTTTCTTGTTTTTCTTTTGAAAACCTTTCGCTTCTCAAGCAAGAAGCTTCTTCAGCTCTGACTGGACGGTGGGGGAATGGAAGGATTGTTATGTTGTGCCGTGCGTTGGTGAAGTGGTTGTTTTGTTTCCCCAAGGGACAGATCTGCACATGGCTCGCTGCACTACACTGCACGGGGTATAAATCCTTCTGCAAGGAGTATAAATCCTTCCATTCTCCACCATCCAGTCAGAGCCGAAGAAGCTTCTTGGATGGGAAGTGAAAAGTCTTCAAAGATAAAACAGGGAAGTCCAGTTGCCTCCTGAAAAAAAGCAGCTTTGGGGCAGCCATGACCTGGATGATGGAGAATCTGAACAGATGTCTAGTCTACAGATAGTCCTCAACTTACACCAGTTCATTTAGCGACCGTTCGAAATCAGCGCTGTTGTAACTTTGATCAGATAGCTGCAAATTGAGGGCGCTGTATTAGGGACTTCAAGAAAGCATCCAATTCTGTTTTTAGCTTCTTTCCTGCACTGGTTTATTCTCCACCAGGTACAGCTAAATCTTATTATTATCAATAATCAAATAATGGCACCTTAGCTTTCCCTAATGGGCATGTTTAGCATACACATATTTTTGCCCCTCTCTCCTATGAAGCTAAATCGTTCTGAACAGTTCATGGTAGATTAAATACCACATCTGTTTTGACGGTGGGATGCAAACGGGGTTTAGAGAAAGAAAAGAAAAGAGGAATGGGGGAAACACGGCAAGGTGGAAGTCTGCAACTTTGGGGGGGGAAAATATATATTAAAGTGAATTCTGACAGGCCTTAATTAAATGTTGCCTTCACACTACATTTCACTTTATTAAAATCCAATGTGTGCCAAACGCAACAGCCTTTCGCTGCCAGTTCCACAGCCAACTTACCTTCCTTTAAAAAAAAAACCAACATATTAAAATAATAATTTATTTCAGTTGTACCTATTAGTCGTAAAGGCAGTGTTTTTATGCTGAAAGGAAATTAAGGAGACCAAGCTAACTCTGGCTGTATGGAAAATACGGGTGTCATGCACAGAACTGGGTCAAAATAGCTTCCTCCACATTTTTTTTTGGAGAGGCGCCCGCGTGTGCTTGCTCTCTTTTAGCTGTCTATCTCCCTTGGAAAAGAGGCTTCCATTTTTTCTGCTTCTTCCCAGGAAACTTGGCATTTTTTACCTTGGGAACCTTCTTCAGATGTTCTCCAGCGGATCTGCCGACTTGGATTCCAAAGTCCCTTTCTAGCAAACTTAAGGAGAAATCTTGGAATTCTTGGGGTCTTGTTCTAATCCTCACTTGGGCGTCCTCCTATAACAGGGGTGTCAAACTCAATTTCATTGAGGGCCGCATCGGCATTACGGTTGCTCTCAAGGGGCCGGGTGGGCGTGGCCTACTGGGTGGGCATGGCTAGAGTGCGTATGGCCTACTGGGTGGGCGTGGCCAGCTCTACATCATTGGCATCGAGGGTGCCTATGGGGGGGGCTGGGCAGGAGTGGGAGAGATCTGAGGGTCTCTGGCAGGAGGAGGGTCTCTGGGCCGGGGCCAAGGCAGTGGGGGCCGTTCCCTCACTCTTTCCAGGATGGCTTCGCGGGCCGGATGAAACCACTTCGCGGGCCGGATCCGGCCCCCGGGCCTTGTGTTTGACATGTCTGTCCTATAATATCCCCAAAACATCTTTAGAAATATTTTTTGAATACAAGACTTTTGGGGAAATTACTTGGAAGATTAAACCTGACTTATTCCGAGTCAGTTCCTCCAACAAGTAAGAAGGACTAGGGGGGTGACGTGATAGCAATCTTCCAATATTTGAGGGGCTGCCCCAAATAAGAGAGGGGTCCACCTCTTCTCCAAAGTACCTGAAGGCAGGACAAGAAGCAACGGATGGAAACTAACCAAGGAGAGAAGCAACCTGGAAATAGGGAGAAATTTCCTGACAGTGAGAACAATCAAACTCCCCTCCGGAAGTTATGGGTGCTCCATCACTGGAGGCTTTCAATTAACAATTGGACAACCATTTGGTCTAGGGTCTCCTCCTTGAGCAGGGACTAGAAGATCTCCAAGGTCCCTCCAACTTTGTCCTTCTGTATTTTTGGCTCTGACCGTCCAGCAGCAACACTAGGTATGTCCAGAGATTTCAGCACATCTGGCTGCCACCCCCTCTCGCCTTTTCTGTAAGAAAGCCTCCCAAAATCTGATTCCTCTTTAGAAGAAATTCTTGGGCCATCTCAGCTAAGTTCTTGGAGTGACCTGACAACAATCCGTTCTTCGCAAGGTTGATTAAAGTGCAAGTCCAGCTGAATCTTCAGAAGCTTTGAAGCAAACAAGCTCTCCGCCCTGTCAGAAATTCTTGTTGAAAGTGAGATATACCAGACCTTGGAAGTCACCATCTAATGGATGGAAGTCAACCATAACATGTTTAGACTTTGTTTAGAGTAGTGGGACCCAAGCCTTCGCAGACGGGAACACGGATGGTGTCACATTACCGCTCCGTTCCTCCTTACAAGGACACGAAGGGAAGAAGGCATATTTTGAGTTAACTTAGTTAACCCCTGGTCCTTAGGAAAAATTCATCTGCATAATTTCATTTCTGCAGCGAAGCAAGCATATGGGGGAGGTCAACTTCCAAAAAGTACACACCAAAGAGAGAAGCAACCTGCCACTAAGGAGAAATTTCCTGACAGTGAAAAACGGCTTGGACTAGATGACCTCCAAGGTCCCTTCCAACTTTATGATGATGACGATGATGTAGGTGGAGTCTTGGGTCAATGAGAGGGTGGGCCAAGAGGAAAACGTCCTTGGTTTCGTTTCAGGGGCGGGTCAAGCCGAACTAAAATCTAAAACGAAATTGTTTCACCTGTCTGCAGGCGATTGCAGAGGTGGGGTGACCGTCGGAACTCTGAATCTGAGTCAGGTAGATCCATTGCTAAGTGATCAGTCGTAAGTCGAGGACTACCCGTGTTTAGACTGGGAAGAAGAGATATTTTGCACGCCGTTTCTGGCAGCCCTGAAATTTTGGGAAGCAGCCCGAGAGAAACCTGGGGTTTGGGTGGGCTGAATTTGAAATGGTTCGATGCAGGCTTTATAAGCCTCGGGAGCAGTTTAATAAACAGGTTTCTGCTTTCAGTGCAACAGGTAGCAGGGTCCGACGCCCGGAGCAGCCTTTTTTTACTCTCTCATGCCACCCGACCTAACGCTACTTTTGAAAATCACAACTAAAAACGCCTTTGTAAAACTTTAACGAGGAAGCTAATGGAAATGGCTTGGCCAGGAAGAGGGGGGTGGGGGGGTGGGAGAAAAAACCCTTGCAAATAAAAGGGTAAGCTTTTTTTTCTTCTTCTTTTTTCTTTTTAAACTAAGCCAGGAAGGGGAAAATCGTGTCGTTCTAAATAATAAATCGGGTCTTCTGAACGGGTTAGAGCCACTTCCGAATGTATGTGCATATTTAACACCGTGGGCTGGAGACATAAGTGTGAGAGTAAAGGAGAACAAACAACCAAAGGTAATGGCTTGTTTCAGCCGGAGAAGGCACTGAGTTGTGTAGAGAGTTTTGTGAACAAACCGAGCTGACAAGGCTTTTTTTTTAAAAAAATAAAAAGGGAAAAAAAGTTCTAAGAATGTTACTGCGATGGTTAAGTGACTCGTGAATGCGGCTTCCCTGTTGACTTTGCTTGGCAGAGGGTGGCGAAAGGGGAACACACGACCTCCGGGACACCACGACCGTCATAAGTACGTCGTAAGGGTCTCCTTGCTTAAGCAGGGGGTTGGTCTAGAAGACCTCCCAGGTCCCTTCCATCTCTATTCCGATTCTGATTCACTGTCGCCGTGAGGATGCTGCCCTGGTTGCTAAGTGTGAAAAATGGGCTTTTTTCCAATGACGTTGTAACTTTGAACCGTTGCTAAATGAACCGTTGTAATTTGAGGACTACCTGTGTTTATTTTCAGAGAGTTGATGGGCAGCCTCTGGTCCTTCTCAGCTTTCCTGGCTGAGTTTCTCCCAGAAGCCTTCCGAGCTTCAGAATTTCCAGCCTCCTCCAGCCCAGAGACAATCGGCAACAGCTTCGTTTGCCAACCCACATTTAATTCGCCAAGCTGCCTGGACAGGTGGGTGAGTAACGCCGATGTGTTACAAGATTTATTTAATAAGGGTTTGCCCGGTCCCTCCGAGTGCCTTATTATCTCTGCCGAGCGTCGTAATGATCACCATCATCATCATAAAACACACACACACACACACCCCCCCCATCACAGCGACGGCTGAAAGGCTTGGCTTTTTGATAGCCACAATCTGTTATCGGGAAATTGAACTGTCACCCTCGTGTCATGCTCATTTGGGCTGATTAAAGAGATATTAATCTACTGTCATCGTTACAATATCTGTCATCGGATGGCTAGCAGGGGGAAGGAGGGAGGGAGGGGGCCCTGAGCTCACACAGGAGACCGGGAAGAGGCGAGGACTGAATGTTAATCTAATTCTAGCCTGCTTTCAAAAAACCAGGGAACACAAGGCAGGGTTCTTATGCCAATCCTGGTAACCAGGAACATCCTGGCCACAGAGAGAAGGGACAGAAATAAGAGCCGCATCTGGTGGGCTACCTAGAAATAATTCCGCTGCAAAAATGAAATTATGCAGATGAAACAATTTAAGTACAAAATAAGAACCACATGATACCAGAGTTGGAAGGGACCTTGGAGGTCATCTAGTCCAACCGCCTGCTCAGGCAGGGAGCCCCATACCATTTCAGACAAACGGTTGTCCAATCTCTGCTTAAAAACCTTCCAGTGATGAAGCAGGCACAATTTCTGGAGGCAAGGAGTTCCACTGATTAATTATTCTCAGAAAATTTCTCCTTAATTCCAGGTTGCTTCTTTAATCAAGGGAGAAGCAACCTGGAACTAAGGAGAAATTTCCTGACAGTGAAAACAATTAACCAGTGGAACTCCTTGCCTCCAGAAGCTGTGAATGATCCAACACTGGAAGTTTTTAAGAAGAAACTGGACAGCCATTTGTCTGAAATGGTGTAGGGTTTCCTGCCTGAGCAGGCGGTTAGACTGGATGACCTCTATAAGGTCCCTTTCAACTATTATCATCATCATCATCATCTATGGAGTCACTTCCCTCCTTCACTTCTTTCTTTTTAAAAATCCCTTTGCGTTTTTCCTTTCGACAGTCTTGAGATAAAAAACCAATCATTTTTCAGTTGGGACCCAAAGTTTTTCTCCCACCCACCCCATTTTTTTTCTTTCCACCCCCCCACCCCCACCCATCTACCCCCACCCCCACCCCGTGCCATTAGCTAACCAAAATGCAGCTTCTGCATACACCTCATGAAATATGTACAGGATTCTTATTGTGGAATTAACTATTTATCGATTTATAATTTAAAAGATTTATGCCGGTCCATAAAGAAAGGAGGGGGAATTTTTTTTTTCCAGGAAAGGTGTGGGCCAGGGGGAGGGGGTGTCCAACCTCTAAAAGAGGGCAGCTGCTCTCTGCAAATTTGCAAATGTTTCAGCCTTGCCTTTCTACCTCCTTTGGGTGAAGCCAGGAGAATTATTCAAGGCTGTGTGGTTCGATTAATTCACGCATCGGAGGGTGATGGTTTCTTCCTGGCCTCACTAGCTCTCCCCGTCTTCAGGTTTTTACCTCGGGCTGCACCTTCTGCAAAGTGCTTCGCTTGCAGTTTTGCAACCGAGTGTGTCTAGGTGTGAAGGAGGCACCCTGAGAAGTGTCGGTGTCTGGAGTGAAGTTTTGCCTCTCGAGAGAAAGGCCGAGAGGGAACCACGAGGGGAGCATTGCTGAGCCAGCAAGCTTCAAACTAGCAGGCGTGAAAAAATAAAATAATAAAATGGGTGCATCAAGCCACGCAATGAAAGTCAAGGGTTTCCAACTCAGAAATCAGAGCCTTTAGGAAACTTTGCAGGTCACGCTTCCTGCAGGTGCCGTGCGGAGTTGCGAAAACACCTGCATGAAAACCCACGAGATAATGTGCAGGAGATGCTTTTGAAATGAAGCTCAGGTCTTAGGTTTCTCCCATTTTGCATCAGCCTGAGAAGTACCTACATTTGGTTTCTCTTTAGTGATCCATTTATTTAGTTTATAGGGCCAGTCAGCTAACTCATGGCTCAAACTGGCTTGTAAGTACTCCAAATGTATGCATTTTTATCCTTCAGTTTTCTCAAGACATATTTTCCTTCCTTCCTTCCTTCCTTCCTTCCTTCATCTTTCTTTCTTTTTCTTTCTCTCTTTTTCTCTTTCTTTTCTCTTTCCAAGTTGTCTTTGCACTTTCTCCTTCAGGGTGGGAGAAAAAGTTGGAATGGACTTGTGATCCTCTGCTGTGAAGGTTGAATATAACAACAATAATAATTTAATTTGTATACCGCCCTTCTCCCGAAGGACTCAGGGCGGTGAAAGAGGGCAATACATAATAAAAACAGGATACAAAAATTAAAAAGTAATTAAACAGCAATGCCCGTAAATAAATTAATACACATTAAAAGTTAAGACCAATATGCGCCCTCAGATTGGCTCAACGCTTACAGGCTACATTGATTGATTTTCTATCCATAACCTGACCAATGCTATAACTGAGACCATCCAGCTTGCTCCTGGCCATTTTCTTCGCTTTCCTTCCACTGTTTCCAGCGTTATAAACTTCTCCAAGGAGATAGGTCTTCACACCGTGTGTTCCAGGTACAATAATCCGAGCCTGGCCTTTTCTGCTGTGGAGATGAAACCCGAGTTGATTTATTCCAGGATCCCTTTGTGTGTTTCCTTGGGTGCCCGTGTCTCCTCAGGCATCTTCCCCAACACCCGCGTTCAAAAGCATCCATAGTCTTCCTCTCCTTGAACTTCATTATCCAACTTCTACGTCTCAAGACAGCAAAGTTGGGTAAATATGCCCATTCTTAATTTAATTTGAAATATCTCTCGTGCTCCCTTCGATAACAAGTCCCTCCCCCTAATTCAGCATTTTGCTGCTAATAGTGTCTGGTGGGGAATCTACCTGGTTTCTATATGTGCCTGTGTGTATTTCAAAAAAACCCTGCTGAGTTGTCACTCAACACTCCAGAGCATAATTATCCCGGTCCGATCAGACACAAATCTAGAAGCGTCTTAATGGATTATACTTGAGAAAGCAGCAATCCAGCTTTTCATTCCACGATTTATAAATAACCACAGCTCAAGGTTGGAAAGAGGTAGCTACTAATGATTATTTGAAGACTCCTGTGCCATGTTTCCCTGCCTGGCAGAAGGATTAGCCCTTGCGAAGATAATTATGGGCGGATCAGAAGCTAATGGGAAAGGATATTATTTTATTTTATTTTATTAAAAAAAACCCTGGTGTAATAAAAAAAGCAAAGGGAATGCTATGGTGAAAAGCTGAGAGGCCTTTTCCTGATATGATATTACCTCAGGGGAACGTTTGCCTTTAATAAAGTGTTATATATAAATATTGTGCCTCAACAAAACTTGATCCGGAGAAAACAACCGGCGACAAAGCTTTTCTCCGCTCGGATATCCAGGACACCCTCCTTCACAGCGCCATTTTGCCTGAGTGCCGAAAAAAAATGTTCCCCCTGCTGCCATTTAGCCTGACAAAAGTATAGACTAGAGCTGGAAGGGACCTTTGGAGGTCATCTAGTCCAGCCCCCTGCTCAAGCAGGAGACCCTAGACCATTTCAGACAAGTGGCTGTCCAGTCTCTTCTTGAAAACCTCCAGTGATGGAGCGCCCACAACTTCTGGTGGCAAGCCGTTCCACTGGGTTGATGGTCCTCACTGTTAGGAATTCCAGGTTGCTTCTCTCCTTGATTAGTTTCCATCCATGGTTTCTTGTCTTGCCTTCTGGTGCTTCGGGAAATAAGTTGACCCCCCTCCTCCTTGTGGCAGCCCCCCAAATACTGGAACACAGCTATCATGCCCCCCACTTAGTCCTTCTTTTCCCAAGGCTGGCCATACCCAGCTCCTACCATCAAAGTTCACGCAAGCTGAAAAGTCCGCTGCCACGGATGCCATCAAGGGATGTCTGGTTTAAGAGCAAACTTTGGCAGGGTTCGTTAAAATGGAAGAATGCCGTTAGTTCTTGACTTAATGACCAGAATTGGGTTGATGGGACCACCCCGATATTTTGAAACAAGAAAGAAATACACACACAAACACCCTCCCCCCCCCCGAAAAAAAGTTTGGAGCACCACGGAGGAAAGTGGAGAAATGGGATGCTGGAATTCTGCAGAATGGCCTGCAAGCTGGGTGGTCGGATTTTGATCTTAGGCTGCTGGAGATAGCCTGATGACTGTCATCTTGGCGTGTCTTCTTCTGTTTCCAGGCCATTACAGCTGACACAGCTGGTGGATAGTCTGTCAGTCATTTCTTGTCCCCCGGGAGAGTCCTATCCCTTTAATGGCTCTTCCAAGAAGACCTTAGTGGAGATTCTGCTAACGTATCTCAAGCATCTATTTCAGGTTGCTGAATCCGTGAGGAGCATAGTAGAAGGAAGACCAGAATTTAGAATAACAGATTTGGAAGGGACCTTGGAGGTCTTCTAGTCCAGCCCCCTGTTGAGGCAAGAAACCCTAGACCATTTCAGACAAATAGTTGTCCCTACCCCTAACATACGAAGAACAGTTGCAGGAACTGGGTATACCTAGTGAAAAGAAGGGGGTGATTGCAGTCTTCCAATATCTAAGGGGCTGACACAAAGAAGTGGGGGGGGGAATGACCTATTCTCCAAAGGTAGAACAAGAAGCAAAGGATGGAAACTAATCAAGGAGAGAAGCAACTTAGAACTAAGGAGAAATTTCCTGAGAGTGAGAACAATCGACTAGTGGAATAAATTCCCTTCAAAAGTTGTGGGTGCTCCATCACTGGAGGCTTTTACGAAGAGACTGGACATCCATTTGTCAGAAATAGTATAGGTCTCCAGTGTAAGCAGGAGGTTGGACTAGACGACCTCCAAGGTCCCTGCCAACTCTGCTACTGTTAGAAGGGGCATGATTCCCTTATTCATCCAGAAAGACATTCCGACTCTTTCTCTGATTTTTTTTTTCACCTCTGAAAAGAGACTCCTATTTATTTTCACAACTTTAGGTACAAAATCAAAAATATGGGCTATCTTAGGTACCGCTTGCCTTTCAGTCGGCTGGCAAACCATGTCATTTACAAACAAAACGGAAGAGAGAATTCTTCTCTCTTACACAGACAGAAAAAATGTTTCTCTTTTCTCTAGCCTAAAGATCCTTAGATGTCCCCAGATGTTGCTTAAGCAAATCTAACCAAACAGGCTGAAATCTGATCCGTCTCTACGGCTACCAATGTTTGCCCAGCTAATGTCATAAAACCTTTTTTTTTTCTATTTGTGCTCGCCCATGTCACCAATGTGAAAAGAAAGGGGGGGAAAATGTTTTTTTTTAAAAAAAAAAATCAACTCCAGACACCACGCATCTGTAAATCTGTAAGCTAGTTTAAATTTAGACTTTCTAAATCTTGCTGAACAATAACTGTTAGTAGTAAATACACATTGACTGCAGTTTATTACAGTTAGTAACAAACTGTAGTAAATACACAACTTCAACCCTGGAAATTTTGCGTTGTTTGCGTTCTTCTCCAATTCATGGACAGTCAGTTGTCTGAAATGGTATAGGATCTCCTGCCTGAGTCAGGGGGCTGGACTAGAAGATCTCCTAGGTCCCTTCCATCTCTGCTCTGATTCTGTTATTCTGATTTCTTTTTCAAAAAGATTTTTTTTTATTTCATTAACCACATTAAGGACGACGTCAATGTGCTGAAGGAATCAGCCTCCCATTTGACTTTTCTTTCCCATCATACCTCTGGACCACCACAAGCATGCTGGGAAAATAAAAGTGGGGGACATGAAGACTGGAGAACCATTTGTCCGGAACGGTTAGGGTCTCCTGCTTAAGCAGGGGGCTGGACTAGAAGACCTCCAATGTCCATCCCAACTCTCTTAATTCGGTTAACAGGCTCAACAACTGTCTTGCTTATCAATGGAAAGTCTTCTCCCAAATCCATATCCAGAACTACCTGTATGTCTAATTTTATTTTATTGAAAAGATTTATGCAGCTACAAAGATGCTAACACATGTTTTCCCCCCAGCTTGCTAAAACAGGAGGCATGTTGTAATAAACTTTCTTGTCCTTCCTTTCCCACGTTGAAGCCTGCCATCTTTGGAAGATTTCAGCCAGTTTTGGAAGACCGAGGCCAACGTATCTCTCTTTCCCCCAAAGCCAACTCGTTTTCATCCATCCAACACGTGACCCTTGGACAGGGAGAAATGTGGTACCAATTAACCCTGGAGAGCTGTCTTTGGGACAATTCCCATCCGAGACAGCAAACCGCATATTTACGAAGCCGGTTGCATCGGGCCCTAATGAAACAATTAAGCCGGGGTTCTTTTCTTTGATGTCAATGTGGTAATTTTTACAAAAACATCGCCGAGTGATAGATACCCATAACTCAAGAGTCCTTAATTGTATTTAATTTGTTTGGAATACGAGTGTGTTTTTCATTAGGGCTGGACTTTCGCCCACATGTTTTAAGAACAGCTGTCAAAGAAAATTAAGGCTCACTTTGCTTTCAAAGTCACTGGATTTTATCAGGCTGGGACAAGCATCTTCGAGCAGAAGGTTACCGATAATTAGAGGGGCTTCAGAAGAAAGAAAGAAAAGAAAGAAAATCTGAAAAGGAAAGAAATGAATGGAGCTGATGGTATTCACAAAGTCTACATTTCTTCTGCAGGGTTTAATTTTTACCTGTGGGGTTTTTTTTTCTTTGCATTCACGAAACTGCCTTGCAGAAGCCAAAGTTTTGATCAATAGCTGGGATTCATAGATTGATCATTTGGCCCAATTTGCTTGGGGGGGTGTGTGTCTGCAGCTGGCATGAAGCAATGGTTTGTTCGAATCTTGGTTTGCTGGCTTTACTGCAGTCGGCTGGGTTTGTTAAAGCTGTAGGAGGCCATAAAACACGATTCCTATAGGAACAGGGCTGCTATTTCTTTAGATTTCTCAAACCCAGATTCTCGAAAGGAAAGCAGAGCAAAAAGAAAATAAACATTCTGGATTGCAGGTTGTCCAGTTTTAAATGAAAGGTTTGGAAGTCGAGAGCTTGATCGTGGGGTCTGCAGCTGTGCCCTTCATTAATTCCAACATTTTGTTGACGATCAACACTGTCAATCACACTTAGCCTGGTTTCACGGTCCTCTCCATCGGTTGTTAATGCCACATCTCTAGGTGAGGGACCCAGATTTCAAAACTTTTAATCTCCAGGCTCTCTAGAAGCGGAGAGAAAATGTTATTTGACAGGGATCTCAGGCTGCAAAATGTCAAAGAGAAAAAGAAGCATTAGCAAAGCCCAACTGAAAAAGTTAATTTGGGGGCTCTAATTTAATCATTCCTCTTTCTTTCTTTCTTTCTTTCTTTCTTTCTTTCTTTCTTTCTCTCTCTCTCTCTCTCTCTTTCTTTTCTTTCTTTCTTTCTTTCTTTCTTTCTTTCTTTCTCCCTTTCTTCCTCCTTCCTTCTTTTTCTTTCTCTTCCCTTCTCTTCCATCTCCTTCTTTCTATACCTTTCTTTTTTCCTCCCTCCCTCCCTCCCTCTCTTCCTTTTCTTTCCTTTATCTTTTGAATCTTTTCAGCCAGCTTTCTCTAGCCCAAACATCCTCTTCTAGATGCAAAGGCACCAGTCCCAGAATTCCCTATTTGCTAAGCATTTTAGAAGTTGAACTCCATGTTTCTTAGGTTGCTCCAGCCAGGGAGAATGCCTTGAATGGAATGCATTGTCCCATCAAGAACTTTCCACTTTGGATTAAATTCTCTGTAGATGGGAAACAGCCCACGAATCATTAAAAAAAAACCTTGCATAAATGCCTATCATTTTAAAACCGAATCTCTTCCTTTGCTTTTGAACCCGATTGCTGTGTGGTGTCTTCCTCTTCCTTCTTCCCTTCCTCTTCCTAAACTGGTTCCTCCTGAGAACCTATTCTTGGCTTCTTCATCCCGGGAGACGAGCAGCGACCGACGGGGGCCATTACACATCACCAGCAATTGCAGCAAGATGAGTTGGTGGGGGCTCCTAAAGTGGGAGCAGGCTCCCTCCCTGACAAGCCTCATCGAATATGCATGCCCTTATTAGCATAGGAGATAATAGCTCCCCGAAGGGGACCAAGCCATAAAACTTTAAGTAGAAATCAAAACAGGAGCAACCTCCACAGGAGGAGAGATGGGGACTGGGAGGAGAGAAAAACGGGATGTTGTCACAAGTCAAAAAAGCAGGCCCGAGGGCGAATCTCGGACGCAGCCAGGCCCAGGCAGCCATAACTCTTACACTCGTCACCATGCAAATGGTAATGGAGCTGAAGTCCATGAATACGATCAGATGGCTGCGGAGCATTAATTGAGATAATATGGCTTTTCCCTGGTGACACACAACCGTATGTCAAGCAGGGGCCGTAGCAAAACGATGGCAACGTTTTTGGAAGAGATGAATGGCAGCTGTCAAAGGAGCTGGGCCAGGGCGCTAGAGCCCAAGTCGTGAATTCGAGGAGGCCACGGCTGGCTGGGTGGGGGAGGAATAAGACACTCCACGCTGATCCAATTCATCAGTGCACTGGTTTTTCTTACGCTCCGCTTTCCACTTTGTGCCATTAGGGTCTTCCCTGGAGGTTTTTAAGAAGAGATTGGACAACCATTTGTCTGAAATGGTCTAGGGTTTCCTGCCTGAGCAGGGGGTTGGACTAGATGACCTCCAAGATCCCTTCCGACTCTGTTATTCTGTTAGTCCGCTGCCTGGCTGACTAACATCATTTCTCCTGGACATTTCTCAAAGCCGTAATCTGATTTATCTCCTGAATCACGTCCTTAAGTGGATCTCTTTGCTCCTTCACATCCAATCACTTACCCGTCTTACCCATTTACTCCAAGGTCATTCTAGGCCCTATTTCAGCAGATAACTCCAAATTGCATAGATCATCCTTCCTTGGGAGCCCTCACACACACCCCTCCCGTACTTTGGCACCCCAGACGGTACAGACGGCCGACAGCCGTTAGATATTTATGAAGTTTATCCAGAGCTCCATTTAAGCACCGCGACGCAGTTTATCACCAAACTATTGAATGCCAGAGCAAAGAGGTAAGGAAAATAGCAACATAAAAAATTTATCTGGGATAAGGAGGGGGGCGCCGGGGAAGGAAGGAAAGTAGAATTTGACGGTGCAATCGTGATACGTCTCCCATCATGGCAGACAGGCCGGAGTTGCGCGTTTGCAGATGTGTGCAATGCCCATTGCAGAAGGAAGGAAAGGGAGTGGGGGGGGGGGTTGAAGTATTTGCTGATGTTCGTTGTTTAGAAAGCCCCATTTGGGGGTCTCTGGTTTGGGTCAGCGGGGGGCCAGACAGAAGAAAGGTTCCCTGGGGCTCTAATAATTGTAACTGTCAGGGAAAAAAGGTATGGGTCTTCTGACAGGCTGGCAGTGACCTGACTTTTGCCCGCTAAGAAATATATATGAAAACTATCGCCCGAGGCCCCAGCCGTAGAATCCAGGAGGATGGATGCTCATGCATGCACGCACACAGAAACACACACACACACACGCACTTCGGTTGGTGGATTCTGCTTGCAAAGCTGGAAGCTCTTTGTGCCTCAGCGCTGCTGCCTCCGTTGCCTTTCCTCCCACCTGTCCTTCCTTTTTTTCAGGTCAATCCAGGATGTTTCTGATATTTTTTTTTCTTCAGGATGTCTGGCTTTAACAAACTGAGGGCTGTTTTCCGTTCTTAAATCTTCTAAAACACGCAACGTGAAAGGAGAGCCGGATCCTCGGCTTTGTCTGGCCGCAGTGACGCTGCACACCCTGTCCCAGCGGTGTGATTGTGAAGTTGTGGCACGCTCCTTACCTGTGGCTCTCCGGGGCCTTTGAGGGCCTACTAACGTTATCGCTTCTCAGGTGGGCGCATGAGAGACCTCAATGTCACTCAGATGCTGGACCTTCCCCCCCCCCACAGAGCATGATAATTTTCTGCATCAAATATTTTGATAATTAAACAAAGCTGATCAAAAACGGCCTGTCTCGAGGGCACCGGAAATCAGAGGGCCATTAAATGCAAGAGTCAGAAATTGCCCGAGGCAAACGGCCACAGATTAATGGCAGTGCGGTAATGGATTTTCCCAAGGACTGGGACACAGGAGACAGCCTCGGCCTTGCCAGTCCCGGGATGTGGCTGTTAAAGGAACAGTAATATTAAATCACTGGGTCTCCGTGGGGGCGCAGGGAAGGAAGGAGGGGGGGGCGCATCTGGGATTCCAGGAAGGCAGGAGGTGTAAAAGTCATCTCCCAACAATGGGGATCATAAGCCAACGGCAGTAAAGCCAGGGATCTTCCAGCTGAAATTAAAAGGCACACACACACACACACACACACACACACACACACACGCATGAAGCCATTTCCTGCGAGCCATCATTTGGGTGGGTGGGGGCCTTGGGGGCAAGCATCTTACTTAGAACCTCCTTTTTTAAGCTCCTTCCTTCCTTCCAGAAAAGATGACTTCAGATGTTGTGGGTGCTCCCCCCCCCTGGAGTCTTTCAAGAAGACAATGGACAACCCTTTGTCTGGAATGGTGGTGGTGGGGTGTCTCCTGCTTGAGCAGAGGGTTGGACTAGAAGACCTCCAAGGGCCCATTTAGCCCTAGGATTGCATGATTCTCAGATAGATAAGATTCATGACAGGCAGATAGATGGATGGATGGAACTTTGTCTTAACTTTTGTATCTTGGTTTTTTTAATTACCCTGTAAACCGCCCTGAGTCCTTCGGGAAAGGGCGGTATATAAATGTAATAAAAATAAATAAAATAAATAAATAAACTGCCTGCCTTCAGAATGATTAGATTAGATAACCTTTATTGTCATTTTTTCCTGTGGGCACACATTAAAAATGAAATGTAGTTGCTTCCTCTCAAAGAAGTAGTGGGTGCTCCATCACTGGAGGCTTTCAAGAAGAGACTGGACACTCACCTGTCTGGAATGGCATAGGTTCTCTTGCTTGAGCAGGGGGCTGGACTAGATGACCCCCAAGGTCCCTTCCAGCTCTGTTATTCAGGTTACTACCACCTTCCTTCCTTCGGCCATAATTGATCGAAAGGAATATTTTGGGTCCAATGAAAAGAAGGCTGCTTTCTCCAATTCTGCCTTGAGTATGACTCTTTTAAAGTAATAAATTCAGTTGACATCCATCCATCCATCCTTTCTTTGAAGGGGCGAGGGAGAGCGAGCGAGCCAGAGGACTCTGAATTGAGATTCAGGTTTATCTTTGCTGCAGTGCAAACTGGGATGGATTGAAATAAAATCCACGTGGAAAGAGAAGCTATTCCTCTCAAGGCAGTTTAGCCTTCATTAAAGGTGATTATCTCATTGCAGAAGCTTGTCTCTTGGCCTCACCTCCCA
>NC_139530.1:2775943-2818443 GCF_947247035.1 Vipera ursinii | reverse complement strand
AATCAGCATTGACCCATAATGGAAGGGAGGCTGGGATTCCCTCTTTGCAAATTTTGCTGGCAACAACCCACGTTGGAGTCGGTCCCAGTTACTTCCGAGTAAGACCAACTTGGAATAGCAACCCCGGGAAGGGGGGTGGTGGCTGAAAGACCCCTTTAAAGACCCCCCACCTCAACCACTTTGCCAAGAAAAGCGGCGCTTTCTTGCCATTTGTGTTGTGTTGAAGCCGAGGGATCCAGAGATTTAAAGTGAGTGTTCTTAATCTGCATAAAAGAGAGACAAATGCAATCTACGTTTCCTGCTGGTGGAATCCGGGAAATCGGGCTCCAAAATGGACGTAGTCCTTATGAAGGTTGTCCTCAGCTTACAGACACAACTGAGGAGCCAACATTTCTGTAGCTAAGCAAGAACATTTGTTAAGGGAGCTTTGCCCCATTTCACAACTTCACAATTTTACAACTTACAATGTGACCCTGGGGATGCTGCAATGGTCCCTTTTTTTTCATTGCCGTTGTAACTTTGAAGCATCACTAACTGAACTGTTGCAAGATTGAGGAGGACTGCGTGTATTTCATGTTGCTGGACACTGATTTAATGAAAAATAGATAGATAGATAGATAGATAGATAGATAGATAGATAGATAGATAGATAGATAGATAGATAGGTGGGTGGGTGGGTGGGTGGATGGACAGACAGACGTCTCCTCCTTTGCCAACAATGGTACATATCAAACAATGAAACCACTGTAATTACAGATCAGTAAAATCAGTTCAGACCCCAGTAGACAAATATAAATACTAAAAATTATTATTATTATTATTATTATTATTATTATTATTATTATTATTATTATTATTATTATTATTTCTCCTCCTCCGTGGTGCATAACAAAGTCTTGTAATTACAGGTTAAAATGAATTCAGAGCCCATTTACCGAGTGTGAATGCTAAAATTACTAGAAAATACATGTGCTCCCATCCATCCACTCTCAAGGCTTATGCACCTTTACTGAGACCGCTGTTTGTACCCAACAGCTACAAAACCACAATCATTACAAATCAATTCAGTCAAATTAGCTCAGAACGCAGTAAACAAAAGTTAATGCTAAAATAACCAACACACACACACACACACACACAGAGAGAGAGAGAGAAAGAGAAAGAGAGAGAGAGAGAGAGAGAAAGAGAGAGAGAGAGAGAGAGAGAGAGAGAGAGAGAGAGAGAGAGAGAGAGAGAGAGAGAGAGAGAGAGAGAGAGAGAGAGAGAGATAAACACAGAGAGAAACGATTAATGCCCAAAATCCATCTGGGCAAAGAAAACCTCAGTAGTTTTGCTGATATGTAATGTGGAAACTATTCACCGTTCTTTTACAAGTGTTTCTACTGAATCTGGGGCAATTTTCTCCCCACCCTGTGAAAAAGATGCCTTCGCATCCCGTCTTTTTCCTTTGTCTCTCCCCCCCCCCATTTTTTTTTTCTGTCACTGGGCAGCCATATCCGATTCATTAAGCTGGGATTGAATGATCCTAGACAGCAGCAAAAGCATTTGCAAAAATCATTGCTTGCTCACTTGGATGGGGAAATTATGCAATAATATTCCCTAATAACGTGAGCCACGGAGAGAGAACCGAAAACCACAATGTTACATTCTTCCCCCCACCCCATTTCCCCGGTGCTAATTCCACTCACCACAAAACCGCAGCATCGGGTTTGATCTCCTTGTGGTGTGGATTCCTTTTTCCCAAGCCACACTTGTCATTCCACACCCCGCTCAGAATGTCAGGGGCTCACCAATAGAACTAGGCTTGGCCTCAGTCTTCCCCGTCTGTAAAATGGGAAGATGTCTTAGAGGTGCTCAACGCAACACACCGACCTGCTCATCCTACGGCAACCCAGATTAAGAGAACCATCTTTTAACTCGGTTTTCTTCCTGGTTAACCTTCTCAATAAATTGTGACAATGAACCCGATCAACTCAGGATCTGGCTGGGGAAATGTGGGAATTCCAGCAGGAATGAAACTTGAGATTGATTTTTTAAAAAAAACACATTGAGATTGATAAAAACATGGCCTTGACAAAATGTTGAATTTTTGAGCCCAAACGGAGAGATTTGTTGAGTGAGTTTTGCCCCATTGTACGACCTTTCTTGCCACAGTTATTAAGTTAGTCAGACTGTTGTTAAGTGAATCTGGCTTCCCCACTGACTTTGCTTGACAGAAGGTCACTAAGAGGGATCACCTGACCCCAGGACGCTGCGACTGTCGTAAATACGAGTCAGTGGACATGCGCCTGAATATTGATCACATGACCCTGGGGATGCTGCGACGGTCGTAAGAGTGAAAAATGGTCCTAAGTCACTTTTTTCCCCAATGATGTTGTAACTTTGAATGGTCACTAAATGAATGGCTGTAAGTCGAGGACTTCCTGCAATAGGATTTGAGGAAGCCTTTTCCCACAACCTGTGTTTGGCCTGAATTCATTTCATTCTTCACTTCCTGCACTGACGGCTGTTTTGATTGTTTTGTAAATGTCTGTAGAAATCCCAGCAAAGGCCATATTTCCCCCCGCTAACTTCCCTGGAAGAGTTGCCATTAGGACAGCACAGTCGCCATTTGGATCCATTTCTCTCTCTCTCTCTCTCTCTCTCTCTCTCTCTCTCTTTTTCTTTCTCTCTCTCTCTCTCTCTCTCCCTCACTCCAGACAAAGTCCAAGAAATGCATTGATTTGTATTCCCCGCTTTCGTTAGCTGGCTGGTTTCCTCCAGGGGAAGCGATCAATAACGCAACATTGGGTAAAATCTAAAACAGAGAATGTCAGATTGGTAATATTGGTATTTGCTCTGATAAATTGAAAGTCGACACTCATAGCGAAGAAGGTTTCGCGTGCGTGCCCATTTATATGCATTGGTTTGTAAGTCCCTTGCATGGCTTTTTGAAGGGCTGTCTTTCTCCTCTCCTCTCCTCTCCTTTCCCTCTTTCTCCTTCACTTCCCTTCTTTCCGTTCCCTTCCCTTCCCCTCCTCCCCCTTCCTTCCTTCCTTCCTTCCTTCCTTCCTTCCTTCCTTCCTTCCTTCCTTCCTTCCTTCCTTCCTTCCTCACTTCCCTTCCCTTCCCTTCCCAACAAAGTGCTACTATCCTCGGGGACCACCTGCTGCCGGCGTCAACTCCCCTCCGCCCTGTGCGTTCCCACAGAGAGGGCCTCCTCAGGGTGCCTCCGGTCAGGGAATGCCGACTGGTGGCCCCCAGGGGGAGAGCCTTCTCTGTGGGTGCCCCGGCTTTGTGGAACCAACTGCCGGTGGAGCTCCGGATGGCATCAGACCTCCGAACTTTCCGTCGTGGCCTGAAGACCCATTTATTTGAATTAGCTGGTCTGGCCTGATGGGGGAGTTGGGTTTTAAATTGTTGTTTTAGAATAGTATTATTGTTTTTAACTGGGCACTGATTTAATCTTTGTTTTAACTTTTGTATTGTACTGTATTGTTATTTATATGCCCTGTGAACCGCCCTGAGTCCCTAGGGAGAAGGGCGGTATACAAATTAAATAAAACGTAAACGTAAACGATATGCCTTTGAACATTTGACTGTTGCATTCGCCAAACAAACCTAAAAAAGTTAGTGAATGGCCTCCATTTTCTAGTTTCACAAGAGATGCAAAATCCTCCCCCCTCAGCTGAACCAAACATAGAACAAATGTCTATTTCTTTTCCAAAAAAGAAAAAAATGGTTTTCCCCCGCCAGGGGGGAAAAAAAAATCCATCAGGCTTTTTCAGACAGATCGACAATCATTTGAACAGTTTAGATTTTATTTGCTGAGAAGCCCTGAACAGGAGGGGAAAAATGGATATAATTTTAGAACAATGAAGAGAATCAATCCAGCCTTATTCCACCAGGTCCCCTTGCAGATATATGGATTCAGTTCCCAGAATTCCCCAAACAGCCTGCCTGTTGCTGAGCATTCTGGGACAGCCACAGATCAGGAAGCTGCCCAGGTTGGACAAACTACAGATGAATTACTGATAATCCTCAATTTACCATCAGAATTGGGACTAGAATTCCCACGGCTTATCCAGGGGGTTGTTTGTTCAGCGAGTAATGCTCAGTTTCACAACCTCTTTGGCTGCCGTCATTAAGCGAATCTCCGTTGAGTGAATCACATGTTCATTTAGCGAATCCGGCAGCCTCCCTGCGGTCAGGTGATCAAAATCCTTACCCTTGGTAACTGACTCATATTTAGGACGGTTGCAATCTCCCGGGGTCGTGTGATCCCCTTTTGTGACTAAAGTCAATGGGGAACTCACTTAACGACAGTGTGACTAGCTTAACAACTGCCGTGATCACACCTGTGGCAAGGAAGGTGGGGTTTTTTCGCTTAATTCGCTTAACAACTGTCTCATCTAGCAACAGAGGTTTTGGGGCTCAATTGCCGTCATAAGTCAAGGACTAGCCCAGAAGTTATTATTTTTAGCCCGGCCTTTCTCTCTCCTGGAGTAGATATCAGCGTAAATACAGACATTTCGGGCAGCTGTAACACGTACGACACATTTCCTTCCTCGCTAAAGTGAGGACATGAGTGATTAAATCACATTTTCGCAGCCCGGCTGTTAACACTTTTTTTTCCCCCTGATATTCCCCGGGAAAGAATAGCTTCATTATTTTTATGAAAGAAAAAAGAAAAGAGGGGGGAAAAAAACCCGAGTAGGGAGTGGAGGATTAAAACAAAACAAAACCTGGCTGGGGTATTCATGTTGACGTTGGTGGCTTTGATTAGTGCTAATGTTTTTTTGGGCACCGCTGTGAAAATTCATTTAAGCGTAATTGACTCGGCATTGCTAATTCCGACTCTTCTGCAATCCTCCAGATGGAATCCGAAGGAGGAAAGGAGGCAACAAAGAGAAGATTGATCTCTGTTTCGGATTTGGATGCAGATCTTTGGGCAATATTTTAACGTTCTCTCCTTGATGAGTTTCCATCCGTTGCTTCTTGTCCTGCCTTCGGGCGCTTTGGAGAATAGCTTGACTCCCTCTTCTTTGGGGCAGCCCCTGAGATACTGGAAGACTGCTATCATGTCACCCCTGGTCCTTCTCTTCCTTAAACTAGACATTCCCAATTCCAGCAACCGTTCCTTAGCTGTTTTAGCCTCCAGTCCCCTGATCATCTCTGTTGCTCTTCTCTGCACTTTTCCCAAAGTCTCCTTGTGGACTTTTAGGCTGGTTTTCTCTGCTGATCATGAACGTAAGAACATTTGCAACTCCGCGGATAAACCTTTGCTCTGCCTACAAAAAAAAAAAGCCTCCAGTTAAGTTCTTGACATTTCCAGATAGATCTGGGAAAAGTCTCAGGCGAAACCTCTGGTCATCCACACAGCCATCCCAACCCAAGATTAATTAAGATCTGACTCAAGATAAGGTATTTCTTACATTTCTAGCCGAACGTTTACATGGAGCTCTCCAAGGTTCTGTTGAGTCCTTCAATGGGGTCGTGAAAAGCCCCCTTTGTGGATGTCGCTTGCTTGCAGGGCAGAGCACAGCAACAAAGAGAACAGCCCCGCTTCGATGGGGGTTGGCTGGGGGTTACCCCCCATTCAATAGAGGCTGCAAAGATCTGAACTGAAATCGCCGTGGCGATTGGATCTGAAGCTTTCTCCTGAAGTCAAAATCAACACAACGCAGTTGGAAGCTCTGATTCGGCTGATTCGGCTTCACTCGCCCTGCTGACATGGGTTCAAATCCTTGTCAGTGACCACCTCCGATGTGGCCAGGAATTCCCCAGGTTGGATATTGAGGTTGTGAAGGGTTCTTGATCTCTTTTGGACAGCCCTTGATCAGGGCAAGGTCTCCTCATCCAACGCAGAATTGTCCAACCTTCTCCATCCTTCACTTGAGTTCCTCCGCTGAAGGAGACACCCTCCCACCTCATCCTGGGAGGGGGGGGTCCACCACCTTTCTTCTCAACCTGCACAGTCATCTCAGGACATCCCAGAGGCGCTTTTTCAAGAGGCAACTGGACTTATTTCCTTGAAGGACTTTCAGTTCTCATCCAAGTTCTGACTGAAGGGTGGGGAAGGGAAGGATTGCGAAGAATATCAATCCTTCCGGTCCCCACCATTCAGCCAGTACTGAAGAAGCTTCTTGGATGAGAAGCAAAACATCCACAAGTGGGGGGGGGAACTCCAAGAAAGTCCAGTTGCCTTTTTGAAAAAAAAGCATTTTTGGGACAACCATGACCTGGACGATGGAGAATCTCCAGACATCTGAAGGTGTGGAGCAGTGGAAAATCTCAACCAGTGGAACAGCTTGCCACCAGAAATCGTGGGCACTCCATCCCTGGAGATTTTTAAGAAGAGACTGGACATTCACCTGTCTGAGATGGTACAGGTTCTCCTGCTTGAGCAGGGGGCTGGACTAGAAGACCTCCAAGGTCCCTTCCAGCTTCTATTCTATTCTAAGATGTGGCAGAAGGATGCTACGGTCTTGCGCATCGTTCCTCAACCATCGCACTTCCCAAATCTCAGACGTGGGAGCGAACAAGGTTGCCATTGTTATTATTGCTGTTTTTTTTTTCTTACCCAGGAAGGGGGGGGGGGGAAGGAAAATCCAGCAGTATCCAATCAATTAATGCAAACTCCGCCCAGCTTTTGCCTTCAATTAGCAGAAGCCCAGTGAACCTTGCCATGCAGGCCTCTTGCTAAAGCGGCACAAACTTTCTCCAGCCTTGTTTTAATCTTTCACCAAGCCCCAACTTTTTTTTGCCTCCAGCCCATCTAATTGAAAATAATCTTTCTAAGCAAGTCTTGTCTCTTTCTCCTAATCCTTCTCTAAAGAGACTCACATGGTCTCAATTAGACTCACACCGGCCCTTTTTATTTCCCCCCCCCCTCTCCTTCTGCCAGTTTTTTCCCTCTTTCTCTCTCTCTCTCTCTCTCTCTTTTTACCCCTTAAAAAAAGTTTGTGTTATTAACTCCATCCTTGTGAGTTCCTGCCTCTCACGGGGGCCTGGAGATCTTATCGCCCTCCGCTGATGTCTTAGGTTACCATGAAAGCATTTTATGGATTACATTTTGCAAAAAAAAAAAAAAAGCTATAGGAGGCATGATAGAGAGGCGAAGGGCGAGCTTTATCGTGGTTTGGGAGAGCAACGAAACAGAGGACAAGGAAGTGTTCCGTCCTGCTTTATCCCTGAAAGACTACAAGGCGATGGCAGTTAAACGGACACTGCCATGTCCCGGAAGAGCTTTGCCAAAGATGTAGAGAAGATTGCTCTGCTGGGTTTGACCTCTCTTTCTTTATTCATCGGTATCCCCCTTCTTTGCAGAATAATAGAGTTGGAAGGGACCTTGCGGGTCATCTAGTCCAACCCCCTGCTCAAGCAGGAGATCTTATATACCATTTCTGACAAGTGGCTGCCTCGTCGCTTCTTGAAAGCCTCCAGTGATGGGGCACCCACAACTTCTGGAGGCAACCTCTGTTCCACTGGTTGGTTGTTCTCCCTCTTAGGAAGTTTCTCCTTATTCCTAGGTTGAATCTCTCCTTGGTCAGCTTTCAAGAAGAGACTGGATTGCCATCTATCAGAAATAGTCTAGGGTCTCCTGCTTGAGCAGGGGGATGGACTAGATGACCTGCAAGGTCCCTTCCAGCTCTATTCTATTCTATTCTATTCTATTCTATTCTATTCTATTCTATTCTATTCTATTCTATTCTATTCTATTCTATTCTATTCTATTCTATTCTATTCTATTCCACCCATTGTTCCTTGTCTGGCCTTCTACTGCTTTGGAGAAGAGCTTGACTCCCTCTTCTTTGGGGCAGCCCCTCAGATATTGGAAGACTGCTATCAAGTCCCCCTTAGTCCTTCTCTTCACTAGACTAGACATACCCAGTTCTTGCAGCCGTTCTTCATAGCCTCCAGCCCCCTAACCATCCTTGCTGCTCTTCTCTGCGCTCTTTCTAGAGTCCCAACATCTTTTTTATAGCTTGTCCTGTTTCCTTCCCAAATCTCTTTTCCTAGCTGGGTTTTCCTAATTATTTCTGGCCTCAGAAAGTGCACCGTTGGCTCCTGCTCTCCTTTGCCTTGCTTCTCCCTACTTTCACCTTCCACAGATAGTCCTCGAATTAAAACAGCTTGTTTAGCCACCGTCCGGATTTACAACGGCATGGAAAGGACAGGGACTTAGGACCGTTTCTCCACATTTAACGACCACTGCGGCATCCCCCCATCGCCACGTGATCAAAATTGAGAGGCTCGTATTTACGACAGTCGCAGTGTGTGTCCCGGGATCACGTGATCCCCTTCTGCGACCTTCTGACAGTCAAAGTCCGCGGGGAAGAAGCCAGATTCCCGGGAACTTCATTCCTTTCTTTTCGTTCTCACCCCAAAAAATAACAACAAAACAAAAAGATAAAAGCTCAACTGCTCATCTATAATTCTATGTTTCCAAAGGCTTTTTCTTTAATGGGGTGACTCGTCCTTCCTTGACTGCGGTCCCCGCACTTAGAAAGCTAGCACTAACGCGCTAGTGTCCCGTGCCTGGCTTATTTACTTAGTATGGAAAACTACTCATTGATTCCAGCCCAGACACCAGTTTACCACCTCAGTCTAAACAAGGACTAAATTAATCAATTCCCCCCTTCAATCAATTACGAATCAGACAAACAAGAGGGAGAGGGGTGGGCATTTCTAGTTAATTCAAAAGAGGGCATTCTCCCCCCCCCTCTCTCTCTGTTTAAAACAAAATAAAGTGAGATCCTCTGAGTGCTTTGCTTAAACAAGTCCTAAGCAAACGTTTTCTCCTTCCATCCAGCCTATGATTTATGGCTTGCTTCTATCGTTTATGCTGGAAAGCCAGGCGCATAAATCAATCAGGACATCTGCGACTCAAACTGCCCCCCACACACACACACACATCCACACACAGACCCAACCTCTTTTTTCTGCCACTGGGAGAAAGGCAGAAACAGAAGCAGGTTCCAATTTGTGTGATGGGACTGCCTTCCAAGTGAGCGGTTTGAATTTAGCAATTTTGGGGGGGTAGGGGAAGAAACCCACCTACCCACCCCCACCCCCCAATCTCTGCAAAACCAGCCAGGATCCGTTGCAAAGAATCTGGATTTTACATTGTCATGTTGGCGATCCAGCAGCTTGCAAACAACACCCCCAAAAGATTGTGTTGGAAATTTTGCAATGGTAGTCCACAATCCCTCCAAAGGTAGACCCTAATTGTGTGAATTCACATTAAGCTTAGACAAAGATTCATAACCTTAGTTGGATGGGGAAGTGCACAAGTGACCGATTGTCCAGGGTATGATTGTGTCCAAGAGGAGGGGGAGAACTGGGTTTGCTTAGAAGGACCCCACATTTGGGTTTTTCTGGGCTGACATACAGTAAGTCACCTGGTGGCTACAGCTGATGATGGTTATATGAGGGTGTGACTTCAAGCATCTTTTCTGCCCTTATTCTCTCCCCAAATTCGAAGCTGCCTTTAATGTTTTAGCTCTCTGGCTCGAGTCGTGATTTTTCTCTTTGACCAAAGCCTCTGCTGTCTATTGCAAACACTTATAGAATAGAAATAAAACAGAATGCAGAATAGAATAGAATAGAATAGAATAGAATAGAATAGAATAGAATAGAATAGAATAGAATAGAATAGAATAGAATAGAATATTCACAATATTCTTTGTGATTGGACACACAAGGGTGATGAAATTGGAGACTCCGCAGGAGCCCCAACAGTGTCTGTCAAAGATTGTATCTCAAGACACTAATGAGCTGCGTCTTTTCCAAGCAGGAGCTGAAATTGTTTTAGATATCACACCAGAGTCAAAGCTGAAAGATAGTCCAAATAACTCGGCTACTTTCAATCCCACTGGGCAGAAAGGATATTACTTAAGAGAGACACTAACACGGGGAATGTTTGCCAGTCCTCCGGCCTTTGTGGGGGGGGCTCTTTTTCCTGCCTTTGTGGGGAACAAAAGGAGTGATGCAAGCTGAATTTTAACCTTGGAACCCCACACCCCACCCCCCCGGCCTCCAATAGGCATCAGGTGTTTTGACTTCACCAGGAAGTTCCTATAAAAAAATTGATAATAAAATGGAGAAATTGTGCTAGTCGAAAGACTCTCCCGCTGTGCTCGGCTCTCGTGGTTAGGTTTCAACAAAACTAGGATTTAGAGCGAAAGAGATCAACACAAGTTCTGCAAAAAAAAAGAGCAAAATGTGGCTATTAGCTTCTCCAGTTTGGCCTGTTCCTTTTCCCCAAAACAGCCTCATTTTTTTTTGTTCCACCAGTTTAGAATAGAATAGAATAGAATAGAATAGAATAGAATAGAATAGAATAGAATAGAATAGAATAGAATAGAATAGAATAGGTATGAAAAATGGTTGTAAGTCCCTTCTTCCAGTGTCATTGCAACTTCGAACAGTCACTAAATAGAAATATTAAATACAATAACAGAGTGGGAAGAGACCTTATAGGTCATCTAGTCCAACCCCCTGCTCAAATGAACTATGGTAGGTCAAGGACTAGCTTATATCTGACGAGCTGTTTGAATCAGGTGTCTGAAGGCAGAGAAGCCAACACAACTTTGCACTTTTTTGCCTTATGCAAAAAAAAAAATGGGGCAAACTGGAGTTAAGTTCCACAAGTCGAATCAAAGTCAAAGTTTCAGGATCGTCCAGATCCGAACTCAGAACGGGCCACCGAGGCGATCCAAGGGCGACGACCGGGGCTGGGTTTTCTGCCTAGAAGAACAGCCTTGCATTTAAGCTGAGCATCCTTTTAAAAGCAACGGGGGGGGGGGGGGAAACAATGCTGCCCCTTGTCCCTCCTTTTACAACTTCTGGGTCGCCCAGACAAAAGGGCTGTTGTGGTGCTGATGAAATCAGACATAGTGGTTATCTGTTGCACAGGGGATGAACAAGGTTACGCTAAGGATAAAAATAATTTCACCTGCCTGGGTGCTGAAAAGCCTTTCACTGGAGTGTAATTTTACTTTTTAAAAAAAGGGGGGGAGCATCGGCTTCTCCCCCCCACCCCATATCTTGGGGGGGTAGCCTGGAGTTCCACCCCACGCGTTTGGCTCAGGTGCGATGGATGGGGAGAAACCTTGCACCCACCTGAGGACTTAGCAGCAGAATTCTTCCCAGGTCTGTCCTTGGAGGGGGGAGCCGGTGGGGGTAAGGGGGCACGGCCCCGGCAAGGTGGCCCCTCTGCATGAGGGGGTGGAGTTGGAGCCCCCCATAGGTCACACAGGGTTCACCTTGTCTACTCAGCCATTCCTGTGGCTTCCTGCTCCTCCTCCTCCTCCTTCTCCTCTTCTTCTCATCCCGGGATCCCACCTATGAATTATAATTATTTTTCTTTCCATTAAGGCATCCGATCACTTTCCACAAACAGCCTATAATTCGGTTTAATGCAGAAATACAAGGCTTCTTGCCACCCCTCCCCTGCCAAATTTTCACGCCAACCCTGCCTTCCGGGTGTGTGTGTGTGTGTGTGTGTGTCTCTGCTGTGGATCATAGATTGAGTTAATTAGGAAAAAATGCTTTGCCCTTGCCTTTTTGATGTTGGGATTTTTAAAAAAGCTGCGGAAAGGGTGGTAGTGATAGAAGCAGGGGGAGAAAAAATGGAGACTATCGCTCAGGCATAATATCAATCAGGTTTTTACCAGCTGATGAATCATAAACTGTCCTGAAATATCACTCTGATAAGATGGCATTTCCTCTTGAGCTCTATCTATCTATCTATCTATCTATCTATCTATCTATCTATCTATCTATCTATCTATCTATCATCTATCTATCTATCTATCTATCTATCTATCTATCTTACTGTTGATTTGTTCTTATTAGTGGAGACTCTTACTAGAAAAATTTAAAGTGACAATAACGTTTCTATTCTATTCTATTCTATTCTATTCTATTCTATTCTATTCTATTCTATTCTATTCTATTCTTCTATAATTCTGTTTTATTCTATTCCTCCTTCCTTCTTCTCTTTCTCTCCTTCCTTCCTTCCTTGTGTGTGCATGTGGGTATATGCAAAATGATACTTTTTTGAGAGCTGAATGCAACGAAATTTCATTTTAACGTGGGCTGATTAGCGCGCATTTAAAGTGACAATAAAGTTTTTTATTCTATTCTATTCTATTCTATTCAAACCCTGACAGCTCCCGGGTTGTCCTATTTCTCAGTTAGGTGATCTTGGTATTTCCTTGGAGGGTTTGAAAACTCCAAAGCTGCATTTCTTTTTTTTTTCTTTGCTCTTCTTTTTCTTCCCCCCTCCCCTCCCCAAACAATTCCCCCCTCCCTTTCCTTTAATGCTTCTGGACCCATGTCCTGCCGAAGGAAATCTAAATTAAAAGGCTGAAGTCCCAGACTATAATTTCTACGGCTTTAAATTAACCTAGAGCGACTTGCTGCAGGTATTCTAAGCCAGCGGAGGACCGGAGGACCGTCAGCGTCTCAGATTACCCAGCTAGATAAAAGTTTGACTGACTCCTCCGTCAATGGAAGTCAACTTTCTCTCCTAACCCTCCCCATTCTTACGTCCTTAGCTTACGACCTTCTGCCAGGCTGGAAGGGCAGATGGAGAGAATGCAAAGCAACATTCAAAGCCGCAGCATTGCCGACTCATCCCAGCTAAACTAATGGAGTCTGTCTCGGAAAGGGTTCCAGGGAGGTCATCTAGTCCAACCCGTCTCACTTTTTTGGGGGGGGCGGCCTTCTGACAAGCAAAGAAGGGGAGGGGAGAAAGGGATCACTCAAAACAACAATCTCGCTTAGCAAGAGAAATTTCGGGCCCCATTGTGGCCCTCAATCAAGGACGGCCTGTATCCGAATCTCTCGGGCTCAGGGACCGATTCAGACCAGGCCAAGATCCCAGTTGATCCCATCCGATGGGCAACTTTGATCCTTCACCCGCGAGCTGGAAGCAAGGCTTCCTTTGACCCGTTCTACAATTTGCTTATTTAATTGCTTTAATTTTCCTGGGCCTGAATTCCTTTTAGAAATTTTCATTGCGTTTCGTGACCTAGAAAACTGACCAGAACAGAGACAGGGCAAGACCTGACGGGTTCTTTTAAACCGGACGGGTGTTGCTGACTTCCTTCACATCCTCTCTGCCAGGACTCCTTGCAACAATCCACCTATTCAAGGCGGTTGCCCCAGGGTGGGTGGGGGTCTGCAAGAGCCGGGACCCCTCCCAAGACTTCTACGGTTTTTAATTCTGTTTTTCTTTCCTTGCTCAAAGAACTTTCCCTTTACCAGTTCAGCTGAGGGTCCAACAAACAGAATGCCGTTGCCGCCCCCTGTTAGCTGTTCCCTGAAATGACAGGAAGAGACTGGAAACTGCAAAATCAGCTCAGTTTAGAAAGACAGACCCATTTAATATTGCAAACCGGACAGAATTACTCTACGGTAAGATGAGGAGAGAGAGAGAGAGAGAGAGAGAGAGAGAGAGAGAGAGAGAGAGAGAGAAAGAGGAAGAAGAAGAAGAAGAAGAAGAAGAAGAAGAAGAAGAAGAAGAAGAAGAAGAAGAAGAAACCTTTATTGTCAAAGTACAGCATGTGTACATTGAGATTAGCTGAGCCTCCCCCCCCCCCCGTGCTCTCTCCCCCCAACACACAGTGACAACAAACCCTCCATCCCACCACACCATGTGAACCAACCACACCACACACCTGGCCTCCCAAGTCAATTCTGCGTAAGAATATGTCCCATTTAAAAGCCTAACAGCCCACGGATGAAAGCTGTTTTTCAGCCTGTTGGTACGGCTGGCTATATTCCTATATCTCCTACCGGATGGTAGGAGAGTAAAGAGATAGATAGATAGATAGATAGATAGATAGATAGATAGATAGATAGATAGATAGATAGATAGATCACGATGAACAGAAAGACATGGATCCACTGCTGGGAAGACTTAAATCTGGTGCATTGTTCAGATGTTCAGACGCAAAGCAGATTACAGTCTGGCCTTAGAACTAGCAGACGTGCTTCAGCATTTTACTGGAATTTCTGTTTGTTTTTTCCCTCCCCTTCTTCACTTCCCCATTCTCTCGCTTGCAGGGAACCTGTCTTACTTTTCTTGCAAAGCCTTCCTTCTCCAGCTTTTAAACCAAGCGCAAGGAAAGAAGAAAAAAGGAGAGAGAGAAAAAAAGGAACGGTTAAAGTGATGACTTTGTTGGTTTTGCCGCTGCGCCCAACTTCTGGTGGGTTCTGAACTAAGTTTATCAGCCAAGCGTAAAAACATTAATCACCTAGGAGGGGGAAGAAAAAAAAATAATAATGAAATAACACCGAAGGGAAAATGACTTTTCAAAATGTCGCCGGCATAATTATCAGCTTGTCCATTACATTAAATGCCACCATTTATAACTGTAACGTTTTAAGCATGCAAACAGTAATTAAGTTCGTAATGAACTGGGGACCCCTGTGCCTCTCTTCCCTCAGCTAATTTGCATGTTAATTATAATTAGCAACCAGGGAAACAAGTTATAAACATCTTAATTAGCAGCTTAATCATTTTTACAAGGAAATGCGCTCCGCTTTGATAGATGAGCAAGAATTAGATTAATGGGACTCTTTTCTTTCTGGGCGCTAAGTGCGCAGGAATGGAAAAACCACACTCGGCTTGAGTGTGTGCTCACAAATTCACACACTGCTCAGCTGGCAGGCTTACTGCTTTATTTGTCGTAGAGACTGGGCAAACCAGCTCCCCCCAAAATTCAGATTTTTGCAGGCAGGAAAAAAAAGTAAAGAAAAAAGACTTTTTAAATCTAATGATTCTGATAGATGGGGGGGGATATTTCTCACAGTTTGCTACTGGGGAGGCTCACCTTAATTTTTTTTTCCCACTGAAGATTTTGTTTCTTTGGGAAAGAAAGAAAAAAAGAAAGGGAGGGAGGGAGGGAGGGAAGGAAGGAAGGAAGAAAAAAGGGAAGAGGAAGGAAGGAAGGAAGGAAGGAAGGAAGGAAGGAAGGAAGGAAGGAAGGAAGGAAGGAAGGAAGGAAGGAAGTCTAGATGGTTTTAGAGGGAGAGAAGTCTCTGGAAAATCTTCAACCCCTAACTACAAAGAAACCTGGATTAAAGTTCAAAACGGACCGGGATAAGAGAAGAGCTCCGAATTGGTGAATAATCTGGCAATGGAGTCCTACGGGGGAGACTTCCTGAGCTGTTAGCCAGCGGAACTGCCTGCCACGTGAAATGGTGAGCTCCTCCAAAAAGAAGCTGGATGACCTCTAGCGGCAATGGTCCGGTGGGACGTTTCTCCAACCTTGGCCATTTTAAGACAGGTGGACTCCCTCTCTCAGAATGCCACAGGCGGCATGCCACCCTTTCATATTAAAACCCCTTGCTCGTTCCTTACATCCGCCAGAGTGAAAAAGAAAGAATCCCACCAGGTAGAATAACAGAACTGGAAGGGACCTTGGAGGTCTTCTAGTCTGACCCCCTGCTCAGGCAGGAAAACCTATACCCTTTCAGACAAATGGTTAGACTTCCACTTTCAACGTAGAACAAATTTTCACGGCACGATGGGCTCTCAGCTGACTTGCTTGCTTTGAAGTTTTTGGACCTTTCCTTTTAAAAAAAGGAGGGTGGGGAGCTGCCTTTCCTACCTGTCAACTGTCATTCCATCCGTTTTTCTGTTTAAAAATTCATGATTCACCAAAGAAGGAAGACCTGTTGCACACTTTAATATTTAACTGGAAGCGGGCAGAGGAGCCTTCTCTGAATATTCTCCGTTTCTCCTCCCGACGTGGTTTGCTGCACCCACGTAGATGATACACCCCGTTTTGTTCACCCAGTAGCCGCACAACCTGCAGAGAGACGCGGTAAGTTGCGTCCTGGGTTTGAGCTATTTTATTTTCTTCCATAATTCCAGGTTCTTGGAATGAGCAGGGCTATACCTATATAGCAATGGTGGCGAACCTTTTAAAGAACGAGTGCCGAAACTGCGACCCAAAACCCACTTATGTATCATCAGGTGCCAGGTGGGCGTGACCCATTGGGTAGGTGAGGCCCATTGGGTGGGTGTGGCTGCGGTGGTAACGGCAGATTGGGTCGGACTAAAAAATTCAGTCAATTAATTCCAACTTTGCGAGATTTTTTTCCCCCACCAGAAGTTGAAATGGATTGATTGATTGAACCTTTTTTTTTTTGCACAAGGCGGCAGAGGCCTAAACTGAAAAAGTTTTATACAAGCCAGCTGAAGACCTAGGACTGGGGCAACAAGGCGCGTGCCCACAGAGAGGGCTCTGCATGCCACCTGTGGCACGCGTCCGTTCGCCACCATGGACTTAGGGTGAGGGTTAGGTCACCATGAACTCAGAGAGCAAAATGGACATTGCCAACAAACCCGGAGTGCTTGGCTATGGTTAGAAAGGCACTGAGTTTTCCAGCCTGCCCTATCTATGTTTGCTGGTAAAATACATGGAGAAATCCCATTGGACTGACTTTTCTGGCCTTCCCTATCTATCGTTTATGTCTGTCGTGTCTCCGGCTCTTAATGAGCTGCTAGCTAAGTAGGGAAGGAGTAGCAGGATAAGAAGGGGTTTGTACCCCAGGCGTGCACTGCTTCTCAAGCAAGGAAATTCGGTGTTTACTGTCTCCTGGGAAACTGGAAGACACGTGGCCAGCCTGCTTTTCGCTCTCCAGAGGAGAGTCCAGCATTCTGCAGAGAGCAATGTGGCCTCCTCACCCGCTGCCAGCAGCTTCCATTTCTCCCAAGGCAAGGACCTCCACCCACCCACCCTTCTCCTCCTCTGCAGCTCAGCATGAGAGTGTCACGGCTGTCCTCCGAAGGAGGAAGCAAAGGGTGGGAAGGATCCGCTCTGGGGTTAGAAAAAAGAAGGAGGGTGTGTGAAATTCACGTGTGCCGATTTAACGTTAGAGAAGCGGGGCCCTTTTCTTATCAACCAAGGCTGAAATGATGTCTGCTTTATTATTGTTGTTTTGTTGTTGTTGTTGTTGTATGCCTTAATGCTTGGGTAGCTGATAATCAAGCAAAGGAATTATAGGTAGTCCTTGAATTACAATCATTCATTTAGTGACCGTCTGAAGTTACAACCAGTTTAAGCTGGAAGGGGCCTTGGAGGTCTTCTAGTCCACCCCCAGCTCAAACAGAATACACAGGGTCTCCTGCTTGAGCAGCGGGTTGAAGACCTCCAAGGTCTCTTTCCAGCTCTATTCTGATTGACGGTCCTTCCATAGCTATAAAACCATGTCCACCTGTAACTTTTCTGACGGTTACTCTCTTCCCATCTGCTCCTCTGCAGGGCAGCAAACAAAGCCATCATGCTGTCTAAGGGTGAAGCTCCTTCAGCCATCTGGAGATCCCAAGAACAAGCCAGAGACTTTTGCCAAGAAGGGGATCGGCAACTAGCCAACGGCGAACTCCCATTGGCCACTGCCTTCTATGTCGCTGGATCCCTTCTCTGCTCCCCCATGGCCATCAAGAAGATGGCGGCTCTTGAGAAGGAGGTCCAGGCCAATGTGGTCGCCTTGCTGGAGAGCTGGTGTCAAGGAGAAAGCCCCATTCCGAAGCTTGAAGGCCATCCCTTGGACCCTCCACCCCTCAGCGTTGCAACGGCGGCGGCTTTTCTCCTGGCCTTCGACCCCCACAACGTGATCGCCTTGCTCTTCAAAATGGATGCTTTGCTCAAGGCGGGCCACCCTCACTGGGTGGCCAGCCAGTGTGGCTCTCTGCTGGAGGTCCACCCATGCGTGGAGCTGCTTCTCACCCACGCTTTGGCCCTGGTGCTGTCCCAAACGCACTTCCGAGACGGGATTGCGGAGTATCTTCAGGCCTTTGTGGAAGATCGGAACCAGACAGTGACGTTCATGAGCCGTAGACAGAGGAGATACATGGAGAAGATCATCCAGGCTTCTTTGGACTGCCTCTCACTTCAAGACAACGGTCCGAAGGAGATACTTAGCCAGAAAGACCTTTGCTATGACTTCCTGGCTGCCATAGCCCCCGAGGACCTCCGGGTCTGCCACATTCAGGCCAAGCGTCTTTTGGAGCGTCGCATGTACGAGGAATGTGTGTCCCTCTCCAGCAGGGCCTTAGAAGCCTTCTGGTCCAGCGGTTCGCTGGGCGACGAGGAGACCTCAAGTCTTCTGATGCTCCGAGCCGCGGCTTTCTTTGCGATCGGAGGCCACGTCCCGCAGATGCTGAGGGACCTCATGGCCGCTTTTGAGGCTCACCCCGAGCTAGCCAAGAACTTCTTTGAAGCCCTCTTCTCTCCAGGAGAGGCTGGAGGAGTTGAGAAAGACACCCGGACAGTCCTGGAGGTGGATTTTGCCGCTTACAAGGAAGCCATCCGTGTCAGGAACGAAGTCCGGAGCAACGGTGGTCAAGAGTTGATTCCTCCTGTCCTGCGTACACTCCAGTTTCTCATCCGGATCGCCCCGGGATCTCTGCGGGAATTAAATGTCCGCTTAGCAGATTGCTACCTCCTAGAAGGCAACATCCCGGCTTCCTTGGAAGTTTGCAACCGTCTCTTGGCCTCTGCAGAAACCACATACCGAAACACCCTCCTTGCCCAGCGAGGGCTCTGCCACCTGCATGCCAGCCGCCACGCAGAGGCCCTCAGAGACTTCCAAGCGATCCTGGAAGACGGCACGCCGCATCCCAGCAGCTGCGTGAAGGCCCTGTGTGGACGGGGCCTGATCCGTGCCTGGGCTGGCCACACGTATCTCACCGCCTTGGATTACCTGACCGCCTGCGGACTCAGGTTCGAAGAAACTGGCTTTGTGATCAAGGCCTATGTCCCCTGGAACCAGAGAGGCTTCCTCCTGGTCGTCCTTCAGGAGCAAGTGCAGAAGATGCTGGAGAGGAAGGAGAAAGTCCGTTGCAGGTCAGAGGACCGAATGGAGAAATCGGGATGGATGGACGGCCTCCAGAATGACCGGTGAGTCAGCTAGCTTGGAAAACCAAACTTGCTTGCTTCCTTCCCTCCCTGCTAAAATTTTTCAACACAGAATTGCTCCAAACGTTTGCAAGCTACAGGTCCGAACCTCTGAACCTGCCAGGGGGCTATTCTGAATTTTGCTCCTCTCCCCTCACCTCCGCCTTTTCCTCCTCACTTTTCCCAGGGATCCCTTTGGGATCCACCAGCTGGCTTCTCTGCTTCTGGAACTGGACAGTGCGGACCAGGCGTCGTGGGTGCTGTGCGCCGATGCTTTGTACCAACTGGATTGCTTGGAAGAAGCCCACAAGATCCTTCAGCTGGCCCTCTCAAAGAATCTGGAGAAATCCTCCGTTTTGGCCCGGCTGGCTCTCCTCCAGCTAAGAAAAGGCCGCGTCCCTGATTGCAACCAGGTGAGAGATCAAAGCTCCTAATTCCTGGGATTTTAAATGACTTTATGAACTGTTCTGTCAGGAAATTTCTCCTTAGTTCCAGGTTGCTTCTCTCTTTGGTGGGAGTGCTGGGGGAAAAAAAATCCACTTTCCCCCCCACAAAACAAAACGGTCAGCGAAGGTTGACCGATCTCACCTCCGTGCTTCTCAGCGAAGCACCTGGACACGGGAGATTTATTGCTGCGAAAGTTCCTTAGGAAGAAAATATGGAAATTATTTGTGGAAAAGCTAGTCCGGAAATACTGACCAGTGTCCAGCAGAGGGCGCTCCTGCCTTACAAATGGAAGAATGGACCATTTCATTCATGCTTTGTATAAGGAGAAGGGGGATACAAATATTCCTCGTTTTACCACCACAGTGGAGTGCCAGATTTACGTGGCTTAAGTGAGACATTTGTTCAGTGAATTTTGCCCTGCTTAATGGCAGAGGATCCATTGCCCTGCTTAATGGCAGAGGATCCATTGCACTTCTGGTCAATGATCATCAAACGAATCTGGCTGAGAAGGCAGAATCAAGCCAGGTCTTGCGGATTATCTGATCAACCTTACCTGGATCCATATTGGGGAAGAAAAAGAGATAAAATAGAAAGCGCGGGGGGGGGGAGGAAACGCCCCAGCTGGGGACAGACTTAGCAACTTGTATTTCTTGGATCTAGCCCCAAAGTACCCCACAATCCTAGGCAGCTTAACCTCTGAGCATGCCAACCTTCCTCCATAATTCTCCTCTTCTTTCCCCCAAACGAAGCACTTGAAGAAGTTGATTCAGACAGGCAGTTTGTCCTGCCTTGGGCACTTTGTGAAGGTTTTAAAAGAAGACGACCGAGTCCTGCTGAAAAGCCACTGTCACACCATGGCTGTGGCCATCCTGAAAAACCAACAAGGGGAGGCGTATCTGAAAGAAGCCGTCGGCTACCTCTCCTTGGCCATCCCCGCGGGCGGTGAGACTATCCCAAATTATGTTTCTTTCCTTTAGAAGCCCCCTTTCTCTGCCCTCTTTCCCAGGAGAAAAGTTTCTGCCTTTGCTTTTGCGTCCAAAAACAACAACCCTCTAGGGTAGGCTGGGTGGCTTACGGTTGGCTGGGGAATTGAAGTCCGCATGTCTTAAAAGTTGCTAAGGTTGAAAAACATGACACTGGAATGTCTCCGATGAAAGCCTTGCCACATTTTTTTTAATGAATTGCTGAAAGTTGGAAGGGACCTCGGAGGTCTTCTAGTCCAACCCACTGCTCAAGCAGGAAACCCTATACCATTCCAGACAAGCGTTTGTCCAGTTTCTTCTTGAAAACCTCCAGTGAAGGAGCGCCCACAACTTCTGGAGGCAAGCAGTTCCACTGGTTAATTGTTCTCACAGTCAGGAAGTTTCTCCTTAGTTCTAGATTGGATCTTTCTTTAATGATCTTCCACTCATTAATTTAATAAGATTTAATAAGATTTTTGGGGAAACCCTTCACACCGTCTTCTTATTCTTCTATCTTCCCCCCCCCAGTTTGTGTTAGTTTTTACTGTTGTAATTGTAACCTCTAATAAAATTATTCATTAAAAAAGGGGCAGGCTGCCAGCTCTAAGGATGAGACAGAAAGGCAGGGTAAAAATGTTTTTAAAATCATAATAAAACATATTGTCCCCTTCTTCAAGGTTATTGTATCCAAATGGAAAGCACTGAATTCATTTATTTTTATTTTTGCCTAGGGGGTAACGCTGTCGATTCCCTTCTGCTGCGCGCTCATTGTTACGGGCTTCTGGGACAGAAGAAAACAGCCATATTTGATTTTAAGGCTGTCTTAAAAGAAGATCCGAGAAACACTCGGGCCCTTTGTGGGAAAGCATTCATTCACCTGGCTCTGCGTCAGAAGAAGGTGGAAATTGCATTTAATTGTTTTGATTTACGTCTTTGAATGTCACAGGACACTGGAAGGGTAGGAAATATTCATCATAATGGATAGAGAATGGAGAGGAAGGAAGGAAGGAAGGAAGGAAGGAAGGAAGGAAGGAAGGAAGGAAGGAAGGAAGGAAGGAAGGGAAGGAAGGGGAGAGAGCAAGGGAGCGAGGGAAGGAAGGAGGGAGGGAGGGAAGGAAGGAAGGAAAAAAGAAAAATGGAGCGAGAAAGGAAGGAAAGAAAGAAAAGCAGAGAAGGAGGAAAGGAAAAGGGGTAGGATGTGGGTTCATTCTGGGGGAAGAAAAAAAAAGCGAAGTTCAAACATCGGTGAATTAGAATTATTGCAGTTTCTCAGCCAGTTGCAAAGCCCGAATGTAAAATTGCATCAGTTATTGCTTCAATTTTTAATTGACGTTGGAGAAACGCAGTCCTATCCCGTGCTCCTTGCGTTCTTAGATCTTCCAAAAAGGAAGGATTTAAGAGCTTAGGCCATGTCTCCACTCTCCTCAGGAGTCGACGCAAGATCTGATCTCAGCTCTCCAAGGAGATCCAGCCTCAGCTGTGGGCGAAATCTGCTCTCTAACGCCGGACGATCAAGTCCAAATCCGCTCTTGGCTGCTGGAATACTGCAGGGATGCCTTGATGGGCCATGGCCGTAGCCAAGACCCCCTTCCGGCAGAAACCTTGGAGGGGCTCTCCAAAGTGGGAGAATCACTAGTGGAAATGGACAACCAGGACAACGAAACTCACATCCTTTGTGTCGACCTCCAAATCGCAAGGGGTAGGAGAGATCAGGAACAACGTCAAGTAGAACAGGTCCCCAAATCGGGGAGCAGGAAGGACAGGGATGTGGGGAGAACCCTTTTACCCGTTATATTGAAGAGGAAGGATGGAGGAAAAACTGAGAATAACTTATTTGGTCCATCGCTAACACTCCCAAGTTAAAAGGCGATTTGTCTCGCTGTTGATTTTGTCGTAATTTCTGTCTTGATTTTGGCTGACAGGAAGACCCAAGGCTGCTCTGTCGTATCTACAGAAGATATTTGGGCAAAGTGAACCCAACGATGCCGCCAACTCTCGGCTGGGAATTCTGCAAGCAATATTGGGAAACCTGAATGGAGTCCACATCTTAGCCATCTTAGCAGCAAAGGAGCACAAAGACTTGGAGCACCTGATGGGGTTTTTAGATGCCAGCCAGCGGCTAAACCTTGCTCAGGTATGTCCACCATCCACTAAAATAACACATCAAACCCAGGTTTAGCGAACACAGCCACTAGGTTCTCACCTTGCGGGACATCCAAGCCAAGAAATCCTACTTATTCTTGATTTTTTTGGTTTGACCGATGGGGAAAGACAAGGTAGCGAGACCCACTTTTGATTCTAATGCACTTTGACAGTTTAAATGCTACATTTAACAGAGTTGGAAGGGACCTAAGAGGTCTTCTAGTCCAACTCCCCTGCTCAAGGCAGGTGATCCTGCATCATTTCAGGCAATGGCTGTCCAATCTCTTGTTAAAAGCCTCCAGTGGGTGGAGCCCCCACAACTTCTGGTGGCAAGCTGTTTGACTGGTCCTCACGGTCATGAAATTTCTCCTTAGTTCTAGGCTGCTTCTCTCCTTGATCAGTTTCCATCTGTTGCTTCTTGTCCTGCCTTTGAAAGGTTTTGGAGAATAGGTGGACCCCCTCCTCTTCTTTGTGGAAACCCTTCAAACATTGGGTCACTGTTGTCGTGTCACCCCTAGTCCTTCTTTTCATTAAACTAGACCTCCCCAATTCCTGCCACTGTTCTTTGTATGTTTTAGCCTCCAGCCCTCTCCTTTTTAAGGGCTGCCTTTAAAAAGGCCCCAGGTCACCACACATAACCTCACTTCTGCACCACTGAGATGGCCTTCAGGCGAAGGGAAGGTATGGAAGTCCTGGAGAAGGTGGGCATTCTGATTCCCAGGCAGAGTCAGAACATCTCAGCTTTCTGAATCTTTTTGTTGGCTTGGATGTGTGACGTCACGCTAAGCCACTTAGATGTGTGATGGAGAATTAAGCCAAGGCAGAACTGGGGTAACCACCATCGTCTTTATCCCTAGGTTGCAGCCAGGGAAGCGAAGGCAATGTTGGAAGAGCAGTGTCCTCTAGGAGCTGTCAAATACCTCACCTTAGCTACCTTGGCAAGCCACAATAATCCACAATATCTTCGCCAGCGGGCTGCTTGCTGGACCCAGTTGGAAGATTACCAGAGTGCTTTGGCAGATATCCAGATGGTGGTCCGAAAACACGGCACAAACACTTTGAAAACTCAAATTGGTGACTTCTGTTCCTGGGGACACCTGCTGTTGTCCACTTCGGAGGAGGAGCTGGCCGTAAAGCAATTTATTCACGCCCTACAGCTTGACCAGTCCTTGGCCCTTAGCCACATCCTCGACGACCACAGGAGGGAGGAGATATCCAAAGCCTTCCTACGGACCGCCCAAACGTATTTCGCAGCTGGCCGGTACGAAGAAGCCTGGACGACTGCAAAATTTGGCCTCCTGGTTGACCAGAACAGCCCTGACCTTCAAAAGCTAAAAGCCAGAATTAAACGGCAGGCCTCAGGTTGCAAAATTCAATAACATATTTCTTGTTATTCGTTTAACAGCCTAACTGCATCGTAAAATGGGGCAAAACTCACTTAACAAATGTCTCACATAGAAACGGAAATTTTGCCCGTAACTCAAGGACTATCTGTATCCACCATTTCCCTGTTCCCAGCTAAGATGCAGGTTGTTTAAAGCCGCTAAATATTTACAACTACTAGTCCTGGTTTTATATTATCAGAATTCTCTCTTCTGTGATTTGGGCCAGGAGTACATTTGCCCCAAAATACACTTATTGAAAATACTTTTTCTGGGTTTTTTTGAAGCCCAGCGACGAAGGAGTAAAGGTTACCTCTTTGTAAACAATTGCACGCATGCTCTTCCTGCGGTATAAATTAACATGAACATAACTCACAGCCCTTCCAGGACTGATCTAAATACTTGCCAATGTCAGCTAATTTGAGCTTCCCTTAATGAACTTTTAGGAGCAGCAATACAAAATGACCCCCCCCCCACAAAAGTCCTGAATTCGAACACAGCTGGCGTTTGGGAAACGGTTTGCCTGTGTGTCTGCTTAAAGCGTTTGATCCTTTGGACTGCTTTCAGACTTGGCTCCCGGCTCCAGTTTCAAACTCTGCTTCAAGTTCAGACTTGTCTCCCACTTCCCTCTGCCTCGCTTCCTGTTGGATGGTTACCTGGTTTTAATTTCCTGATAGAAAAGCAGAAGCCGCTTCATCCTTGTTTACCCGCCTGTGAATATCTAGGCAAGCTTTTTGTCTTCGGATGTGTTGACTTCATTTTCCTTCGGTCCTCGGCCGGCACGAGTTGGCACGGAATCAGTACAGGACCTATCTTGTCCTCAAGTCATAGAATTATAAGGGACCTTGGAGGTCTTCTAGTCCACCTCTCTTCCAAGGCAGGAGACCTTATACCATCCTGGGCAAGTGGCTGTCCAATCTTTTCTTGGAGCACTCACAACTCCACAACTCAGAAGTCCAGGAAGCAAATGAAGACAATGTCCTAGCTCACGGGGGTCTCCAACCTTGCCCACTTTCAAGACTTGTGGACTTCAACTCCCAGAATTCCTCAGCCATCCATCTCCTTAGGTAAGGTGAGGACTCTCAGCCGAGCATCCAAAGTTCTGGAGAACTTCTGAAGACATTTGAGGTCCCTCACCTTCTGCACCTGGGACACCCTGCCTGGAAATGCACCAGGTTTCACTCAGGCTGTGCTTAATTCAATGCAATTAATATGATTGCTGTATGGATATAAAAAGGCACCACGTGACCCCCTTTTTGCAGACTTCTGACGAGCAAAGTCAGTGGGGAAGCCAGGTTTACTAAACAACCGTGTAACTAACTGAACAGAAATTAACAGAAATTTTGGTGACCATAAGCCTAGGACTACGTGTCCTAATTAAGCCAAGGAACAATTACAGGAACGGAAAAGTCTTGAGTACATTTACCGTGCCAAGATTTAAAATCAAGGAAGAGCGGGAATCCCCTCTTTCAAATCCGTTTGTTTATTGATTGATTAGATTTTAATCCGGTCTTTAACACCACATAATTAACCCAAAGGCAAACATACGTAATATTCACCCTCCCTCCCGTTTCTCCCACAGCAACTCCCCCGTGGGGATTGAGGTTAAAAAGGGGAGACAAGTTCCCAACAGAAAAAGGATTGGAGAGTAGAAGGAATTTGCCCCAAAATGTGTTCAATCAGCAATTATCCTACACAATAGTGCAGCGTTTCTCAACTTCGGCCCCTTGAGGATAGGTGGACTTCAAGTCCCAGAATTCCCCAGGCAAATGTTATTTGTTTGGGTTTATTTATATATATTTTTTTCCTGGAGAAAAAAACCTATGTTAGATTTGTTAGAAGGTGTTGCAAAGCATTCCAGGGGCGGCTGTTTTTCCCAGAGTAAGTTGTATGTCCATGATCCACATATACACACTTTTGCAATTCCTTCTCCTTTTCATCTTACGTGTTCCCTCCATCTTTCTCACCGAAAAGGTGGGTTACCTTTTTGCAATACAGACGGTCCTTGACTCATTTAGTGACTGTACGAAGTTGCAAAAGCAGCAAAAAAAAAGAAAGATTGGTGGCCGTTTTTCACGCTGACGACCGTTGTCCCGCGAACAAAAATCAGTTGGCTGGAAACTGGCTCATATTTATGACGGTGTCCCCAGGTGTGTGTGTGTGTGTGTGTGTGTGTCACGCGATCCCCCTTTGCGAAGCAAAGTCAGTGGGGAATCCAGATTCGTTTCACAGCCGTGTGACTAACTTAACAACAGCCGTGGTTCATTTAACAATGAGGGGCAAGAAAGGGTCTTACAAATGTCACACTTTGGGCTCCGTTGTGGTCGTAAATCAAGGACTACCTGTATTCAGATGGGCTTTCATTTTGGAATCGTCGCATCAGAGGGCTGGGAGGGACCTCTGAAGGTCTTCTAGTCCAAACTCCTGCATTCTCGCCAGAGACCCAGAAAAATTGTGGCACTTGTAATTTTTTTTTGTAGTGTTCTTCTTCTGGTAAGATCACTCTTGCCCTTCTTTGGGAAGAGAGCATGTCTCACTCTTTAGATCTGCCTGTGTTTCAGCTTACTCCACCTTCTCTAGGTGAACCTGGAACAGGATCCTTTCAGAGAGATCCCAATGGAGACTGTCCAAGTGATCCATTACGAATCAGCTTCCTCGGAGTCTTTTCCCACCATAATCGCACAAGTAGTGGCTGGCCACAGTAGCGTTGTAAACCTTCTCGCCTGTCAACAGTTTGCGTAACTTGGCTGACCAAGATTTGGGGCAGTTTCCTGTATGGGGGTTACCATACTTTCCTTCTCTGGCATGCTGTAAGGTAGTTCCTCTGTCTAAAACCAAGAGAATATTTTGTTTTAAAAAAACAATAGTACGTGATGCAGAATTTACACTCATTTATCAATGAGTATTAGATGGGGCATGACCTTCCCCAAGGTCTTTGGGTCAAGGGACACAAAGAATCATGGGATTCTGGAGTTGGGGAGGGGTCCACAAAGGTCATCTAGTCCAACCCCCCCATTGTGCAGGAAAACCTAATTAAAACCGTCCCCATACGGTGGCCCTCCAGCTTCTTTAAAAGATGGAAAACCCACAGAACGCTCGATTTTTTTCCCCCCTTTTAATTGTACAGTCTCATTCTCGGAGCGTGGGAACGATGAGAAATTAAAGGAGGACCCCAAAGTTATCAAATCCAACGGACGTTGCAAGACTTTTTGTTAAAAAAAACCAACACCTCGCACTTACCCTTGTTTTGCCGATCGCTGCAAACCAAAAAAAGAAAAACATTTTCTTAGAAATACGCACGCTGTTTTGCTAAACACGAAAAGGATAAATTAGCAAAATCCCTCCCCCTCCCACTCCTTTTTCCCCCCCAAACGGTGAAAGTTTTTATGCTTAGATGGGGGGAATACAGAATTTACGGCAGACATTTTCTGACAGTTTTATGGCTGTCCTTTTCGTGAGTCTCTCTAGTTTTGTCAAACTGATACCTGTGGCGCTTGGTCACAAAATCAGCCAGATGTTTAGACTGGATTTGGCCTTTATGCCTGTCTCTCGAGTCCTTCCCCAGGACCTGGGATAGGCAGACATTCATTTAGTGACCGTTCAGAATTCCTGAAGAAAGGGACTTGGCGACTGTTTTTCCACACTTGCGACCTTTGCAGCAGCCCTGAACGCCCGGCTGAGGAATTCTGGGAGTTGAAGTCCACAAGTCATAAAAGGGCCAGGTTTGAAGACCCCCATCTTAGAGGGCAAACTAACCTTGGCATTTTTCAGCCGGTGATAGAATAGAATAGCAGAGTGGGAAGGGACCTTGGAGGTCTTCTAGTCCAACCCCCTGCTTGGGGTGATGCTGACCTGATCATCTTTATAGTTTTACTCTGGAAGCAAAGCTAATTCATCTCCCAGCACTTTATTCCCCCACTTTAAGGCTTGCTTCAAAATAGGAGTTAAAAAAAAAAAGATCAGCTGTTTATAGCTATTGTAATTGGCACTGATATTATTATAACTGCCGTGTTCTCTCTCTCTCTCTCTCTCTCTCTCTCTTTCTCTCTCTCTCTCTCTCTCTCTCTCTCTCTCTCTCACACACACACACACACACACACACACACACACACGCCTACCTTTCATCATGCACATTTTCTTTTTCCACAGCACGAGGATTAAAATCAGGACCAGGGCCAGGGCCAGGAAAATGATGGTTACAGCAGTCCAAATTATTTTAAGGTTCATTACAGGTTGGGCCCCACACACCGTATCCGAAGTGGCATTGCCTGCGTGTTTTTCGATGAAGCCTTTCTCACTGCAACTGAGGAGAGACAAAAAGAAACTCTGAAGGAAAGAGGGGAGGGGAGGGTGGGAGGAAGGAAGGAAGGAAGGAAGGAAGGGAAATAGGGAAGAAAAAGCAGCATTGAAGGAAAGAAAGAGAAAGGGAAAGGGAAGGAAGGAAAGAAGGAAAGGAAATGAAGGAAGGAAAACAGGAAAGAAAAAGCAACATTGAAGGAAAGAGGGAAAGGGAAGGAAGGAAGGAAGGAAAGAAAGAAAGAAAGAAAGAAAGAAAGAAAGAAAGAAAGAAAGAAGAAAGAAAGAAAGAAGCATTGAAGAAAAGAAAGAGAAAGAGAAAGAGAAAGGGAAAGGGAAGGAAGGAAGGAAGGAAGGAAGGAAGGAAGGGAGAGAGGAGAGGATGAAAAGAAAAAAGAATTGGAAATGCTCATAAGTATTCATTCACCAGAGAGAGACAGTTCATTGTAGACAAACTGGTGAGGACAACAGCTGAAATTTGTGCAGAATGCTGGATTAAAAACCAGGAGAAACAGAAATCATTAGAAAAAAGGGGGAAAAAAGAGAGAGAGAAGGATTTTTAAAGGACGTGGTTTCAAAGAAGCCACGTGGGTAAAGCAGCTGAAAGGTCCTTACTTGGTCCACTTCGTGCAAGAAAATGACATTTTTTTAGCTGCAAATGTCCCCAGAGGACAGGGCTCAAATAGGACATCATTATTTTCGGTGCCTGTGAAAATAACGAAAAAAGATGGACGGGTTCTCAGAGAGAAGGAGCCTGTGACTTGCTTTCGGTACCAGGAGAACAGTTTTACATTCAAGTAGTCCTCGATTTACCACGGCTCATTCAGGGACCGTTCAAAGTTACAACGGCCCCCCCCAAAAAAAACACCTTAGGACTGTCGCTTCACACTTACGGCAGTCGCAGCATCCGTAGGGTCACGCGATCAAGATTCACGTGCTCGGCAACCGGTTCGTATTGACGACGGTTGCCGTGTCCTGGGTGTGTGTGTGTGTGTGTGTCACGTGATCCCCCTTTTGTGGCCTTCCGACAAGCAAAGTCGCTGGGTTGCTTCACATCGTGGCGACTCAATAACTGCGGTGATCCGCTTAACGGGTGTGGCAAGAAAGGTGCGTCGCAGGGGGGGTGTCTTACCAGGTTGCGTCACTCTGAAACCCGGAGGAGCGACCGTATGCCTCACACACACATCGCAGGAATCTTCCTCCAGGTGGTGCAGGCAGAAGAAACCTGGCTGGCAGGTGCATTTTGCGTTCCTCGCGTAGCTGCATCGCTCTTTAACTTGCATGTGATTTCCTGGCAAGGCAGAAGGACCAATGTTCTCAGACGCTGGGCCCTCTTGAGGTCCTATAGCCCTACTCGGAAGCATTTCCCCCACCAGCCTAAATATGCTTTGGCCAGTCTGGAGAAAAGAAGGACCGGGGGAGGGGGGGAGGAGGGGGACATGATAGCAGCCTTCCCATATTTGACGGGAAGAAGGGGGTGAACGTATCTTGCAAAGCACCGGAAGGCGAGACATGGAAAAAAAAAAGAGATGGGAAATCTAATCAAGGAGAGAAGCAACCTGGAATTAAAGGAGAAACTTCCTGACGGTGAGCGCCATTAACCAGTGGAACAGCTTGCCACCAGAAGTCGTGGGTGCTCCATCCCTGGAGGTTTTTAAGAAGAGACTGGACAGTCACTTGTCTGAAATGCTATACGGTCTCCTGCTTGAGCAGGGGTTGGACTAGATGACCTCCAGGGTCCCTTCCAACTTTGTTCTTCCGTTAATCAATCAGGGGAACGGCTTCCCTCCAGAAGTTGTGGGTGCTCCATCGCTGGAGGTTTTTAAGAAGAGACCGGATAGCCATTTTTCTGGAATGATCTAGGCTAGGCTCTCCTGCTGGGGGTTGGACTAGAAGACCTCCAAGGTCCCAGCCAGCTCTATTCTGATTAATTGATTGCATTATCCTGGTGGCTAGGATAAAAATGGGAGGAAAAGAAAAAAAACACCAGAGGGGTAACCGCAAACCCGTTTTCTAAACTTGAGCAATCCCCCCCCCCAGAGATCCCTCGGTTAATCTGTTAGTTAGATCCGATGAGTTTATTTCTTTACCTGGAGAGCATTCACGGCACTTTAAGCAGCTGTTCAGTCCGTTTGGATGCTCGGTAAACCAACCAGGGTTACAGGAAACACAGGCTGTACTCGAAACCCTGGTGCAGTGTCTTAAAACTCGGAATCCTAGATTAAAGAGATCCAAAAGAATCACAGGATCCTAGGGCTAGAAGGGGTCTATTCTGATTGATTGACTGACTGAATGATTGATTGAAATGGTCTAGGGATCCTGCCTGAGCAGGGGGATGGACTAGAAGACCTCCGAGGTCCCTCCCAGCTCTGCTACTCTATGTTCTGTGTCCAGTCTCAGCCTTCCACCCACCTCCTTGCCGTGCAGAGCAGAGATTCTTCACCTACCTGCGGCACACTTGGGACAACATGCCCCTCCAACGGAGTATTCCCACGATTCACAGGAAGAGGCATTCCGAAGCAGCAGCAGCAGGTGAATGACTATGGTCAGGCGAAGCATCTTTCATAGGAAGGGAGGAGGAGGAGGAGGAGGAGGAGGAGGAGGAGGAGGAGGAGGAGGAGATTAAGTCGTTTGCTTGGCTCAACACTGGACCCACAATTTCACCACCTCGGCAGAAATCAGCACAATTTTTTCTTCAACCCTCCTGCAATGAATTAATTTCCTGTCTCCACAGATAACTGGTCTACAGGTAGTCCTTCATTGAGCCCAAAATATCTGTGGCCAAGCGAGACCGTTGTTAAGCGAGTCTTGCCCCATTGAGAAGGGGGGTTGGACTAGAAGACCTCCCGGGTCCCTTTCAACTGTGTCATTCTGTTATTGAGCAGGCAGGGGGAAATTTGTATTGCAAGGTTCCACTCCTATTTTTTTTTAATTTCTACAATATGTAATTGATTCAAAATTAAGGCATAAAGCAAAGATAACGAAAGGTCCGGAGAAGAGATATATATATATAAAAAATCCATTCTCAAAACTCCATTTTGCAGTTCAGTTCCCGACTGTCTTGACTCTTGTTTTCCAAGCAGAGTTTACTCAGGGACAAAAAATAAATAAATTCTGGACTTTGCCCTAACATGTAACGTCTCGCTTCTGTAGATATTTTCTGCTTCACAGGACAGAAAGAATATACAGGCAGTCAAGGACCACAACTCAGCCCAAAATTTCAGTCTGCCCCATTTTACGACCTTTCTTGCCCCAGTTGTTGGGTTAGTAACAACAATCTGGCTTCCCTGTTGACTTTGCTCGTCAAAAGGTCACAAAAAGGGGATCACATCGATCCCGGGATGCTGCGACCGTCATAAATATGAGTCAGTTGCCAAGGGTCTGAATTTTGATCACATGCTGCAACGATCCTAAGTGTGAAAAATGGTGGAACAACTTGCCTCCACAAGTTGTGAATGCTCCAACACTGGAAGTTTTTAATAAGAGATTGGACAACTATTTGTCTGGAATGGTCTAGGGTTTCCTGCCTGAGCAGGGGGTTGGACTAGAAGACCTCCAAGGTCCCTTCCAACTGTCCCTCTATTCTATTCTATTCTATTCTATTCTATTCTATTCTATTCTATTCTATTCTATTCTATTCTATTCTATTCTATTCTATTATTCTATTCTATTCTATTCAACCTTCCCTTGAAGGTAGATGCGGAATGGAGGAAGGATCACTGGGTGGTCTACTTTCCATCTCCGCTGCAGTTATGTGCAGGAAAAACAAAGCACTGGAACAATATCAGGCCGTTCCTTTGGGAGCTGCTCCTTCAAATTATTCATAATCTTATTTTCAACAAATCGACTACGTTTGTGTGAAGATAAATACACAAAAAGAAAAGTTTGATATTACCTCCTCTACTTTTTAACTCTTACTTCTTATTCTCTGTCTCTGCTTGTGCCTGGATCTATTTTCCGAGATACATTTTTCCCCCCAAATGTTTGCTAGGATTTTAGTAAACACGACAGCTGTTTTCCCATTCAAAATTCCCAAGGCTGCTTATATTTTTGTTCTACGACAGGAAATAACTGTTTGAGGCCCTAGCGTCTTTTTTATCGGTTAGTAGTTCAGCTGTCACAGCCTCAGATGCTTCTTGGATCTGTACAGTTAGTCCTCGACTTACAGAAATGGAAAATTTTTGTTGCTAAGCGAGACGGCTGTTAAGCGCCTCATTTTACGCCTATTTCTTGCCATAGTCGTTCAGATGGTCGTATGGTTGTTAAGTGAATCTGACTTCCCCATTGACTTTGGCGGTCAGGTCACAAAAAAGGAAATGAGGACCCTGTGACCATCATAAACACTAGTCAGTTGCCAAGCCTCCAAATTTTGATCATGCGACCATGGGGACGTAAGTGTGAAAAAACGGTCGTAAGTCCCTTTTTTCCCTCCCCCAGGGCCGTTGTCAATTCAAACGGCCACTAAACAAACATCGTAATTCGAGGACTGCTTGCAATTCCGAGAATCTTTTTCGAAGAGCCCTTCCTGCATTGCATGGCGGCAGAGAGCCAAGGAAATTGAAAAAAAAATAATAAAAATAAAATTGAATTCTTTCTTTCCAGAGCTAAGGTGGAACGGCAATTAACCCCAGAAGATGAAAGCTTCCTGTTTGGTTTGGCAAGGGTGCAACCGTCTTCCTGGATATGGCGAAAGGGGCTGGGGTCACCTGGCTTCCCAGCTAGAAAAACTTTTATTTACATTTATTTAATCTTTGGCTCCAGCTTGCGGCTAATTTGTAGAGATGGGGGGGGGAAAACCCGCCAGGCTTGTGATCTTGGAAATGACTCAAAGGCTCTTTTTTACACACAGACACACACACACACACACACAGAGTTCAGGAGAAGGTTAAAGAAAGGCAAATGCACAAACGCAATTGCAGGCAGAAACCCCACCACCCCATCCCAAATATCCGAAGAACCTTTGCTTCCCCACACTGTAATTTTGGATCTGCCCAGCAAAGGTGTTTAAACGATCCGTTTTTAACAATCAACCAGTTTTTACAATTTTAACAAATCAACCAACTCAACAGTGGCAGAGAAGTTGCCTCCAGAAGTTGTGGGGTGCTCCTTCACTGGAGGCTTTTAAGAAGAGACTGGAGAGCAGTTTGTCCAGAAGGGTAGAGGGTGTCCTGTTTGAACCGGGGGTTGGACTAGATGACCTCCAGGGTCCCTTCCAACTCTTTGATTTTGTATTTCCTTCCTTTCTGCCTCCCTCCCTCCTTCCTTGGTTGCTTTCCTTCCTTCCTTAATAATAATAATGTTGGAAGGGACCTTGGAGGTCATCTAGTCCAACCCCCTGCTAAAGGCAGGAAACCCTATACCATTTCAGACAAATGGCTGTCCAGTCTCTTCTTAAAAACTTCCAGGGTTGGAGCATTCACCACCTCTGGAGGCAGGTTGTTCCACTGGTTAGTTGTTCTCACTGTCAGGAAGTTTCTCCTTAGTTCTAGGTTGCTTCTCTCCTTGATGAGTTTCCATCCGTTGCTTCTTCTCCTTCCTTCCTTCCTTCCTTCCTTCCTTCCTTCCTTCCTTCCTTCCTTCCTTCCTTCCTTCTTTCCTTCCTTCCTTGGAAAGGAAGCAACTTGGAACAAAGGAGAAATAATTTCCTATCAGTGAGAACAGTTAATCAGCCTCCAGAAGTTTTGGGGGCTCCATCACTGGAAGATTTTCAAGAAGAGACTTTTAAAATTTACAAGTGGGTTTGGAGTTGGCAGAATCTCAATTTTCCTTTTTTTTTTCAAAAGGAGACGACCTGGTAAATTCCTGTTCTGCACAAACAGCTGTTATACAACCGCTATTTTGCAATAATTGCATAAAATGGTTAGTTGACAAGTTTGCATGACCACGCATGGCCCCAAATTCTACTTTTTCTTTTTTTTCTTTTCAGGCACAGTAAATAAGCCTCACTTTAACTAAAAACTAACCAGGAGCATACAGATTTAAAAAGAGCCAGTGAAAAATATCAATGCTCAGCTTAACCTGGAAAGTAAATAAGATGAAAGCAGAAACCAAGGACCTGCCGTGTAAAGAAAAAAAAAGTACAAGCAATCCTTGACTTGCAAGGATGCATTTTGTGACTGTTAAAAGTTACAACATCGCTGAAAAAAAGCGACTTATGACCATTTTTCACATTTATGACCGTGGCAGCATCCCCCATGATCAAAATTCGGACGCTTGGCCCGTATTTATGACGGTCGCAGTGTCTGAAAATGATAGTCCCTTAAAAGGTGATATATTTATTTTGGCAAATAAAGGTTTGCCCAGAATGTCTCTTTTTTCTTTTCATTTTTGCTGCAAAAAAATCAGAATTAACTAGGTAGATTTTAACAAACGGCTTTGCGATGCATTTTCAGGAAAGTTCTATCTTGAGTCAGATTGAAATCACCAGCAAAAAAAAACAAAAAAACTCAAAAAATGAATCGCAACGCACTATGGTCTTCCAGCAAAATTTATTTTTTCCCTTTTTATCGGCACCATTATTGCTGTTTTCACTTTAACACCAGCAGCAAAACATTACAGGAAATTGTAAAATTAGACATCAACTTTGCCTGAAAAGGGGAAAAAAAAACACCAACCATTGAAATCTGAACACAACCAGGCTGGTGAAAGTGGAAATTCCTTCAACCTTTTCCCACCTTTTAAAATGTAATATTTCCTGACAGGGAAAGAGAATTTCAGAGCTGGCAAGGATGCGGTTGCTTCAGATACGGCCGGACCACAAGCCCCATCATCCCCAGTGAGAAAGCTGAGAGGGAGGCTGAAAGCTGCCTCTGTTCAACAACATAAGGCAGGTCATGTGGGAAAGAAAATAAAAGTCAATTTTCCTCCAGTGGGAAAAAATTGGATTTTTCTTCACTAGTAAAAAGTCCGCTCACAAATCATGAAGTTCTCTGTTTATGACGCCGTAGGTACTTTTGTGCATTCTCCTCCGGACTTTTGCACACAGGGAGTGCCCGGCCAGGCAAACACACACATACAAGAAAAAAGTGGGACGTGCAAAAATTAAAAATAAGCAATTCTCTGGGTTTTCCAGTTCCCACCTACTCAGGTTTTACTCAGCACTTGGGTGGGGGGGGGGAAGCTCTCTTTTTTCCCCCAACATTTTCTAAGAAAGAAAAAAAAATCCCATCCTGACAAAAAGGGGAAGATTTTCTTATTCTTCTTCTCCTCTTCCTTTCTCTTTTAGTTCTGCGAGGAAGTTCAAAATTACAATTTGAGACTTTAATTGCTTCTTTCTCTTCTCCTTAAAGAACGGGAAGTGGGGAGGGGGACAGTCAGCCATTTGGGGAGCATTAAAAGATAGATCAGCTGGGGGCTTGGGTGAAATTTGGTAGCTTTACAGACATCTAGGATTCTCCGCCTGGCCTACTCAGCAGGGCTGTTGTGAAAATAGTTCCCACAGTGAGAACTTGCGATCACAATTCTGCCCCAAATTTCCGCTGCTAAGCAAGATAGTTGTTACGTAAGTTTTGACCCGTTTTACAGATTTTTTTCCTCCCAACTGCTGCAGTCGTTAAGTTAGCTGCACGGTTGTTAAGTGAATCTTCCCCCTTGCCGTTGCCAGTCAGAAGGTCCCAAAAAGGGGGATCACGTGACCCACGGGGACATAAATACGAGCCAGTTGCCCAAGTGTCTGAATTTTGATCGTGTGACCGCGGGGACGCAGCCAATGGTTGTAAGTGCGAAAAAAGGTCATAAGTCACTTTCCCCCCCCCAGCGTTACAATTTTGAATGGCCACTAAACGAACTGCTGTTAAGTGAGGATTACCAGCCATTATTCCTTTAACATGCAGAACAAGAGAAGAGAGGGGACCCCTTTGGAAAAGCGTTTCAAAAAGGGATTATTATTATTATTTTAAAAAACAGAACCAAGAGATAGCATGCAGCCCCACCCATCTTTTTTGACCCCACCCACCATTGACTTTAACACACACACACACCTCAAACATTGTAGGGCTGTGCCCCTGTTGGCGTAGCCCCCAACCTGAGACTCTGACCCCCAACTTCAAAATAAAAATAAAAATAACAGTTATAATCCCCCAGCCACAAATAGTACATTTTCTCCCTTCCTGCATTTGGGAACTGCATTCACACGACACATTTGAACCCCTCCATCTAAGGATGGGTTTTCGGGTTTTCGAGGGCCCTTTTCTCGTTTGGGGGTTTGTGTTAATGTTTTGCCTTCCCCTGCAAATCTCTGCCAGCCATGGGGGAATCCAGCTAATGCTTTTTATTTTGTTTTCCAGCACTTCCCTGTACAAAATCGGGCAGAGCATTTTCACTTTTGTTCCCCGAGTTACTGGAAGAAGGAAGAGAAAGACATAAAAAAAAAGACGCTTTGTTTGTTTACCAGAGAAGCTTTGCCATGTCTCCAAGCCAGACAATGGAAATTCAGACTTCTTGCATGGCTGCTCCCCTAACCACAGCACAAGTTTCTAGTCCCTGGTGATAGCTGTCATTCACAGAATTGCAAGAACCCCTTGGTCCCAGGCCACCAAAACCAACCACCTCTGAAATGAAGAATTAATAATAATAATAATAATAATAATAATAATAATAATAATAATAATAATAATAATAATAATAATAATATAATCAGCAGCAGCAGCAGCCACAGCCATTCTGCCTTCCTTCACCCACCTCTGCTTCATGTGGCAGACCGTTCCACCAGCTAATATTTCCTTGCCAGTCTGGTGCTGAAGGATGACTGAAAGCTTTTGCTATAGATTCTCTTCTATTTTAAAGCATGGACTTACCGGGAACATGTTCCCCCAATTACAGAGATCCCAGAGAGAGAAGGAAAGCCATAGGATCAAGTCTTTCTGAAGTGGCTTTCCAGTCAATGGATTCCCTGCGCGGCATCCCAAACGTCTTCCGTTTGATCTTCTTTCTTTTTTAAAAAAATTCCTCTGAATTTGGCCCTTGGAGTTGATCTCCTGGAGAAAGCGTTTTCTCCCCCCCAGCCAGAGATTGAGTCTCGTCTAAAGTGAGGTGAAAATGAAAATAATTCTTTGCAGCGCCACACCCCTACAGTAGCCTGATTTCCTGGTCTGGATGCTGTGTGTGTATAAAGCAATTTCTTGCTTATTCAGCAAGCGTCCTTGAAAGCTGAAAGGCCGGTCGCAGCCAGCTCAGAAAACCTGATATGCGTCTTCGTTTATTCTGTTCTGGTTCCTTGCACAGTGACAGCCAGATGTTTAGCCTGGATTTTGCAATTTTGTGCAAGTCCTGGAGAGGCAGATGTTTCATAACATTAAAGAGAGCCTCGCAGGATGCCAGCTGTTCCGGGTCAAGCTGCCTTTTGCAATTGACTGATGGGGATTTTGTCAGTGACGACGGTGTTTCAGGTTGGGTCAGCCAGATGTTCAGATTGGGTTTGGCATTTTATCTGCCTCTCGAGTCCTTCCTGAGGACCTGGGATAGCCAGATGTTCTCGTTTGAGTTTTAAAGGTCTCACTGCAGGATGGATGCTGTTCCAATGCCCAGGGTGCGTCAGTGGTGCTCCAGATGTTTGGGATTGCACCCAAGGGCCCCTTACCTTTGCTTTCTTTTGCCACAGCCGTTCTATTTTTATCTTTATTGTTGTTGCTGTTGCTATTATTATTACGTTATTATTATTTCCCTGACCTTGGCTTTCAGCAGGAAATGTTCTAAGGGAGTGAAAATTCACCCAAACTGGAAACAAATTCATTCCACCAGATGTTTCCTCCCCCTCCCCTCGATTACAGGAAAAAGATATACTTCCTCTTGACTTTATCATGAAAGTAATTTGGAAAAAATGTTTGGACATCTCTCCGCCCTTCCTCTCAGCTCTGATGGTCAAAATCAGTAAAAGGACAGGTAGTCCTTGATTTATGACCACACTCAAGCCCAAAAATTTATGCCGCTAAGGGAGACGTTTGTGGAGAGAGTTTTAGCCCCATCTTACGACCTATATTGCTACAGACGTTAAATCAGTACTCCAGTTCTTGAGTGAACCTGGCTTCCCCACTGTGACATTACTTGTCGAGAGGGTCACAAAAGGGGATCTCCTGACCCTGGGACACTGCGACCGTCGTAAATGCGAGTCAGTTGCCAAACATCTGAATTTTGATCATGGGGAGGCGGCGATGAAAAACGGTCATAAATCACTTTTTCAGTCCCGTTGTAACTTTGAAGGGTCGCTAAATGAATTGCTGTAGGTCAAGGGCTACTATATTGTTTTTTGAGGGGGGGCTTGCAATGAGATGAGAATACAGCTTATTTTGGTGCTCAGATACATTCCATTGAAGAGGGGGTGGGCTAAATGACCTCTAAGATCCCTTCTAACTCAGTTCTACAAAAGGGAGCCATTCCCCTCTCGTGTCTCAACGTATCAACACACAGTAGCTTTATGCTACGCCAACTTTGATCTCGCAGCTTCCTCATCTTCATGTCTTTGCCGAATTCTAGGAGTTGAAGTCCACCCACGTTGAAGTTGCCACGGTCCAGAAACTCTGCAGTCTGCTCTGCTTGCAAAGAAAGATTTATTGCTCCAAGTGGCGGGCTGTTCCACCAGCTGACAACTTGCACAAGCTGGACAACTGACACCCAGTAATCAATCCCTGAAACAATATGAAAACAAAAGAAAAATATTCCCATTAGAAGCACACACAGACAGGGATTCAAGACTGAAATATGTGCCACCCATTTCTTAATCAGCATCCTTGCTGCTGTAATTTTTTAATTTTAGCACCACCTCTGGATTTTCTATTTCACTTTTCAGTCACTTCTCCACCAGACTCAGCTCTACGGGAAAATTTTTCAGCACCTTCCCACTTTTCCTGCCTTCCCCCCCCCCATTATTTTTCATCATTGTTCCAGAAATTAGGAAAACCACTAGCATTTTCAAGGCAGAACTGCCCTCTGAGCTATTCCCAAGGCCAGGACAGAAAATAGAATAGAATAGAAATAAAGAATAGAATAGAAATAAAGAATAGAATAGAATAGAATAGAATAGAATAGAATAGAATAGAATAGGAATAGGAATAGGAATAGGAGCTGAAAGGGACCTTGGAGGTCTTCTAGTCCAGCCCCCTGCTCAAGTAGGAGAACCTACACCATCTCAGACAGGTGATTGTCCAGTCTCTTCTTAAAAACCTCCAGTGATGGAGTGCCCACGATTTCTGAATTTATATAACTTATTAATTTATTCTTTCATTCCTTCAGCTGGTATCACCACCCATCTCCCATCGGCGGCTTGCTTAAAATTGAAATTAAGACTCAACTGTTTTATCTTAATGCGAGACAGTTAATAGTTTCTGCCTGCACCGGCCTTTGTCTAAAAATCTTGCTGATTTCTACGGCTGTCTAAGATGATACTTCCTTTCTCAGCCCTTCAGATTGGCGGGTGAAAAAATGATGCTGAGCCAGCAGGGAGAATTTTCTTTTTGAATAAGAATGGAGACTTCAACTTCTTTAAATGGAAAATAGACAATATTGGTTTTCCCCTGCAGTAACTTCTCTCTGTTTTAACACCCGGTTATTAAGATCGACTGATGGTCTCCCTTCCCTTTCTCTCAGATCCTTATCTGTGGGTTTGGAAGGAGGAAGAATGAAAATCAACAGCGCTTTTTTCTGAAGTTTTAGCGGCTGGTTGTTGTTGTTTTTTCACCTTTCTTTTTTTTCTTTCTTTCTTTCTTTCTCTTTCTTTCTCTTTCTAGTTTGCATTTATAAAAGAGTTTGTATTTCAAACTCTAAAAACATCCAGCAGTTGGGGGAGTTTTGAATTCAAAATATTCAGGATATTTTGCCCCCAGCGTGGCCCACCTTGCAGGAATAATAATAATAATAATAATAATAATAATAATAATAATAATAATAATAATAATAATAGGAAGAAGAAGAAGTTGGAAGGGACCTTGGAGGTCATCTAGTCCAACCCCCTGCTCAGGCAGGAAACCCTATACCATTTCAGGCAAATGGCTGTCCAGTCTCTTCTTAAAAACCTCCAGTGTTGGAGCATTCACCACTTCTGGAGGCAAGCTCTTCCACTGATTAATTGTTCTAACTGTCAGGAAGTTTCTCCTTAGTTCCAGGCTGCTTCTCTCTTTGACTAGTTTCCATCCGTTGCTTCTTGTCCTGCCTTCAGGCGCTTTGGAGAATAGCTTGACTCCCTCTTCTTTGGGGCCGCCCCTGAGATATTGGAACACCGCAATCATGTCACCCCTCACCCTTCTCTTCATTAAATTACACATACCCAGATGGAGAAGAGCACTAGCCCTCGCTTTTGGGGGGGGGGAGTTTGAAATAAATAAATCAAACAGAAATAAGAACTTCCTTTTCAGGACTTTCATTCCATCTCTGGTCGCTAGAGGACAGGAGTGAGACGCTGTGATTTCAGCCTGTTGCAATTGCAGGAGAGAAACTTACAATACATAACTTTATTTCAGAGTATAAATATTCAAGTATTCAATGAATAGCTGGCTTGGGAGAGATTTTGCACCCCATCCCCAGGGTCGTGCCCTTTGTTTCAACCTCAAAGTTAAACCACCAGCTCTCTTGCCCCAGGATTATGAGCTCTTTTCGAGTGACAAGCTTTTGACCCCTTCTTTTTCAAGCCACAAGAAATTGGGGATGGGCTATTAACCACTGATTATTAGGCAAATATTATTTCCAGGGAAAATCAGTCTGTGTGGCTGCTAAGAATTGAAAATTGGCATTGTCATTTAAGAAGAGACTGGACAGCCATTTGTCTGAAATGGTCTAGGGTTGGACTAGAAGACCTCCAAGGTCCCCTTCCAGCTCTATTCTACTTGATTGATTGAAATGGTCTAGGTTCTCGTGCTTGAGCAGGGGGCTGGACTAGAAGACCTCCAAGGTCCCCTATATTCTGATTGATTGATTTGATAGTGGTATATTGTTGCTTCAACACTGGAGGTGGAGAAGAATAGCGGACAAACATTTGCCTGAAATTTACCTCTCTTTGGAATGGAAAGCAATTGTATGAAATGTAGAAGGTCCGTCCCCCGCCCCCCGCTTGAGCCCCAGGGGGTTGGACTGGAAGACCCCCAAAGTGGGAAGCTGAGCAGGATGTCACATAGCTACAAAAATCTAAGCATCTGTTGCAGGAAAAGTTGGAAAAAGTGGTGTGGAAGAGCATGAAATTGGACCCCCTTTTTTTTTAAAAAAAACCCATTTTTTTTGCAGAGGTTCAAAAAGCCAGGGAGCATGTATTTATTTATAATTTTGCCCCCCCCCAAAAAAAAATGAGGCCCAGAAAACAGAGACACGGTGCCTTTTAGGTCTGTATTTATTTTCTCAAACAAACCGCATACACAGTATGCCCACTGCACCACGAACGCCCCCAGACACACCTCCTGTGTCCTCCCCCTCCAAGACACAACAACGCTCGGTCGTCTGAAAGGAGACATCCAACTCCCCCCCCACCCCCGTGCCCCACAAACGCAGGCCGTTCTTACTTGCCAAATGTATGACATCCAATCATTAAGCCCCCCTTCTCTTTAATATAAAGCAAGACAGGGGGGGGTGTTTCCTTAGGAGAGGGGAAAGGGTCAAAAATCCACCAATCCACCCACCCCTTTGTCGCCTGTTCCTAGGAAGGCCATGCTGGTGGGTGGGTTGCAAAGCAACTTTTTCCCACCAGCTAAACCTGGTTAGCCAAAGCCGTAGGGAAACCAGGTTTCTTACACTCCTCAGTGTAGGACCACGTGGCTAAAAGTCCACCAGCCACGTGGTGCCTTTCCACACAGGCCTTTCCCGCTTCCCTTGCCAGCCTCATCCTCTGCTTCCCCCCCCTCTTAAGGATAAATAATATTCTTTTTTTTTTCCAAAAAGGGAAAGAGACATTCCTTTCAAAACCTTCCCCAAAAGGATGGAAAGAAGAGAGGGCCGGCTAATAAATCAAAGGAGATGTGTCCTTCATTCTTCATCATCTGTTTGACTCCATCCACGGTCGCCAAAGGGAACGGAGGTCCTTGGGAGCAGACGGGCCAAAAGACTCCGAGGTGGGCAGGGGTGTGTGTTGAAAATGACACATCAGCTTCTTCTGAGTCTGAGGATGGACTTCGTGAAGGAGCAGGAACCAGGAGACTTCTTGAAGGCATCTGGCGTAGCCTTCTTGGAAGTCCACTTCCCTCTCCTTGGAAGCAGACCCTTTGGGAAAGTCAAAAGAAATTCCACCATTTACTTTTTCTGCGTCAAGCTTCTAGTCCCTTTGAATCCCCTTGGGAGCCGAGGTTGATGCAGTTGATCGCAAGGGTGGGGGTGGGTGGGGGTGGGTTAGTGTGCACATTATCCAGGCATTGGCCCAAACACTAAACCAATGCTAAATCACCCCAAACTGGGTAAAA